>NC_143577.1:130360271-130665688 GCF_048544385.1 Mastigoproctus giganteus | reverse complement strand
AATATACTGAACTCAGGTGATAACTGATAAGCTAATGTGATGTTTGGGAAAACTGCGGTGATTCCAACATGGACATCATTCTTTGATCCATCAGTATGTACTATGGAAAAGCTAGGAAACTGGTTCACTACTGCATGGTATAGCTGCAAGAAGTTTTCTCTATGCAATGTAGATTTATTCCATTCATGCAGATGTAAATCACATGAGGGCGGAATGATATTCCAAGGAGCAAGACAGGATGGGAGGCTATGTGCCACATTGTCTAAGGTTAGATTTAGTTCTTCTAAGAGGCGTTTTATTCTCATACCCAAAGGACGATTAGCATTAGGGCGGTTTTGGTATAACCTGGTGTGCTGTGATGAGAAAAGTATCTGCCAATTTGGGTGTTCTGGCATAGATCTAATTTTATAGGCGTAACGTAGTATCAGTTGTTGTCGCCTGATCGAGAGAGGAGGTTTGTGTGCTTCAGCATATAAGCTATGTATTGGTGACGTGCGATATGCTCCTAATGCAATGCGTATTCCACTATGATGGATAGGGTCAAGCCAGCGAAGGGCACTAGGTCTTGCTGAACTATAGACTGGTGCTCCGTAGTCAAGTTTTGATCTTATTAATGCTCTATATAGCCGTAATAAAGTAAGGCGATCAGCTCCCCAATTAGTTGCAGAGAGAACCCAGATGATATTTAGATTTTGTTGACATGATGTTCTTAGTCTTTTGATATGCTCAACAAAAGTGAGTTTCTGGTCTAAAGTGATTCCTAAGAACCTTATGCTCGGATGAACTGCTATTGGTTGGCGATTCAGTTCTAGCTCTGGATTGGGATGGAGTTTGCGTTGGCGGCAAAAATTGATGCAAAATGTTTTTTCCGGACAAAGTTGAAATCCATTAGTCTGAGCCCATGAACAGATCTTATTTATTGCCCCTTGCAACTGTCTCTCAATAGTATTCATGTTTTTTGCATGACACCAAATACTCAGGTCGTCTACAAACAGTGCTTTATCAATAGTGTTTGGAATTTGTCCGGCAATGGTGTTTATTGCAATTATAAAAAGTGAAGCACTGAGTACAGAGCCTTGAGGAACTCCTTCTTCTTGGGACAGTGAGGTTTTGAATTGAACCTGGAATGTACGCTTGCATAGGAAATTCTGTATGAAAATCGGAGGTGACCCCGAAGTCCATGGCGATGCAGTTCACAGAGTATTCCATACTTCCACGTGGAATCATAGGCCTTACTGATATCAAAGCAGACTAACACATGGTGTTCCGATCTGAGGAATACATTTCGAATGGAATTTTCTAGTCTGACTAGTATATCTAGTGTAGATCTGTTTTGTCGGACACCGTATTGTGCAGAATGTAGGAGATTGAGATTTTCAAGGTACCAGATCAGTCGGCGGTTCACCATCTTTTCGAGAATTTTGCAAATGCAACTGGTCAAGGCAATTGGTCTATAATGAGTGGGATTTGTAGGGTCTTTACCTGGTTTAGGGAAGGCAAGGACTGTGGCACGATACCATTGATTAGGGAATTTATCTTCCAGGAAGAGTCTATTGAATAGATGAAGAAGTAACTGTAATGATTCGGTACTAAGTTTCTGAATCAAGGAATAGTGAATATTATCTGGTCCTACAGCACTGCGTCTAGATGTTGACAAAGCTCTGTGTAATTCGTGAATGGTAAAAGGTAAGTTGTATTGTTCATCTCCTTTTGAAGAGAAGTTTAACTTTTGTTTCTCTAAACTTATTTTTAATCTTCTGAAAGTCGGTGTATAACTTTCTATTGCTGATGTTTTTGCAAAGGTTTCACCTAGTATATTGGCAATTCCAGCAGGATCATTTACATTCTGCCCTCTCCATTCCATGATGGGTAGAGGTATCGTTTTATATTTGCCACTCATTTTTCTGATTGCTTTCCAAATTTTATGTGTAGGCATTGTTTGATTAATAGTCGAAGTGAAGCGGATCCAAGCAGCCTTTTTATTGCAGCGTCTGACATATCTCGCTCTTGCTCTAGCGCGCTTATATTGAATGAGATTGGTTGTAGTTGGACTCCGGCGAAAAGAATTCCAAGCTTTGCTTTGCTCTTTTTTAGCCACAAGGCATTCATCACTCCACCAGGTTTTTGGATGAATTGGTAATTTTGATGAGGATTTCGGGACAGTTTGTTCTGCTGCATGTAATATCGTTTTTGTGACATAGTCAACTGCTTCATCAGTTGCGGAATTTTGGATTATTTCGGGATCAAGCTTAGTTAATTTTTTTATAGGACTGCCAATTTGCTTTTTCAGTGAGGCAATGTGGAATTTTAGTAGGATGATGAGAGGGCTTATTAAGTAATTCAATTATTATGGGGAAATGATCGCTATGTAGCGGATCGTTGTTTATCGTCCACTTTAGAATAGGATATAAGGTTGCTGAACAGACAGACAAGTCTATTGCAGTGCTTGTTCCTGAAGGAAGGTGAACGTATGTAGGTGAACCGTCATTTAGAAGAAAGAGGTTGTTATAGTCTAGACACTGTTCAATTAGTTTTCCTCTTTGGTCGATGTTGTTGTTACCCCATAGAGTGTGATGACCATTTAAGTCTCCCAGAATGAGGAAAGGTGTTGGGAGTTGAGCTATAAGATTGTTGAGATCATTTTGTTGGAAGGTATAGCTTGGTGGGATGTATAAGGAGCAGATTGTCATATGGATGTCAGCTGCCACACGGACTGCTATTGCCTCGAGGGGAAAGTTCAGTAAGACCTGTTTGGCAGGAATATGTGGGTTTGTTAAAACAGCTACACCACCATGTGCAATATTCTGATTGGTTCTGTCTTTTCTAATAATGTTATAACGAGACAGTTTTGGTGTATTTTGGGGTTTTAAATACATCTCTTGAAGGCAGAGACATATTGGTGAGTACTTACAAGAAAGATCGCATAGGTCATCGATATTGGCACGGAATCCACGACAATTCCACTGTATTATTCTGTTCATTATTTATCTCTCATTAGACTTTCTGAGCGTTTTCGGGTTGCTGAAGTTTTCTGTTTTTCACTTTGGTTTTTATCTTTTTTTGGGAAGGAAGGCCTTTCGGTGTCCATGTCTTCTTCAACAAAAATTTGAAGACAGGGTCATCTGCTGATTTTTCTTTAGTGTCCATTTGTTGTTGGTGACTAGAAGTTAGGATATGTTTTTCTTTGGGTCCTTGATCCGGAGTCTGGACGTTTTCTTGTGGTATGGTAATTGGTGTATTTACTGCTTGGGTTTGAGTTGCACTGTACAAAGATTTTACGTAATTTGGGAAAGACTGTTTTGGGGATACTGTTAATTCAGTTTGCGATCCGGTTGATTGGAATTTTTTGGTGGCTTGGGCATACGTAGGTCTGTCTGCATGAGTTGGTGGTGAGATGATTCTTTTTGCTTCTTGGTAAGAAACATTATGCTCAGTTTTATATTTCTGGATAAGTTTCTCACTTTTCCAGCGCTCGCATATTCTGGCATAAGCGGAATGATCTTTTTTGCAATTTGGACATACTGATTGAAGAGCATTACAGTTTTCGCAATCGTGTTCGATTGAACCACACTTTGCGCAAGTAGGGGTTCCCCGGCAAGCTGTTTGGGAATGTCCATACTTCTGGCATTGGAAACACCGTAGCGGGTTTGGGACATATGGTCTGACATTACATACCAGATATCCGGCCTTAATGGATGATGGACGATTCGGTGTGTTAAAGGTCAAGATCAGATTGCGGGTAGGGATCAGATTACCATCTTTTCTCGTGGAGATTCTCTTGACATGAATAACTCCTTGTTCTTTCAGTTCTTCTAGCATTTCTTCTTCAGTTACATCTAGTAAGTCCCAGTTTGAGATCACTCCTTTAGAGGTGTTTAGTGATCTGTGGGGCGTTACAGTTACTGGGAGACCTGCAAAGAAATTTGTTTTCAGAAGTCGCTCAGGATGTTTGGTATTAGATGTCTCAATGAGAATATCTCCTGATCTGAGTCTTTTTACGGATTTCGGAGATCCTGCTTTACTTTCCAATTCCTTTTGAATTCTAAAGGGAGAAAGTTTGCCAACTGCATTCTCACCAGTTGAATGAATGATCAGATAGGTTGGAATTGGATATGTCTCTGGCTCAGTTTTTTGGCGCTTGGCCGTTCCTGCTGTGGAACTGTCTTTCTTTTTTGTTATCTGGGTTGCGTCTGGCAGCCCAGATAAGTCTGAGTTTGATTTACTCATGATATGCTCTTTTTTGGCCCCGGGAGATTGTTTTTTTCTCCCAGGTTACCAGCCCTGCCACGTGGAGGCAAGAGCGGTGCAGCCTAGTGACCCAAGCGAAGAAAAGGGTTAGTAATAACTAAAAATAAAGAGGGATTAAAGAAAGGTGGCTTTCATTTCTAGGTTATAGTATTTGAATATATCTATTTAATTATAATATTCAGGAGTTATCGGACTTTCGAAACTCAGGAGAAACGTATTTACAATTAAGCGTACTAGATAATCACTCTGGAAAGGCGCTGTGGTCACTAATATCGCGTGGCACTCGGGGCCGATGTTTTGAGCAATACCTCAAATTCATCAAATTTATTTATTAAACTCCTAGCATTGGTGTACACGCAAGTATACCTACTAGTTCCTGTGGAACAAGTAAACACAATCCATGTGTTTACTTGTACCGCAATGGCTCCCAGCAGTCTCTGAAATACCATGCATCTTGTTTCTCAGGCTTCTGCTCATTCTAATAGAAGCAGTGCAAGAATCTCTTTCACCTCTGCCAGTGGCTACTGTCAATCCATTGGTCTTTGTCTCCCCAAGCTAGCAGTTTTCCGACCCACCTAACACTGCCTCGATAGCATCAGCAAATATTCTTGCAACATTTCTATTTAAGTGTATCCCATCCCTGTAGAAGCAATCTCTCCTGTTAACAAGTACAGTCCAGGCTGAAAAAAATTCTACCCCTTGAGCCTTGCAAATTCAACCCTAATTCTCGGCTTTTGTTCAACAGTGACCTGTACTTGTTAAGTAATTCTGCCGGTCTCCTACTCTTAATATTATTAGTGCCAACGTGTAAAACTATATCACCTTTTGTGCCCTTAAAAGATGATATTCGCTCTACAACGTCATCAACCTTTGCCCCTGGCAGACATACCCTGATCCTGTTCCACCTATCTTTTTTACAAAGCATGTTCCCCATTTCCCTGACAATAGAGTCACCAACAACTACTAGTTCCTTCGGGACCAGCGCATTCTGCCTTGGGGGTTGTCTCTGTGTCACGCGATGCCCAAGTGCAAGCTCTTGCACTTGGGCAGCACACTGTGATCACTGCCACCTAGTGGTTCCTTCATCTGCAGATTCTTAATGCATGAAGAATCACCACTGATAATCAAATCAAGTATATTACTCCCTCTAGTTGCCTACCGAACATGCTGATGTAAAAAACAATCATCCAATAAATCCACAAAAACCTTGCTAGTGTGTGAGTGACCAACCCACAAATTCCAATCAGTATCTGGGAAATTAAAATCCCCCATTATAAGACTGATTTACTGGCCGACTACTATTTCCCTGTACATTTTCTTATTATACTCATCAGAGTCAGTAGGCCTATAGCACACTCCTACTCTCAATTTTGATCTCCCAATGCTTATGTCACACCAAACTAACTCGACAGTGCACTGTTCAGCAATGTCGACTGGCATCACTTCCTTGGATTTTAAGTGTTTCTTAACTAATGGCAAAACCCCTCCTCCTTTCCTATCCTGTCTATCCTTTCTGTAGATGTTGTACTCCAAAAATTCCAGTTCTGCATTGCTTTTGGTAACATCATCAGTTGGTCCCACTGCATAGAATTTAAATAGTATCTCAGACCATCGTAAGTCGCCGTTACGAAAGCAATAACCCTTCACTTTACCCCTGATGGTAGTTACCTCTTTGAGTAAATCCCACTTCAGCACACTGTGATCATATTATATATGTGTGACACCACGTCTCTAATATTCCGAACACTATCTGCCTTTGATGTTTTGGGCAATACCTCAAATTCATGAAATTTATTTACCAAACTCCTAGCATTGGTGTATACGCAAGTATACATGAACCTGTTCCTCTTCTTAGCTACCCTAACACAACCCATGTGTTTACTTGCACCACAATGACTCCCAGCAGTCTCTGAAACATCCTCCATCTTGGTTTCCAGGCTTCTGCTCATTCCAATAGAAGCAGTGCAAGAATCACTTTCACCTCTGCGAGTGGTACTGTTAATCTATTAGTCCTTGTATCACCCCCCCCCAAGCTAGCCGTTTTCCGAACCACCTAACACTGCCTCGATAGCATCAGCAAATATTCTTACACCCTTTCTATTTAAGTGTATCCCATCCCTGTAGAAGCAGTCTCTCCTGTTAACAAGTACAGACTAGGCAGAAAAAAATTCTACCCCTCGAGCCTTGCAGAATCTTTCCAGGGCCAAATCGATCAACAACGCTCTCATCATATACTCCCTCCTATCGTGTCTGGGCAGAATTGCAGACACTTTCAAATTCAACCCTAATTCACGGCTTTTTTTCAACAGTGACCTGTTAAGTAATTCTGCCGGTCTCTTACTCTTAATATCATTAGTGCCAGCGTGTACAACTATATCACCTTTTGTGCCCTTAAAAGAAGACATCTGCTCTACGTTTGTTTGTTGTTTGGTTTTTTTTTAGGAGCATTAGCAACTAAGGCCATATTGCTCCGGGATATGCGGTGGTCATTCCCTGACCTTTCCGCATCCTCCATATTTAGTGGCGATGGGCTCGAACCCCGGTCTAATCAAGAAGCGTGTGCTATGCACTGCTGCTCCTTCCCACCTGGCTACGGAGGCGCCTGCTCTACGTCATCAAACTTTGCCGCTGGTAGACATGCCCTGGTTCTGTTCCACCTCTCCATTTTTACAAAGCATGTTCCCTGTTTCCCTGACAATAGAGTCACCAACAACTACTAGTTCCTGTGGAACCAGTGCATTCTGCCTTGGGGGTTGATGCTGTGTTGCGTGATGACCAAGCTCTGGCACTGATGTGGGCAGCTGGGAGTTTGATAGGCCCCACAATTTAGATCCTTCGAGGGCATCCACTCTGTCCTTCAAGCTCTCAAATAGGCCCGTAACAACGCTGAGTTGTCGCCTGATTTCGTTACACTCATCGCATCGTGCACACACACACACACACACACACACACACACACACACACACACACACACACACATACACACACCCCCATGGCAATATCATGTCCCGTACCCGATTGCTCCACAAACATCATGCAAGCAATGCACTTTAAATGGCTGTGATTCAGAGGGCAACTGACTCCCTCAGTTCTCCTCTGAGCCACACCACACCACTCCTATTAGCTGGAGCCTTTTGCTTTGCTGCTGTGATCTGAGTCATGATTTTGATTTAATTTTAATAAAATTTCAATTTCAGTACAAAAGTAGACCCTAAACTTGTATCCCAACACAGTAATAACACTTTATATAGTTTTCAGTATCAAGTATTTTCTACGACTTCCATTTATATATATATATTTTTTTTTTTTTTTTTTTATGAGAACCCCAAACACGAGAGGTATTAGAACCTATAGTACTTAGTACTGTGCTTGGGTTGGAGGTTGAGAAGACGAAAGAAGATATTTGTTGACATTGGACTTGAACTTCTGTAGATTGTAATTTTCAGGAAATACGTATGAAGGAAGGTTGTTCCAGAAAACGGCAGTTGAATGAATAAATGAGGAAGATGAAAAGTTGGTTCTGTGGGTTTGAAGTTGGACAGTAAATGGATGTTGGCTGGTGGCGGCCCGTGTTCGGTCTGTTTTGAAAGAGAGAGCGGGAATTATAGAAGCCAATTCAGAAGAACAGTGCCCATGGAAGTATCTGTAGAAGAGGCATGCAGCAGAAACAGTATGTCTATGAGAAAGCGAGTGGAGAGACTCTGTTAGAGATGAATCATTAATTAACCTAACTGCCCTCTTCTGAATGGAATCAACAAGCCTGAGAGAGGTTTTGGGGGCACCACCCCAAATGTGGGAACAATATTCCATGGCAGGGCGGATTTGCGATTTATACAGAGTGAGCAGCTGTTTGGAAGAAAAGTAATGCCGAGAGCAAAAGAGAAAACCAAGTTTTTTAAATGCAGAGGAAGCAATATTTGTAATGTGCTTGCGCCAAGAGAGATTAGAAGTCAGGGTAATCCCCAAAAGAGATATATCATTTTGCCTAGAAATCGGAGTGTCACTAAAGATAAGCATAGGGGCAGAAGAATCCTTTTTGCGAGATATAAGACAAGACTGAGTTTTAGAAGGGTTGAAATCAACTAAGTTCTTTGCCCCACTGGAGAATTACCTGAAGATCGGCATTTAAGGAATTGGCAGCAGATTTTCGAGAACTTGAAGCTGATTGAGCAGGACAAGGTTTCTCAAAATGGAAAGTTGAATGCAATGTGCTATCATCGGCAAAACTATGGTTAGGATTTCCAGTCAATGGAAGAAGGTCATTGATATACAAGAGGAAAAGAGTGGGGGAAAGAACTGAACCTTGGGGGACACCGGCTTTAGTGGAGAAGTTAGAAGACAGAGAGCCATCTACCATCACCCTCAGTGAGCGATCAGAGAGAAAACTGGATAACCAATTACTAAAAACAGTTGGCAAACCATAAGATGGAAGCTTGTTTAGAAGACCTTTATGCCAAACACGATCAAAAGCCTTTGAGATGTCAAGAGCAACTACTTGTGTTTCACCGAACCTTTCCATTGAATTAGTCCATAAATGGGTAACATAAGCCAGCATATCACCTTTGGATTGACAATGACAGAATCCATACTGGCGATCGTTGATCAGACGGAAGGTTTCTAGGTAGTTTAAGAGTTGGCGGTTAATTGATTTCTCCATTACTTTAGAAGGAGTAGAAGTAATTGCAATGGGACGATAATTAGATTGGAGGGTTTTGTCACCCTTTTTAGGAACTGGCTGGATATGAGCAAATTTCCAAGCAGAAGGAAAAACACCTTTGGAATAAGAAAGTGAAAAAAGGCGGCAAAGAATAGGAGTAAGTTCAGGAGCAAAAGTTTTGAGAACAAGTGGAGAAATATCATCCGGACCCAGAGCTTTCTTAGCATCAAGATTCATCAAAATCCTTCTGATATCTTTTTGAAGGAAGACCACAGGAGGCATTGAATGGAGCATGTTAGGAATGGTGGGAGGTGTTTTACCAAGATCATTAATACATGAGCTGGAAGAAAAATGGGATGCTAGCAGGTCAGCTTTATCCTTGGCTGAAGTGACAACAGAACCATCTGGTTTGGACAGATGTAGGAGCAGAGATGGGCAAAAGTTGCGGCCAATAGCTTTGGCAAGAGACCAGAATGCTCGACTACCATTAGGGCAAGAAGCAAGTTTTCTACACTTAGCCTGTTCAAACTCTAGTTTGGACTGATTAATAACTGCTTTACAATTGTTGTGAGCTTTGGTGTAGGCAGAAAATGAAACTGAAGAATTAGAAACAAGCCAATTACGATATGCAACCTTCTTCTCTTGGAGAGCCTTAGCACATTTATTGGAAAACCAAGGTTTAGATAAAGGATGAGATTTTAAAGTGGAGTGTGGGATAAAGGATTCCATTCCTGCAAGAATAATTTCACTGACACGATCTGAGCAGACGTTGACATCAGAAGTTTTGAAACAGTAATCAGACCAAGGAAAAGAAGAAATGAAGTCTCGCAGGTCATCCCATTTTGCATTCTTGTAATGCCAAACAATACGAGGTTGAGAATAGCCATGAGATAAAGGTTCCATTGGAGAAGAGACAATCACCAAGTTGTGATCTGAAGTGCCTAAAGGACCTCTCAATTCGACCTTGTACTTAGAAGGTTGTTTGTGAGAAAAAGATCAAGCGTATTGGCTGTATGATTAGGATTGTCCAGTATTCTTGTAGGAAAATGAACAATCTGTGCTAGGTCATTAGTAATTGCAAAAGCCTCAGCATCTCGACCTGCTTGGTCGGTGTGACTAGAAAATGGAAGCCAGCTGGAGTTGTGAATGTTAAAATCACCAAGGAAAATTACCTCACTGTTAGGAAAGTTAGACTGGAGAAAGTCAAGTTGCAAAGAGAGGAAGTCAAAGAGCTCCAAGTGATTAGTGGAGTTGGGAGAACGGTAGAGACAACAGATGAATTTGACACAATGAGGTAGAGAGATTTTAAGCCAGAGAAGATCAAAGAGAGGAGATTCCAAATTGCCAAGTCTCTGACAGGGAATATCAGAACGGACATATGCACAAGTACCACCTTTGAGGCGAAAGGAATCATACAGCAAATAATTTGGACATCTGAGATGAGAAGTAGTTGAATCAACTGATAACTGAGATTCAGTCAGAAAAAGTACATGGGGTTTGGAAGACTGCAAGTGGAAATGGACATCGTTGAGATTGGAATTAAGACCACGTATATTTGTGAAATGAATTAGGAAGTCCTTGGGAGGTTTAGATCTTTTCGCAGATAAGCTTGCTCTATTATTTTGACAATTCATGGTGTATTCAATAGTAAGAAAAAGTGGGTGGGACATGCTGTATGAAGTAATGAAATTTTTGGATATGGCGTACATGTGGTAAGAATATACCCAGATCCTTGACATAACGTGGCCTCGACAATGCTCCCCACATACACACTACTCGGACTCCCTCCAGTCACTATCTGGCAGAGTAGAGGTAGCAAGATTATACACTAGCTGATCCGGAAGCCTCCTAGAGAGTTACCAAGAGGTTTGGTCCGGTGTACTATCTAGCAGCCGGCCTGCGAACACCGTTTTAGAGCTGTACCCTCAAAATGTAAGGAATATTGGATCTCGCCACGACAGTCATCATAACCTCAAAAATCATCAATCATACTGCATGATGGAAGAGATAGGGAAGGGTTGGCGGGAACTTAGCTCTAGAGACTAAACATGGGTTCCACCACTTCAAGCCTCCAATAAGCAAAGTGGTGGTATTTCACCGGTTGATGAAAGTCATCTACCACATAGTACTGCCTGGTAACATAGAGGGGTGGCGTTCCTCCATGTGGTGTGGGCGCCACACCTCGACCCCTGCTTACGTTGGTTCACACCTGGGTGGTCATCCACCATGTACTTGTGCATGGAGGTTATACCCAGGATTACTAACAGTCCTACCATCGTGAAGGTGCAAGCAGAGGATTTGGCTGTCATAGACCGTCCGGACTTCGCCAAAATTGGGTCCACTTGACTTAAGTGTCACCCGAATATCAGTTCCATCAGCGTTTTAGACTCGCAGGTAGCAAGAACAGCTTGTCTGGCATATCTGAGAGAATGTCTGTGACAACCTCAAGGACCAATATAACATCCGTATCAAGTTATGTATTAATTAATTATGATACGTTTGTAATCTAAGTCGTTATATGTATTGAGTTAAAAGTACAATTTAATTGAGAACGAAGTTTAACCAAATTAATAGATTTTACTGATTAATTGACAATATTATATTATATACTATACTATTTTACTGATTAATTGACAATATTATATTATATACTATACTATACTTACTAATGCTATCTAGTTCATATATAACGTATTGTATAACAAAGGCGGCAAGTTACGAACGGTAAATCTATGGACACTTAAGTATTAATTAACTTCCAAATCTCGCTGTCTCAATTCAGAATAAACTAACGATCCTGACTAGGTCTATAAGCTGCTTATAGAAAATAATTTGATGCAACAATATGTCAATAAAGTGGCTAAATATGGCTAAAAAACTTCTCGTTCAGCGGAGCTGCAACTTGTAACACATGGATTTGATACCCTTACCGATACTTTTATGCAATTACAAGGCTGAGTAAAGAATAAATACACCAGATTAATCAGAAAGTCACAAAAGAATACTATACTACTAAATTTCAATCAAAAGTTTTAGAATAACAATAAGTTCAAATCGATAAATAATAAAATCCACTTAGCGGCTTTGAACACGTCTGGCTCCCACTAGGTATAAAGTAACTTCAGTTGTATGCTTAGGAAAAGTATAATACTGTACTTACAACACATATATTAATAACAGCAGAACACACATTGTTTGTTTTACTATACATGACTTACAAACAGAAGTTTGTATTAAGAAAAGTTTATTCCAGGATGGCACTGATCTCTGTGCAAACACCTTTGCATAAATAACCTTCCCCCCACCTCAGGTGCTACATCGGTAAACAGCAATTCCTTACTATGAAAGTGTTACTGTTATTTATTTGTGGCGGGGTGTAACAGTTCTCCAAGAAAAATCTGACAATAAACTCGTACAATTTAATTTTACCTTCTACGGAACATCGGATTTCCCACACTATATGATTTTCGATCACTGTCACGCCATACAGTTGGGGCATAAACCTTATAACAGGGTGAATCACGAAGATATGACAAAACTGTTGACAGGAGAGACTGCTTCTACAGGGATGGGATACACTTAAATAGAAAGTGTGCAAAAATATTTGCTGATGCTATCGAGGCAGTGTTAGGTGGGTCGGAAAACTGCTAGCGTGGGGGGGGGGAATACACAGACTAAAAGGTTAACAGTAGCCGCAGGCAGAGGCAAAAGTGATTTTTGCACTGCTTCTATTAGAATGGGCAGCAGACTGGAAAGCAAGGTAATGGAGATTTCCAGGACTGCTGGGAGTCATAGTGGAACAAGTAAATACATGGGCTGTGTTAGGGTGGCTAGGAGCAGGAACAGGTGCATGTATACATCTGTGAACACATCAAAGGCAGATATTGTTGGGATATCAGAGACGTGGTGTCACACAGATATAGGCAGTGCAGAATTAGAAATTGGGGATTACAATGTGTATAGGAAGGATAGACAGGATAGGAAGGGAGGAGGAGGGGCTATGCTGTTAGTTAAGAAACACATAAAATCTAAGGAAGTGCATCCAATTGACGTTGGTGGACAATACAGTGTTGAAGTTTTGAGTCTGTTTGGTGTGAAATAAGCATTGGGAAAGGAAAAATGAGAGTAAATGTGTGTTATAGACCTAATGAATCTGATGAGTATAATGAGCAATTGTGCAGAGAAATAGAGTGGGCCAGTAAATCAGAATGTCTTATAATGGGAGATTTTAACTTTCCAGATATTGACTGGAACTTGTGGATTGGTCACTCGCACACTAGCAAGACTTTTGTGGATTTATTGGATGACGGTTTTCTACAGCAACATGTTCAAGAGGCAACCAGAGGGAGTAATACTCTAGATATGGTTATCAGTAGTGATTCTTAATGCATTAAGAATCTGCAGATAAAGGAACCACTGGGTGACAGTGATCACAATGTATTGATGTGGGAATTATTTAAAGATGTAACTATCATCAAGGCTAAAGGGAAGGGCTTTTGCTTTCGTAAAGGTGACTACAGAGGTCTCAGACAGTTTTTAAATTCTGTACAGTGGGATCAACTGATGATGTTACCAACAGTGAATTCTAAATGGGAAGCCTTCAGGGACTTAATTTTGGAGGCTACTTGACTTTTCATTCCAATTAAGAAATACTGTTCAAGGTTTAGGCCTAAATGGATGTCAGATGAATTAATGAGGCTAGTTTGTTTGTTTGTTATTTGGTTTTTAGGAGCATTAGCAACTAAGGCCATATTGCTCCGGGGATATGCGGTGGTCATTCCCTGACCTTTCCGCACCCTCCGTATTTGGTGGTCAAGGGCTCGAACCCCGGGCTAATCAAGAAGCATGTGCTACGCACTGCTGCTGCTTCTGCCCACCTGGCTACGGAGGCACCCAATGAGGCTAGTGGCAGAGAAGAAGAATGTATGGGATTCATATAAAACAATCAGGCAAGCGTAGACAATAGTCAACCCATCTAAGAATTTTTAAAACAGTAATCCAACTAAGGAAAAGAAGAAAAGAAATCTCGCAGGTAATCTCATCTTGCATTCTTGTAATGCTAATCAACACGCGGTTGAAAATGGCTATGAGAGAAAAGCTCCATTGGAGAAGAGCCCATCACTAATTATGATCTGAGGTGCCTAGCAGACCACTCACTTTGAATTTGCAATTAGATGGGTTGTTTGTGAGAAAAAGATCAAGAGTGTTGGCTGTGTTAGGATTATGTAGTATTCTGATAAGTAAATGAACTATCTCTGCGAGGAACTATCTGTAATTGCAAAAGCCTCAGATCGAGCAGCTGGGTCTGTGTGACTAGAAAATAGAAGCCAGCTGGAGTTGTGAACCTTAAAATCACCAAGAAAAATTATCTCACTGTTAGGAAAGTTGGACTATAGAAATTCACGTTTCAAAGAGAGGAAGTCAAAGAGTTCCACGTGATGAAAGATTTTAGTCAGTTCAATTAGTGTAATTCAACTGTTGAATTACTTGAAGCATTATTCATTAGTTGAATTAGAGGCAACTGTCAAAAGTGGATAGAGAAATTTTGAGCCAGAGAAGATAAAAAAAGAGGAGATTTCAAATTATTAAGTGTCTGACAGCGAATACCAGAATGGATATATAAACTACATTTGGAATATGAACATATGCTTGCTAGAGTAGCAAGCTGTTACAGTAAATATCTTATTCATTAAAGTGACCTGAACCTACACAGAAAGGCAGTTTATTATTTTTATCCAGAGAACTTTTCTCTGGATAAAAATAATAAACGTCGAACTACAGAACTTTTCTCACGAAAAGTTCTGTAGTTCGAATATTGTTAATATCACTAAATTAATGTTATTAGAGAGAGAGAGAGAGAGAGAGAGAGAGAGAGAGAGAGAGATCATCTTACCCCAAAGAACTAATCAGCCAAACACATGCGCTTCAGGTGGTCTTAAAACCATGATTTGGCAATTCTTTCTAATCCCAAGAATGGTGTAATAGAACCCCAGATCTATTACACCATTCCAAGAAAGTCAACCATCAACCTCTCTACATTTAAACAAAGAGCAAAGATATTAACTATATATCGAAACTTAAGTGCAACATTTGATACCATATTCATTCTTACCTTGCACTATCCACTAACAGACCAATTTTGAATCCGAGGTAATGTGCAATTTTTTCTAAAATCTCTACTCTGGGAAAGAATTCTAACTGTACATTGAAAAAAACCCTTCACCTTATCCTGCTACATCACTGTTCGAGTGCCATTATGTGTGTGTGTGGGGGGGGGGGGGAATGCCTTGGAATTTCTGTTCTATATTACCTTAAAGGGAAGGGTTTTTGTTTTCATAAAGGTGACTACAGTGGTCTCAGGCAGTTTTTGAATTCTATACAATGGAATCAACTGATGATGTTAAAAACAGTGAATTCTAAATGGGAGGCCTTCAGGGAATTAATCTTGGAAGCTACTAGGATACCAACTAAGAAATAACATAAAGAAACACGTAACTGCCGAACTGAACATCATCTCTTTGGACGCCTTTGCTGACTTTTGTCCTATACGGTTACCTGAAACTGCTGGCAAGTTTAAATACACAGTAAAGATTACAGATAAAATAAATTAATACCTCAGAGATCTTAAAGTGTACATGGTAGGCTTCAACCCACAAAAGAGAAACAGAAAACCCAGACTTAAAACGTGCACTCATAAGACTTGAATTTTTCATTTGAAGGTACTGAAATACCAAATTGATACATCTGATGACAAGATGTCATCCAACAGTCAAATTGATAAAATTAATACTAAATTTGCCCAATTAGGTGGTCTCAAAGCAGCAATTACTATATATTTTAGATCCCAATGTTGTTAAAATACTCATTGTCAACTCTGCCTTTCTGTATGGAATAGAAATATGGGGCCTCAGCTGATCTCTCCAATCTTAAGTATACGTGTGCATGAATCCTGGCTGTTGAAATGGGCTAGTGATAAGCTTAATTGGCATTATTACAATGCCACAAATATATTGTCATATCAGAATCAGAAGAATAAAATTGGTAAGTTATTTTCACATAGTTACACTCAGCTGGATGTTGGGAACAATTTTCAGTTTATTTGTATTTTGGCAAGGCATTTGATGATTCCTATCACCATGAGAGGAAGTAGTAGTAGTGGCAAATGATGCAAGAAAGCAAGCTTAGCAAGCAAGCAAGCATCAGCCAAAAAAAAAAAAAAACTGGACACTTCAATGATCCATATCCTCCATGAATTCATCTAGTTCTTCCTTGAATTTATTCAAACCACCCACTTCCGCAATAGATGGAAACCAGTTCCAACAATCAACCACCCACTGGCTGAAGGCCAGCGGGCGGTTCCACACATCTATCCTGCAACGATCCTTCCTCAACTTTAATTTATGCTTCCTCATGTCTGTAGTCTCAGCAAGAGGAAGAATGCCATTAACATTCAGCTTACTCAATCCATTCAAGGCCTTAATTACCACAATCAGATCACCCCACAAGTGCCTACTCTTCAGAAACTGCAATTTGCATAAGACTTTCTAGAGAACAGTACCCTTTTGCTCCCTTCACCAGTCTGGTTGTCCTTCTTGGCACCCATTCCACTCTTTCCTAAAGTGAGGTCTACTGACCTGTATACAGTACTCAAGATGCAGCCTAAATATGGTCATATACAAGAGGATAATCACCTCCTTATCGCTGATAGAAAAGTTTCTGTATATCACTGACGAAGCTCCATGAGCCATCCTGGTAGCATGTCTCCACTGCTCAGAGAATTTCATATCTGACTGCACAATTACCTCGAGGTCTTTTTCATTTTCCACTATCCTGATGTGTAGTACCACACAGTTGATAACTGTGTGGTACACACTTTAGGAATACCTCAGTAATCCCAGAAAAACTTAAGTTATTCTGGGATTACTCCTACCATATGTAGTACCTTGCATTTGTCAATGTTAAACTTGAACTGCCATTTTTTCAGCACATTAACCTAATTTTTCTATATCTTGTTGCAGTAGCATACCATCATCATTATTGTTGTTCAACACTAAGTCAACCATCTTAAAACTTGGACATTAAGCCTTATGTTGTTGTTGTTAGCATTAGCATTAGTAGAGGCATTTGATGCAAGAAAGCAAGCTTATGCAGCATCAGCCAAAAAAAAAAAAAAAACCCACTTCGCCCCTCTGTTCGTTCAAAATACCTGTCCAGCTGAGCCTTAAACTTATTTAGGCTATCAACCTCCACCACAAGGGATGGAAGTCTGTTCCACCAACCAACCACCCGCTGGCTAAAGGCAAATTTCATTTGCCTTGTTGTTATTTGTTAATTGTTATTTATTGTTATTTGGTTATTGTTAATAAATTGTTATTTGGTTTTTAGGAGCATTAGCAACTAAGGCCATATTGCTCTGGGATATGCGGTGGTCATTCCCTGACCTTTCTGCATCCTCCGTATTTGGTGGTGACGGGCTCGAACCCCGGTCTAATCAAGAAGCGTGTGCTACGTACTGCTGCTGCTCCTTCCCACCTGGATACGGAGGCGCCTTTAAGCCTTATGTACCTTTATCAACATCATTAATAAATAGTGAAAACAACAATGAACCCAAGGAACTCTACTAATAACATTAGTCCACGAAGAGCATTACCCACTGGTAACCACTCTGTCTTCTTGCACTTAACCATCCCTTTATCAATAGCAGTAATTTGCCCTTAATGCCACATTTCTCCAGTTTGTATAGCAGTCTTTTATATGCAACAAAATCAAAAGCCTTCCTGAAAACCAAGTATGATATCAAAATTAATTTTTGGATCAAGTTCCTTGGTCACTGCATCACAGTAACATATGAAACTGGTTAAACATGACCACCCCTCAACAAATCGATTCTGTGACTGCAGCATAATTGCATTCCTGTCCAGATGGTCCTGCATTACTTCTTTAACCAGTAACTCTACTATTTTCACTGGAACAGAAGTTAAGCTAACAAGTGTCTAATTACTCATGTCACCTTTTGATCCCCCCCCCTATGAATTCGGGATACATTCGCACATCTCCAGTCCATAGGGACCTCCCCTGAACTCAAAGATACTCTCATAATTATGGCCAAGGGTTTGCTTACCTCTTTCGCTGCCTCCCTTAATATGACGGGATATATTCCATCTGCTCCAGGTGCCTTTTTTATGTCCTTCCTCAACAATTTATCCTCCACTTTCCTTTCAGTTATCACAAAGTCACTTAGCTCCTCTTTACAGTTTGATAAACTTCTGGCATCCTCTTCCCTAAAGAATTCTTCATGTGTGAATGTAGATGCAAAATACCTATTCAATTTTCCAACAACCTAAGCAGGGTCATATTAACAGTTAACCCATTGACATCAAGTGGCCCAATGTGATTCAGTCCCTTCCTTCTACTGTTAATATAAGCATAGAAGTCTTAGCTATTCTTTGCCAGAGAATAGAAGCATTAATATAAGCATAGAAGTCTTAGCTATTCTTTGCCAGAGACGACTTCTAATCTACCCTGTCTTACCTAACCTTCATTGTGACTTGATTATAGACTAATTTATATATACCACAGGCTGCTGTATCACTTGATATCCCATGCATTTTTCTTCTCTGCTTCATGTCTAAATAGTTCATCTGATATCCACTGAGGTCTAATCCTCGAACAGTATTTCTTTGTTGTTATGAAAACCCTAGTAGCTTCTATGATTACTTTCTGGAATGCTTCCCAGAATACTTCCCGTTTTAAATTTGCTGTTGGTAACAATGTCAGTTGGTGCAACTGCACACAATGTATTTACTTGTTCCATGATGACTCCCAGCAGACCTCGAAATCCCCAACACCTTGTTTTCAAGGCTGCTGCTTGTTCCAATAGAGTGTGAGAATTACCTCTTTTACCAAGAGGTGAAAGTCTCTAGCTTGCAGCTCTAGTAAATCTATTAGTCTGTGTATCTGCCTAGCAATTTGGAATATGTTGCAACTGCCGGTAAGATTCTAAGATGGATTGAAGAATAGCTGGAGTAGAGAAGGTTGTGATTAATGGATATTCTTCAGATGTGTAATATCAGAAGTGGCACCCCCCACCTCAATGGATCAGTTCTTGGACCAGTGTTGCTAAATGATGTTCATAAATGACCTTAACTATAAAGGATAAAGTGTGGGAAAGTTTTTTTATAGTCACTGCCAAGCAGCACTCCTTCAGGATGATCTGGACAGGCTTCAAGGACGATCAGAAAGTGGAAGCTACATTTTTACACAGCAAAATGCAAGGTTACTTTACTTATACACTTGGTAGGGTTGAATTGAAAATAATAGAGGAAGAAAGGGATCTGGGAGTTATGATATGGACAGATATGAAATTCTCAGAGCAGTGTAAACAGGGGGTCAGAAGAGCCCATGGTGTCCTATCAATGATTCATCCAACAATAGTCTGTAGATACAAGGAGGACATAATCCCACTGTATTAGCCAATTGTAAGACTGCACTAGGAATACTGTATTCGGGTATGGAGACCATCTAAAAAAAAAAAAAAAAAAACCTTTTGCATGGTGAGATTGGCAAAAGGGTGACTGCACGAAGAAAGACTGATTATGTGGGCTACAGAAATTTCCAACCAGGCACCTTAGAGGAGGATGTGAAAGAAGTTTATTAGGCTCCGAGAGGCATTAGTAAAATGAACAAAGGCAAAATTTTCACTGTTATAAAGAATTCAGCATCAGGAGTCATAAATTAAAATTATGGGAAAGAGGTTTAAACTGGATTGTAGGAAGTTTTATTTCAGCCAATGAGTTATTAAATACTGGAACAAGTTGTTTCCACTGGTAGTTGAAGAAACCTTTGAATTTTAAGAAATTCAAAAGGAAATTTTTTTGATGCAGCAAAAGCCTGTGGCTTCCATGCACTATATGGCTGATACTAATATTAATATAACACATGCAGAAACATAAAAATGAGAATAGTTATAAGTTATAGGTAAAACGGATATACAATGACTGTTATAGTAAATAAGAATGTCTTATCGTGGGGAATTTAATTTTACAAATTGTCTGGAACTTGTAGGTTGATCACTCAATGCAGCAGCAGAACACTTTTGGACAGGGCCGGCACTAGGGGTGTGCAAGTGAGGCATTTGCCACAGGCACATGCCTGAAATAGGTGTTGCTAGATGCACTACTGCATATATATGTGTGTCAAGATACAATATGAATTAGCCGTTATTACAAGGTTTTGCCTCCGGTGCCACAAACACTAGTGCCACCTCTGGTTTTGGATTTACTGGATGACTGTTTTCTATATCAGCATATCAAAGGGACAACCAAAGGAAGCAATGCTCTTGATCTGATTATCAGCAGTGACACTTCATGCATTAAGGATCTTCAGGTAAAGGAACCACTAAGTGGTAGTGAATTACAGTGTATTTATATGAGATTTATTTAAAGATAATGCCAAGGATAAAGGTATTTTTTTTTTTTTTTTATGAAGGTGACTACAATGGTCTTAGTTTCCAAATTCTTTTCAGTGGAACCAACTAATGCTGTTAACAACTACAAATGCTAAATAAGTGTTACACATAATCAAATCTAGTAAGCTTTTAATAAAAACTACTAAGAGATATTGTCTGAAGTATAGACCTATGTAGATGTCGGATAGTTGCAGAGAATAAAAATGGATAGGACAAAATCATCATGGAACACAGAAGCTTATAGAAAGTGTAAACTAGTATGCAATAAAGTTACTAAAGGCAGGCTAAGGCAGAGTGTAGAGTGTATTTAGTGTCAAGCGGCACCAGGGGTTTCCCCCATCTCCGCGTTGCTTTCTTTGTAGGTGTGCCAGTTCACTGGAAAGGCCAGAGATTTAAAAGTGTATGGATATTGTATGAGTGTAATGCCGTGTACCGTTGTTCTTCTGGCCATTTAGCCGCTGGACCCCTGCTGAGGCCCAACGTTGTCCACACTCAGCCCCGTGGAGGCAGGCCAGGTATATCAGCATTATAATTAATTACTCTGGCAGGTCCTGCCACCTAATTTCCTGAGATTTCAGTGGCTAGGACCTATAAAAAAAAAATAAATAAAAATAAATAAATAATAATAATAAAAAAAAAAAAAAAAAATTTTTGATCTTTCGCGTGGCTAAGGCAGAATAAGAGAAGTCTTTGGTTAAGAATGCAGACAAAAGTAGCAAAGATTTCTTTGTATACATTACCCCTACAAGGAAAGGGAAGCACGCTGATCTCCTCAATACACATGACAAAACTACAGATGATTCTGTTCAGGGTGCTGACAACTGAACAAGTTAGTTAATGTACACTGTGTTACATGCACAATAGATAAAATTTTGTCTTTAACTGAATTTTTTAATTTTCTGTGATTAATAGATGATATAGATAATAACAGATAAAATTAAAGTAAATAAATAATCACCTTGTTACCAATTAATTATTAATTGATTCATCAAAAATATGTAAAAATAATTGTTTTCACTACACTGCACAAACCTCTCAATGTTAACATTCACTATTCACTTCACATTTTATAATAATTTATAATCAACTGCATATAAAATGCAACATGTATTCAGTTCTGCAATTTAATAAATTAAACAACTGAAGTAAACTGTCAATGCTTTCTTGAAGCAGTTTTACTCATTCTTTCTGCATTTTAATAAAAACTTAAATATAATGTATTTAATGTTTCTGCTGTGATTATTAATAATAAGCAAATAGTAATTCGTGATTTATATATTTAGTAAGCTGATAACAAAAAATGAGTAAAAAGTAATGACTTATTCACAAACCAAGAACAGAGAACATTTTACTTCTGTGCAACCTCCATACTGCCCATTCATTCCTCCAATTAGAAGAATGAATGAAGTGCTTTCTCCTGCTTCATCTACAACATACAGTACATGGATAGCCTACACCGATGAGCCAAAACATTATGACCAGCGAGTCGTTATGCAAATTGAAGCAACTGCAGGTGAACTACAGTGCGTGCGAGGGTCGGGATACAGTTTTAAAAAAACCTGATACTGAGCTCTGTTAATCAGTGTTAATCTTGTTCTTCAGATGGGAAAGGCACCGGACTTAAGAGAGTTTGACAAGGGCCAAATTATAATGGCCAGATGACTGGGTCAGAGCATATCCGAAACGGCATGGCTGGTGGGATGCTCACGGTCAGCCATGGTTAGTACCTATAGAAAGTGGTCCGAGGAGCGGAAACTCACGAACCGCCGGCGAGGTGTTGAATGACCATAGTCCATCGACGCTCGAAGTGAGTGAAGGCTCTCCCGGATGGTACGTGGCAACAGAAGGGTGACTGTGGCACAACTTGCTGGTAATTAGAATGCTGGTGACAGGAGTAATGTGTCACAACAAACAGTACATCGAAACCTGCTGAAAATGGGGTTGCATAGCAGCAGGCAGCTTTGAGTGCCATGCTAACCACGGTTCACCGGCGACAGTGCTTACAATGGGCACGCGAGCATCGAAACTGGACCTTGAGTGATTGGAAGAAGGTCATCTGATCCAATGAATCACATTTCCTGTTGCACCATGTGGACAGCCGGGTGAGTGTGCATTGTTTACCTTGGGAAGTGATGGTGCCTGGATGCACTGTGGGACGAAAACAAGCCAGTGGTGGCGGTGTCCTGCTGGGATACCCTGGGTCCAGTCATCCATGTGCCGGGCACTCTGACATCTACCACCTACCTAAACATCATTGCTGACCAGGTACACCATTTCCTGGCAGAGGTCTTCCCCTCTGGTGGTGCCGCCTTTCAGCAGGATAATTCACCATGCCAACACTGCCTGGATTATTCGAGACTGGTTCGCCGAACATGAGGAAGACTTCCAGGTATTGCCCTGGCCTCTAAATTTCCCAAACATCAATCTCCCATCGAGCATCTGTGGTTTGTGTTGGAACAGCAACTCCGACCTGCGGCGTCTCAACCACGGACCTTACAGGAGTTAAAGGATCTGCTGGTTATGTGTTAGTACCAGATACCACATTTAGAATTTTTGTAGCATCCATGCCTCGCCGGGTACAAGCTGTTTTGGCTGCACATGGAGGAACAACATCATATTAGGTAGGTGGTCATAATGTTTTTGGTACATCGATGTATGTGATATGTATAAAAAGGAAATAATAATTATTGGATAGCTACTGGTCTAATTTTAGCGAAATCTGAAAAACCTTCTAAAAGACCCAAATATAAAATTTCACAAAAATCCTTCCATTGGAAGTCAAGTTATTATGCAATTAGATAGTAAATATGGATATATTTGATACATATGAAAAAAGAAATAATAATAAATAAAAATAAATAATAATAAATAAAAATAAATAAAAATAAATAAAATAATAATAAATAATTTCTGG
Source organism: Mastigoproctus giganteus (assembly GCF_048544385.1). Classification (NCBI taxonomy): domain Eukaryota; kingdom Metazoa; phylum Arthropoda; class Arachnida; order Uropygi; family Thelyphonidae; genus Mastigoproctus; species Mastigoproctus giganteus. Next base: position 130,642,401 of record NC_143577.1, on the reverse strand, counting down.
ATTTCTATCAATTTGATTTTGATTAAATTTCAGATAGCACAATAAACATTTATAAAAGATCGAAATGTAAAATTTCATGAAAATCTGTTCAGCAGGAGTCAGATTATTACATATAGACTGACAGATGGATGAAACGGTGAAAGAATAGGCAACTATCTGTGCATGAAGACATTTTTCAATATGGCAATACCAGAGGTGCACTTAATTCTAAATGGAAGTTAAATGATTTTGTGCCGATGTTAAATGATGTTAAATGAAAGTGGAGGAGAAATTGCTGAAACTTAAAAGTAAGTAAAGGCAATTATCACTGATTATCCAATTAGATTAAAAGAAGAAACAAAAGAGGTTAGCAAACCATTAACCAGAATTATGAAACATTCTTGGTTTCAAAGTTCCTACTGACCGAAGATATGCTGCAAACAGTGGCGTAACTATGCCAATGCAGCAAATGCGGTGCATTGGAGCCCACAACTGAAAGGGAGCCCAATGCCTTCATGCCTGAAACAGAACAAAATTTAATTGAGTAAAAATGTAGATGATAAAATTTACTATGTTACTAACAATAATTTTTTTTCACACAAAGCATGTTTATTGTTAGCTAGCTGCACAGCACAAAGCGAAACTGCAGTGAATAAAGGTGAAATGGTATAAGATAGCTGCTGCTTCCAGGGCAATTTTTAAGGATTTGTGACTGCAAGGGCCAAAGACAAATAAGGGCCCATTTAGAGGGGGGGGGGATAATTAATATTCAGTATAGTATTACTATTGCACCTATAATATTTCTGAGTATCGCATTTACTGTTGTATTATTAATTTTTTATTTTTACCAAAACAAATATTTTCAGGGGACCCACACTAAACTTTGTATTGGGGCCCACTTTTCTAGTTTTACCGCTGGCTGCAAATGTCTCTCCTATTACTAAAGGCAGATCAAAGGCCAAGGCGCCTCTCTAGAAAGGAGCAGCAGTGCGTGGCACACGTTTCTTGACTAGACTGGGGTTTGAGCCCATGACTACCAAATACGGAGGATGTGGAAAGGTCAGGGAATGACTAGTGCATATCCCCAGAGCAATATGACCTTAGCTGCTAATGCTCCTAAAAACCAAATAACAACAACAACAACATCAAAGGCCAAAGCGAGTACTTAGAGACCTGTAAGACCTATATGCCAGAGAAAATAGTAGTGGTTAAAGATGTAATGCTGGATTATCTTGAGAAAAAATAAGTTATATAGCAATCACAGCTTGGATTTGTTAAGGGGAGGGATTATCTGACAATCTGATCAGCTACTATGTCAGTCACAAAGGAACTGGATGCAGAAAATAATTTTCTGTATCCAGTCCTTAGATTACATTAAAGCTTTTGACAATTTTCCACATAAACGACTGCTGCAGAAATTGCAGCAGTATGGCATTAGGGGAAAGTTACTAGTATGGATAAAAGGATGGTTGAATGGCAGGAGACAGAGAGAGTAGTTATTAATGGATTCCTAAGAGGCAGTGTTTGTTCCCTTACTGTTTTTATACTCATTAGCAATACTTATGAAGGCATATCAAATTTAATATCTAAGAATGCTAATAATACAAAAGTTATCAGGGCATGCTACTCCAAATGACCTGGGTAAATCAGGCAGAAAGGTTGAAAATTGAGGTTTAAACTATGATAAATGCAGTAATTTCGGAATAACATACTAATTGGGTGGTCAGATACTTAAGGTAGTGGAGAATTAAAAAGACCTACTACAGTTCAAGTAAACAGGAAGTTCAGAGAGCTCCACAGACAGCTCATGGCATTCTGCATGTGGGTAGCAGTAATTTCAGAATAACAAACCATTTATATGGTTTGGTTTGGTTTTTATGGTGCATGGGCAACTAAGGCCATGATGCGCCAAGTCTGCCATTTATATGATATCCCACTTGAGATAGCAGAGAATTAAAGAAACTTAGGGTAATCAGACAGTCTGATGTAAAGCTCTATGAGCATTGTAGACTGGCTGCTAAGACACAGCTCACGGGGTTCTGTCAATGATATACAGGAATTTTGCCAGTAGAGACAAGTTGATTATCCCATTCTTTAAGGCAATGGATAAGCCACACCTTCATTACTGCATACAGAATCGGAAGCATCATTTTAGGAAGGTTGTGGATCTGTTGGAATGGGTGCAGAGAAGAACAAGATTAGTCAGGGGCACAAAAAGGTATGAGCAGTACCAAGAAAGACAAGAATCAAATGCAGCATCTGTAAACGATTTAACTGTGAAGTGTTTATTGATGATGGCATCTCTTTTCTTTCTCAGACAAACACAAAGGAATATAAATTTAAATTATTGGTTGCAAGAGAGATGGGTGAAAATTTGTTTTCTGTCAGAGAATAAGTGATTGTTGGAATATACTTTCACTGGCTGTTGTGAAGGTGAGAAGATTAAGATGGATTATACAAATTATTAGAGGGATGGACAAATGTTGCAGGTAGTTTTTTTTCAGTTGATGATGTATAAGCTTGCTTGTTTGCATCACTTTGCCACTATATTAACTAAATTGAAGGAGACAAAAAAAAAAAAAAAACTTACCTTCAAAAAAAAGGGGAGCAATACCTCGCCATAAATGAGCTTGTCGAGTTGTTTTAAGAAATCGAGACACAGCAATAATTGGACAACGTGGACGGTATTTAGAAACCAGGTGGGCTGTCCTGAAACCATATAAAATAAGCCATCACTTATATGCATGAGATTTATTCTTATTTACAAGAATAGTGTAGAAAAAAAAAACCCTATTAAACTGCCAAACTTATGCAGTGTGCTAATACAGCAAACAAGGTTATACTCAAAACATGATTCTGATACCCAAGTATCAAGATAATTATATCAGAAATATTCATAATATACAAATATTACTATTCAGTCACTAGTTTGGAAGCTTAACAATGTGTTTTTTTTTTTTTTGTCACTCACAATAGTCCTCAAAACATAACCATGCTCTGTCTTTGTAATTAGCTTATTCTTGTTTAATTATGATAACATGCGGTGTACTGTCATATAGATTGAAAATCACTCAGCTATGGTTCTTGGTGTCAATCATGTTACAAGAAATTACAAGCACAGACTGAATTAGATGGACAACTGAAAGCTTATCATAGACTACTTTTGACTGAAATCTCTTTGTAAAAAAAAATTTCTGTGGAATGCATTAAACAGGATTCACAAGACGGAAATTTTGAGTATTTGATAGATTATTTAATATTTTTTCTGCCACCTATATTTGAGAGAGCCCATTCAATATACTGTAATTTTCAAAATATTGAGAAATAACAATGGCACTTCTGTAGCCAGGTGGGCAGGAGCAGCAGTGCGTAGCACTCGCTTCTTGATTAGACCGGGTTTCAACCCCGTGACCACCAAATATGGAGGAAGAGGAAAGGTCATGGAATGACCACTGCATATCCCCGGAGCAATATGGCCTTAGTTGCTAATTTTTTTTTATGTGAACCCCAAACACGAGAAGTATTAGAACCAATAGTACTTACCGTGCTTGGGTTGGAGGTTGAGAAGACGAAAGAAGATATTTGTTGACATTGGACTTGAACTTCTGTAGATTGTAATTTTCAGGAAATATGTATGAAGGAAGGTTGTTCCAGAAAACGGCAGTTGAATGAATAAATGAGGAAGATGAAAAGTTGGTTCTATGGGTTTGAAGTTGGACAGTAAATGAATGTTGGCTGGTGGCGGCACGTGTTCGGACTGTTTCGAAAGAGAGAGCGGAAATTATAGAAGCCAATTCAGAAGAACAGTGCCCATGGAAGTATCTGTAGAAGAGGCATGCAGCAGAAACAGTACGTCTATGAGAAAGCGAGTGGAGCGACTCTGTTAGAGATGAATCATTAATTAACCTAACTGCCCTCTTCTGAATGGAATCAAGAAGCCTGAGAGAGGTTTTGGGGGCACCACCCCAGATGTGGGAACAATATTCCATGGCAGGGCGGATTTGCGATTTATACAGAGTGAGCAGCTGTTTGGAAGAAAAGTAATGCCGAGAGCAAAAGAGAAAACCAAGTTTTTTAAATGCAGAGGAAGCAATATTTGTAATGTGCTTGTGCCAAGAGAGATTAGAAGTCAGGGTAATCCCCAAAAGAGATATATCATTTTGCCTAGAAATCGGAGTGTCACTAAAGATAAGCATAGGAGCAGAAGAATCCTTTTTGCGAGATATAAGACAAGACTGGTTTTAGAAGGGTTGAAATCAACTTTGCCCCACTGGAGAATTACCTGAAGATCGGCATTTAAGGAATTGGTAGCAGATTTTCGAGAAGTTGAAGCTGATTGAGCAGGACAAGGTTTCTCAAAATGGAAAGTGGAATGCAATGTGCTATCATCAGCAAAACTGTGGATAGGATTTCTGGTCAATGGAACAAGGTCATTAATATACAAGAGGAAAAGAGTGGGGGAAAGAACTGAACCTTGGGGGACACCGGCATTAGTGGAGAAGTTAGAAGACAGAGAGCCATCTACCATCACCCTCAGTGAGCGATCAGAGAGAAAACTGGATAACCAATTACTAAAAACAGTTGGCAAACCATAAGATGGAAGCTTGTTTAGAAGACCTTTATGCCAAACACGATCAAAAGCCTTTGAGATGTCAAGAGCAACTACTTGTGTTTCACTGAACCTTTCTATTGAATTAGTCCATAAATGGGTAACATAAGCCAGAATATCACCAGTGGATCGACATTGACGGAATCAATACTGGCGATCGTTGATCAGACGGAAGGTTTCTAGGTAGTTTAAGAGTTGGCAGTTAATTGATTTCTCCATTACTTTAGAAAGAGTAGAAGTAATTGCAATGGGACGATAATTGGATGGGAGGGATTTGTCACCCTTTTTAGGAACTGGCTGAACATGAGCAAATTTCCAAGCAGAAGGAAAAAACCTTTGGAATAAGAAACATGAAAAAAGGGGACAAAGAATAGGAGTAAGTTCAGGAGCACAGGTTTTGAGAACAAGTGGAGAAATACCATCAGGACCCAGAGCTTTCTTAGCATCAAGATTCATCAAAATCGTTCTGATATCTTTTTGACGGAAGACTACAGGAGGCATTGAATGGAGCATGTTGGGAATGGTGGGAGGTGTTTTATTAAGATCATTAATACATGAGCTGGAAGAAAAATGGGATGCTAGCAGGTCAGCTTTATCCTTGGCTAAAGTGACAACATAACCATCTGGTTTGGACAGAGGTGGGAGCAGAGTTGGGCAAAAGTTGCGGCCAATAGCTTTGGCAAGAGACTAGAATGCTCGGCTACCATTAGGACAAGAAGCAAGTTTTCTACTCTTAGCCTGTTGAAACTCTAGTTTGGACTGATTAATAACTGCTTTACAATTGTTGCGAGCTTTGGTGTAGGCAGAAAATGAAACTGAAGAATTAGAAACAAGCCAATTACGATATGCAACATTCTTCTCTTGAACAGCCTTAGCAAATTTATTGGAAAACCAAGGTTTAGATAATGGATGAGATTTTGAAGTGGAATGTGGGATAAAGGATTCCATTCCTGCAAGAATAATTTCACTGACATGATCTGAGCAAATGGTGACATCAGAAGTTTTGAAACAGTAATCCGACCAAGGAAAAGAAGAAAAGAAGTCTCGCAGGTCATCCCATTTTGCATTCTTGTAATGCCAAACAACACGAGGTTGGGAATAGCCATGAGATAAAGGTTCCATTGGAGAAGAGACAATCACTAAGTTGTGATCTGAAGTGCCTAAAGGACCTCTCACTTCAACCGTGTACTTAGAAGGGTTGTTTGTGAGAAAAAGATCAAGCATATTGGCTGTATGATTAGGATTGTCCGGTATTCTTGTAGGTAAATGAACAATCTGTGTTAGGTCATTAGTAATTGCAAAAGCCTCAGCATCTCGACCTGCTGGGTCGGTGTGACTAGAAAACGGAAGCCAGCTGGTGTTGTGAACATTAAAATCACCAAGGAAAATTACCTCACTGTTAGGAAAGTTGGACTGGAGAAAGTCAAGTTGCAAAGAGTTGTAATGTTCCTAAAAACCAAATAACAAACAAATAAATAACAATACTCTGAAAATTCATAAATAATAGTTGAAAAGAAAAAGCCTGTGATTCATAGCTAAAAGCAAATACATACTTTTGGGTTGAGCTGTAAATCAGAACAAAACTAATTTTATCTAAAGTTTATTTTATGCACATAAACTAACCTAAACAAGCAAAAAACAAATAAAGATGTGTACTCAGCTATAAACAAAAGCAAATCATTGATGCTAACAGCCAGGAGTTCAATCAGCGTGCTGACAATATTGAGCAGTTCATTTCACATGCTTTTACTTTTACACCATTAATATACTGACTGCTTAAGAATGACCGCTTGTATGTGTTACACAACCGTGGAACAATTATAAGTGTTGATGCAGCAAATATGCATTGCTAACTGAAGTGTTTCTGAATTAAAATGAAAAGGACTGAAACGTACCAGAACTGGGCAGCTATAACTATTTCTCTGAGTTAGCAAAATTGAAGTGGCAGTGCCTTTTAAAGAACAGTATGAGCACTCTCTCTCTATATATATATATCTTTGAGAGATAAACAGATGACTTTATGGCACTTTCTGTTATCATTTCTATTAAAAAACAAGCAGTTTAACCAAGTCTTGTATCTTTCACTTAAAGCACAAAATTTTCGATGAATTCCCTGCACTGATAATGAAAGTTCCAAATCACAACCAATGCATCATACATACCCAGAATTAACTTACTCTCTTATTTTATAATAATCTCTCCTCTTTATCTCTACCTCTTTACCTTGCAAATTTTTCTTTGGTCTCTTGGAGAGTCAAAGAACCAGCTTTTTTTTTTTTTTTTTTTTTAACACTGCAATGGCTGGTTGTGATGAAGAATTTTCCTTGGGCCATTTATCCTAGAAAAAATGTTCTGCTCTTCAGACTACCAAAATGCAACAATTGTAGTTACCCCCTACAATTTTCCAAGGATTATCTCTATTAGATATTCAATCATTACTTTTAATGCAGTCAACTACCAATATTTGAACCCCAGATGATTTGTACACATGTTGAATTGTGGTAGAATAGTCCTTTGGGCTGTCACAGATATTCTTTCAAGTATGTCAGGCTGGGAGCTTGACATATGGGAGTCTGGGAGTAAAAAACACTGATAGAACTGATATTTTTTGGGTGCCACTCAAGTCAAGTGGACCTAATTTTCAGTGAAGTCCAGTCGGTCTATGACAGCCAAATCCTATGCTTTCCCCCCTCACGTTAGTGGGACTATTAGTAACCCTGGGTATAACCCCAATTTTCAAGTCCTGAAACAGAGCACTGGAGTTCTGAAATAGCATATTGGAGGTGACCACCCACGTGTGAACCAATGTAGGCAGGAGTCGAGGTGTGGTGCCCACACTACACGGAGTAATGCCGTCCCTCTGTGCTACCAGGCAACACTAGGTGGCAGATAATTCTCAAATGGTACAATTCCATCACTTTGCTAAGTGGAGGCTTGAGTGGTGCAACCCATTTTTAGTCTCCAGAGCAGAGCTCCAGCAACCTTTCCATCCCTTCCACATCATGCATGTTGATTGATGGGTTTTGAGGTTATGATGGACATCATGGCAAGATCCAACCTTCCTTACATTTCGAGGATGCAGCTCTAAAACGGTGTTCACAGGGCGGCTGCTAGCCAGTCTACTGGACCGAACCTATTGATAGCTCTAGCTGATCATTATACACTAGCTGATCTGGAGGCTTCTAAGATCAGCTAGTGTATAATTTCACTGACTCTACTCTGCCAGATAGCGACTGGAGGGAGTCTGAGTAGCAGGTAAGTAGGGAGCCATTGTCGATGCCACATTATGTCAAGGAGCTGGATATATTCTTGCCATGTGCCATATCCAAAAATTTAATTATGTCATAAGTGTCCTCCCAACCTTTCCTTACTACAAAATACATCATGAATTGTCAAATAGAATTACCTAATAGAACAAACTTACTGCAAAAAGACCTAAATATCCCAAACACTTTCTCTTTCATTTCACAAATCACAAATATACATTGTCTCAACTCCAATCTCAATGATGTCCAGTTCCACTTACAGTTACCAAACCCCAAGTACTTTTTCTGAGAGAACTGCAGTTATCAGTTGATTCAACCACTGCTCATCTTAGTTGTCTGAATTATTCGCTGTATGATTCCTTTCACTTCAAAGGTGGCACCTTGTGCAAAAGTCTGTTCTGATATTACCTGTCAGAGACTTTGGAATCTCTTCTATTTGATCTTCTCTGGCTTAAAATCCCTCTCTATCACACTCTGTCAATTTCATCTGTTGCCTCTATCATTCTCCCAAATCCACTAATCACCTGGAACTCTTTCACTTCCTCACTCAGAAACTTGACTTTTTCCAATCCAACCTTCGTAATGGTGAGGTAATATTCCTTAGTGATTTTAATGTTCACAACACCAGCTAGCTTCCTTTGTCTAGTCATACGGACCAGCTGATCGAGATGCTGAAGCTTTTGCAATTACTAATGACCTCACACAGTGTTCATTTACCTAGCAGAATACCAGACAATGCTAACCACGCAGCCAACTCACTTGATGTTCTTCTCACAAATAACCCTTCTAAGTACATGGTCAAGGTGAGTTGTCCACAGTGGTACTCTTGATAACTCAGATCACAATTTGGTAATGGTCTCTTCTTCGATGGAGCCGTTGTCTTGTGGCCAGCCTCAACCTCTTGCTGTTTGGCATCGCAAGAATGCAAAAATGGGATAATCTGCAAAATTTCTTTTCTTCTTTTCATTGGTTGGATTATCGTGTCAGTAATATTATTCTTGTAGGGATGAAATCTTTTATTCCACACTTCATCTTAAAAATGCATACTTTATCCAAACCTTGCTTTCCCAATAAATGTGCTAAGACTGTCCAAGATAATGTCACATATTGCAAATGGCCTATATCCAAATCTCCAGGTTCATTTTCTGATTACACCAAAGATAACAATTGTAAAGCAGTTATTAATCAGTCCACACTACATTTTGAACAGACTAAGAGTAGAAAAATTGCTTCTTGTCCAAATGGTAGCCGAGCATTCTAGTCTCTTGCCAAAGGTATTGGCCACAACTTTTGCCCATCTCTATTCCTACCTCTCTCAAAACTAATGATTCTATTGCCACTTCAGCCAGAGAGAAAGTTAACCTGCTGGCATCCTACTTTTGTTATAACTCATGTATTGACGATCTTTATAAACCACCTCCTAAACTTACTCCTGTTCTGTCACCTTTTTTTACTTTCTTATTCCAAAAGTGCTTTCCCAACTGTTTGAAAATTTGCTCATATCCAGCATATTTGTCACCGTAAAAAGGGTGACAAATCCCTTCCAACAAATTATTGTACCATTGCACTTACTTCTACTCGTTCTAAAGTAATGGAGAAATCAATTAACTGCCAACTCAAACTATCTAGAAATCTTCCATCTCTTCAACGATTGCCAGTATGGATTCCCTATTGTTGATCCACTAGTGATATTCTGGCTTATGTTTCCCATCTATGGAAAAATTGAATGGAAATTTTGGTGAAACTCAAGCAGCTGTTCTTGACAGTTCAAAGGTTTTTGATTGTGTTTGGCACAATGGTCTTCTAAATAAGCTTCCATCTTATGGTTTTCCAACTGTTTTTTGTAATCGAGTATCCAGTTTTCTCTCTGACCGCTCACTGAGGGTGATGGTAGATGTTGTTGTTGTTTGGTTTTTATGAGCATTAGCAATTAAGGCCATATTGCTACGGGGATATGCAGTGGTCATTCCCTGACCTTTCCACATCCTCCATATTTGGTGATCACGGGCTCAAACCCCGGTCTAAACAAGAAGCGTGTACTACGCACTGCCGCTCCTGCCCACCTAGCTACGGAGGCACCTGATGGTAGATGGCTCTCTATCTTCTAACTTCTCCACTAATGGTGGAGAGAACTGAACCTTGGGGTGTCCCCAAGGTTCAGTTCTTCCCTCCACTCTTTTCCTCTTGTATATTAATGACCTTCCATTGACTGGAAATCCTATCCATAGTTTCGCTGATAATAGCACATTGCATTCCAACTTCCAGGTAGAGTAACCATACCCTGCACAAACAGCTTCACCTTCTTGAACATCCACTACCAATTCCTTAAATGCTGGTCTAATGTAATTCTTCAGTGGGGCAAAGATAACTTCATTGATTTCAATCCTTTTAAAACTCAGTCCTGCCTTTTTTTCTTGCAAAAAGGATTCTCCTGCTCCTTTTGATGACACTCTGATTTCTCTATGCAAGATCGTATATATATCTATTAGGGATTACCCTGACTTCTAATCTCTCTTGGCATAAACACATTAGAAATATTGTTTCATCTTTCAAATCTGCCCACTATGGAATATTATTCCACAGCTGCGACGGTGCCCCTAAAACCTCTCTCAGGCTTCCAGATTCCATTCGAAAGAGGCCATTTACACTAAAGACTCATATCTAACAGAGTCTCTCCAGTCTCTTTTTATGTATGTTCTCTTTCCGCTGCATGCCTTATCTATAGATACTTCCATGGCCACTGTTCTATAATTCCTGCTCTCACCTTTAAAACAGTCCGAACACATGTCACAACCAGTTAACACCCTTTTACCGTCCAACTTCAAACTCACAGAAACAACTTTTCTTCTTCCTGGTTTATTTATTCAACTTCTGTTTTCTCCCTGAGCCACAGCACTCCTGCTGTTTTGTGCACGTTTGCTTTGCTGCTCTAGTCTGGGGCATGATTTCTGTTTAAATATGATTTAATTAATTAATAATGAAAATTAATAATGTTAATAAATTTTATTTGATTAATAGACTATAGTATACTACACTTAACTATACAATAACATACTATGCTAATGCAGTGATACATACTATGCTTTAGATGTGATGTGTGGGCTGGTGCAGAATAACTTACACTAATTGGAAAGAATAACTCACGTGGAAAATCCTACTCCTTTCAGCTGAAATCAGCTAACTGTAGGTCCATATGAGAAAGTGTTTAAGGATTCCTCCAGTCTCCATTGGGATTCAAACTCTGATCTCTCTAAACAGGTGAAAAGCAATGAAACCACTGTACTGCCACAAGAGAATACATATGATCTTTGAAGGTATCAAAGATATTCTCAGGTATGGCAAGCTGGGGCTTGCTACCTAGCTTGCCATACCTGATGGAACTGATATTCAGGTAGCACTTGAGTCAAGTGGATCAAATTTCAGCAAATCCGGTTTTGCGACAACCACATCCCCTGCTTGTACCTTCACGATAGTGGGGCTTGTTAGTAACTCTGAGTATACTTCATGTGCAAGTTCTGAAATACAATACCTAGTATACTGGAGGTTACCACTCAAGTGTGAACCAACATAAGCAGGGGTTGAGGCATCAAACCCACACAGTGGAATGCCACCCACTGTGTTATCAGGCAGTACTGATAACACAGTGGGTGGCATGTTCTCAGGTTCGTGGTAGATGACTGTAATCGGCTACTGAATTTTGGCCACTTTGCTTATTGGAGGCTTGAAGTGGTGAAACCCGCGTTTAATCTAAAGAGTAATGCTCCAACAACCCTCCATCTCTTCCATCAAGCACTCTGATTGCTGTTTGAGGTCCTATCATGTCTGGGCAGAATTGAAGACAGTTATAAATTTGGCTGTGACTTGTGACTTTTCTCTCAACTTTATCCTGTACTTTAGTATTAGTAGAGGCACACGTAAGAAAGCAAGCTTATACTGCATCAACAAAAAAAAAAAAAAAACCCATCCCATTTCACCCATCCACCTATTTGCTCCAAAAGTTTGTCCAGTTCTTCCTTGAATTTATTTAAGCCATTGAATTCCACAACAACAGATGGAAGTTTGTTCCAGCAATCAACTACCCACTTGCTAAAGGCAAATTTCTGCACATCTATTCTACAACTGTCTTTCCTCGATTTGAATTTATGCCCTCTCAGGTTCGTAATCTGAGCAAGAGGAGAATACCATCAGCATTGAGCCTGCTCAAACCATTCAAGGCCTTATACATCTCAATCAGATCACCTGCAAGGTGATCTGATTGAGGTGGTTCAGAGGTTCATTGAGGTGGCACCTGTGAGGTAGTCTGGGGGACTACTCCAGATGCTGCAATTTGCAGAACTTCAGCCTTTCTTGGGAAGAGCGCCCCCTCTGTTTCTCTCACCAATCTCGTTGCCCTTCTCTGTTCTCGTTTTAGCAACTCTACATCCTTCCTAAAATGAGGCCTCCAGACTTGTATGAGTACTCAAGGTGTGGCCTGACCATTGCCTTATACAAAGGCAATCGGCCACTGGCGGAACTATAAAGAGCTCCATCATATGAAAAGGATACAATAAAATTACTACTTTTCACCCCCTTGAAACTAATGGTTTAATGTAGTGTCTTTGTTGTTAACATGGGCCATGGTTGCATGGTCCTGATTCAGATTCTTCAAAACCAATTATTTCGTTTTTGATGAATAGTATTCCCATGAAGAATTAGTGTTGCCAAGCTTTCACTACACTTTTGCCCAATTTTCTTATACCTGCTAAGAAGAATGGATACTATTCTTTAAAAAAAAAAAAAAAAAAAGATTAATAATGCAATACTTGAGAACAAGTAAGTGTGGTATGGTTGTTTACTGGCACACAAGCATCTATGGCTATAGTGTGCCTCATTTATTAAGTGCAAAATCAACTAAGGTTATGAAGTGTCAGTTATAATGACTTTAGTAGCAGGTATTCTTTGGTTAGTCTCTTTTCTGAACCAAAAAAAAAAAAAAAAAACACACACACCCCAAGTTCCTAGGGAAAAAAAAATCATGCAGTGTTGGCTGACTTGGTGAAATTGCATGGTTTGAAAAGAAATTGATAAAAACTCCTCCTGTCAAGATGAAATTCAAACCCAGATCTTTTACAAAGTCAGAAGACCCAACATTTATTATTATTATTTTTAAATTCCTTAATACATCATTGCCAAAGTAGAAGAAGAATGAAATAGAATAGGAGTTCACTCTACACTGAAAGTAGCAACAAATCCACTTGTTTGTAATTAACTTTGTTATAAATCCTAAAATCTTCTAAACAAAATAGAATCTAGTGAAGAATTCAACTTACAGTCATGAATAGAATTATCTATTATTTTTGTAATATAAAACGTATTCGAATTTTGGTTTCTATAATTAATATTTTCTTATATAAAGCAAGATAAGTGTACTTTATTACTATTACTAGCCATATAGTGCAAGGAAGCCTGAGGCTTATGCTGCATCAGCTAAAAAAAATTTCCGGGTTACCCTGTGTGTGTGTGTGTGTGTGAGAGAGAGAGAGAGAGAGAGAGAGAGAGAGAGAGAGAGAGAGAGAGAGAGAGAAGTAGAAGGGAATCACCAAGAAAGAGAAAAATGATGATATCCAGCTCAGGAACCTGGTGTGCCAAGCCCATACTCACCAGATGTGAGCCCCTGGGGATGGATTAGGATTTTTGTGTGCTAATTGATTGATAATTTTACTTGATAATATTATCAATTTTGGTAAAATAAAAATTTCCGTTAAAATTTTATCAAAAATAAAGTTACAAAACAAATAATCGAGAATCCTTCAAAATCTAGGGCAGTATCAGTTACATCACCCTGGTTTTACAAATTTGTCACAGAAATTTTCAGATTTTCAACTCTGAAAATCTGGATATCTTAAGGATAACTGAAAGGCTACAGTCAGTCAAATAATCCAGCATAACAGTGGTTAAAAAAGAGGCATTTCAGAACACATTATTGCAGAACAGGAGTATTGCAGCTGTTGACCAAATAGGATTCTACTCCTGTCAACAAAAAACAAGAAGGCATAATCATATAGCTAAGCAACACAGGGACAGTGGAGAATTAGAAAAATGATGCCTGCTGATTTCGGTTTCAGTTGTTCCTTGGTTTCAGCTGTTCCATACTGATGAGAAGATCAGAATAACAGTAAAAACAGAATGAGTCCAGGGATCCATCCTACCAGGTGTCAACAGTGCAGGTTGGTGGTGGTGTAATGGTGTGGGGGAATACTTTTGTGGTGCACATCATGACCCCTGACTGTGGTGCAACATTTGGATGTCACAGATTATTTGGAAATCATTTCCAACATGAAAATATATGGCAGCCAGGAAAGGTGGGTCTTTTTATGGCCCGCAAAATATCCACCTTTAAATTGGCTCTTCTAACGAGACACTGTGCCAGGCCACAAGGCCAGATTTATAAAGAAATTATTCAAGGAACATCAGAACAAAATTCAGCATACTGCAGTGGCCTTCCCAGTCACCATATCTCAAACTAATTGGGCACCTACAGGATGAGGTGGAACAAGAACTTTGGAGTAGAGGGTTCATTCTCAAATGGACAGGTATTTCGAACGAACAGAGGGGTGAAATGGGAGTGTGGTTTTTTTTTTTTTTTTTTTTTGGCTGATGCTGAATAAGCTTGCTTTCTTGCATCATATGCCTCTACTAATGCTAATGATAAAAAGCTGAAAAGGCCTCTTGTAAACTGGATTGTAACCATCTAATTTGCAACAAACATGGGAAGAAACTGAATAAACTTGGACTAGCATCAAGTCCATGCCGTGATGAATCCAGGGTAAGGGGGGTACCTACTTGGAATCCGCTACAGCACCTAATAAAATGGCCACTCAGTGTATATATGTGTGTGTGTGTGTGTGTGTGTGTGTGTATATATATATATATATATATATGAAATATGAAAACGAAGAAGTGGAAAAAAAAAAAAAAAAAGGAAAAAACAAGGAAAACAGTACATGTACCTAAATGCACAAAGCAGAAAAACAGGATACATGTATATAAATAAGTGTCATCAATGAAAGTAAAATAAAATAAAATAAAAATAAATATAGATGGAGAAGTTATTAAACACAAAATGCCAAGCCTAGTTGAAGAAAAAAGAGAAAAAGAATGTTAAGAACCTATAAAAAAAAAAAAATATTAAGTAGAATTAAATCTGAATTAATGCCGAATTAACCGGCCAATCATATGTACAAAAGCTGAAAGAAAAAGAGGGGAGGGTATTCGGTTTATTCAGTTTCTTCTCTATTACCCTTTGAGATTCTTTATCCCACATTCCACTTTAAAATCTCGCCCTTTATCTAAACCTTAGTTTTCCAATAAATGTGCTAAGGCTGTTCACAATGTTGCATATCATAATTGGTCGTTGTTGTTATTTGTTTTTTTAGGAGCATTAGCAACTAAGGCTATATTGCTCCGGGGATATGCGGTGGTCATTTCCTGACCTTTCCACATCCTCCGTATTTGGTGGTCATAGGCTCGAATGCCGGTCTAATCAAGAAGCTTGTCCTACGCACTGCTGCTCCTGCCAACCTGGCTACGGAGGTGCCATATCATAATTCGCTCGTTTCTAATTCTTCAGTTTCATTTTCTGCCTACACCAAAGCTCGCACCAATTGTATAGCAGTCATTAATCAGTCCAAACTAGAGTTTGAACAATCTAAGAGTAGAAAACTCGCTTCTTGCCCTAATGGTAGCCGAGCATTCTGGTCTCTTGCCAAAGCTATTGGCCGCAACTTTTGCCCATCTCTGCTCCCACCTCTGTTCAAACCAGATGGTTCTGTTGTTACTTTAGCCAAGGATAAAGCTGACCTGCTAGAATACCATTTTTCTTCAAACTCATGTATTAATGATCTTGGTACAACACCTCCTACCATTCCCAACACGCTCCATTCAATGCCTCCTTCTGTAAAAAGGATGTCAGAAGGATTTTGACGAATCTTGATGCTAAGAAAGCTCCAGGTCCCGATGGTATTTTTCCACTTGTTCTCAAAACCTGTGCTCCTGAAATTACTCCTATTCTTTGCTGACTTTTTTTCGCTTTCTTATTCCGAAGTTGTTTTTCCCTCTACTTGGAAATTTGCTCACATCCAGCCAGTTCCTAAAAAAGGGTGACAAATCCCTCCCATCCAATTATCGTCCCATTGCAATTACTTCTACTCTTTTTAAAGTAATGGAGAAATCAATAAACCGCCAACTACCTAGAAACCTCCCATCTGATCAATAATTGCCAGTATGGATTCTGTCATTGTCGATCCAAAGGTGATATGCTGGCTTATGTTACCCATTTATGGACAAATTCAATGGAAAAGTTCGCTGAAAACCCGCAGTTGCTATTGACATCTCAAAGGCTTACGATTGTGTTTGGCATAAAGGTCTTCTAAACAAGCTTCCATCTTATGGTTTGCCAACTGTGTTTTGTAATTGGTTATCCAGTTTTTCTCAATGATCACTAACTGAGGGTGATGGTAGATGGCTCTCTGTCCTCTAATTTCTCCACTAATGCCGGTGTCCCCCAAGGTTCAGTTCTTTCCCCCACTCCCTTCCTCTTGTATATTAATGACCTTCTTCCATTGACTGGAAATCCTATCTATAGTTTTGCTGATGATAGCACATTGCATTGTACTTTACATTTTGAGAAAACTTGCCCTGTTCAATCAGCTTCAACTTCTCGAATATATGCTACCAATTCCTTAAAATCGATCTCCAAGTAATTCTCCAGTGGAGCAAAGACAACTAAGTTGATTTCAATCCTTCTAAAACTCAGTGTTGTCTTATATCTCGTAAAAAGGATTCTTCTGCTCCTATGGCTTTCTAGGCAAAATGATATACAGTAAACCCCCACTATTCGCGGTTTCGCGATCGCCGATTTAATATAAAATGAAACCTAAAAAAATGTGAATTTTAAAGCGCCGTGAATATTTTCCGTCATAAAAAACATGGGCGTGGCTAAAATTATCTTTCCCGGTCAAAACAGCGCTCAGTGGATGGGGGGAGAGGGGTGACAAAATCGCGAGCATGGATGTTTCTCGCTAATCCTTGTTCAGTATGTGTTATGTGTTTGTCATGGAAGGTTTCGTCGTTTGCTTTTAATTTATATGTTTATAAATTGAATAAATTTATCAATTTATAAATTGATATGCTTACAAAAATGATAAATCTACCGTTTTGCAGTGTAAAACAGATTTTTTTTAGTGTGTTAACGGAAGAAAGTGACTTTATTGTGGACAAATTCTTTCTAATCCCTACAAAAATATGGCTACGAACAACAAGAGAAATGTGAAAATATCAAAGAAGGTTATGACATTAGCGAATAAAATTGAGTTATTAGACAAAATTTCTAATGGTGAAAGTGTCTCCTCAGTGGCAAAACATTATAAAATCAATGAGTCAACGGTACAATCAATAAAAAAATCGGAACAAAAAACGCGCCGTAGTGTCCGTGAAAATGCGCTAATTGTTTCAAAAATTTGCTCTGTAACTTGTGATGTTAAATTAGAAAAAATGGAAAAGGCTTTAAATCTGTGGATAGAAGACCGAACTGAAAATAAAATTCCGTTAAGTTCACTCATCATTCACGAAAAGGCAAAACTCCTTTATCAACACTTTAGCGAAACTGGTGATAGCACTGGCGGGATGTTTTTTCTGCTAGCAAGCAAAGGCACTGGTTTGAAAGATTTGTTTCTAAATAAATATTTCTAAATAAATTTCTTAATAAATTAGAAATAGAAATTTCTAATAAATATTACATTTAATATTAAATTGTTTCTTATTTTCGTTTCGATGCCATATGCTTGCATTTCACTATGTACTGTCTATGTACATAGTCATATTATGAAGGTACATATAATACATACATAGACAAAATTTTAGACTAGTTTTTCTTATATATTTCATACTTTGGAATGGAACCCCTTTATTACTATGGGAGCCATAACTCAGTATTCGTGTTTTCGGTATTCGCGACATTTCTCAGGAACGTAACCCCCGCGAATAGCGGGGGTTTACTGTATCTAGTTGATATTTCTACTGAAGTAGTTGATATTTCTGTTCACTGACATTTGCGGGTGGGGGGGGGTAAAATTTAAAACAGTAAAAAAATAAGCAATCAATAACAAAGAACACGGCACACACAAATTGCAAGTAACACAACATGCGCAAGTGAGAACGGAGTAACGAGTTACAAAGCTTTAAAAATAGGAATGAAGAGAAGATCTGAAAATTAATTTTTTTATATGATTGAAGATTTCATGGAAGTGTAAACATATTTCACCATAATAACGCACAGAATTCCAGCTGTCGGTATTATCGCAAATTCAGTAAGATCGAGTTTACTGTCCATTTATGATAGATTTCACTAACAGAAAAGCTCAATAAACAGGTGACTGCTAATTGTTTTTATTGTTTTATTGTTGTGACCTCCAGAATTTCAACTGAACCACGTGGTACCGTCAGAGACAATCTTAGGGTAATCTCCAGTGCTGGGTCTCCTGCCCCAATTAAACGGCATGCTGTCCCAATTAAGCGAAGTAAACCCTGGCTATTTTCTCGATTGGTTTCTGTTTTTTAAGATTGCCCCCAAATAAATGGCTGGCTCGATTAACCAGTGGCCCAAATAACCGGAATCCACTGTGTATATATATATATATATTTATAAAACTTTTAAGAGATAGAATTGAAGATATAAACCAGATAGGATATGGCAAATGCACCAAAGCATGCAAAGCAGCAGCAATGAATGCAAATGTAAGTATATGCATATTAAAAAATACGACAAATAAAAATAAAGGTGACGGTAATGCGAAATGTCCGGAGAGCCAATGGCCAAAAAGGAAGATAGCCGAAAAAGTGTTAACCTTTAAAAAATAACTATTAAAAAATAAAATATAAAAATAGCAGCAGCCTACATCAGATTAAGGCGAGAAAATTTTTTTTGCAAAAATACCTCAAAACGGGGAAGAGAGGCAAATATGCCATTAATAAAAAAATGAAATCTGATGACGGCAAAGTAAATATTGATACATGATTAGGTATTTCACCAGGGAGACTACACCTAACCATGCATCAAAGGACTAAGTTTCCATACTTGCCAATAGCTATGTAAGGGAAAATTTAATTTAATATGCATGTATGTATATATATGCATATTAAATTAAAATTTAATATGCATATATATACAGGCAGTTCTTGCTTTACGAGTTCCCGGGTTAAGAAGTTTTTTTTTTTCCAAAGTATCAAGTATCAACAAAATTGAAAATATGAACAATAATTGCAAGAAATGAATGTTAAACATTCATAAATACCACATTTCAAACCACGCACATAGATATGCCCGGTGCCTCCAACTTATTACCCCCGGGGGCTCACATCTGGTGAGTATGGGCTTGGCATACCCAGGGTCCTGAGCTGGATATCACCATTCTTATCTTTCTTGGTGATTCCCTTCTACTTCTCTCTCTCTCTCTCTCTCTGGGTAAATTCAGAAATTTTTTTTTTTTTTGCCTGGTGCATCATAAGCCTCAGGCTTCCTTGTACCATATGGCATAATAATAATAATAAATAATATACAATATAGTGTACCGTGCTTTACGATATTAATCCGTTACCATCGTTTCGCAAAAATATCGTAATGTGAACCCAATAACATTTTGTTTTTTGGTAATTCATTCCACGACCTCGGAAGTTCAAATTTTTGCTATATAACTCCCTAAAAGGTCATTTTTATAGTGTAAATTATATTAGTTACCAATTGAAATCATTAAACGCACTACACTTTCATTGTTATCATAAGTTATAAGAACTTATTTTGAAGGCTTCTGTGACATTTTTCTAAAACACATTTCTGGAGGTCACGACCGTAAAACAATAAAAACAATTTGAACTTTCCAGTTTATTGGGCTTTTCTGTTACTGCAAGCAATTATAAACTGGTAGTAAACTCAATGTTATTGCATTTGCGAAAATACCAATAGCTGGAATTGTGTGGTTTTTTACGTTATTATGGTGAAATGTGGATTGCCCTTTACTGAAATCTTCAATCGTATAAAAAACAAATAAATTATGGTGAAATGTGGATTGCCCTTTACTGAAATCTTCAATCGTATAAAAAACAAATAAATTATGGTGAAATGTGATTGCCCTTTACTGAAATCTTCAATTGTATAAAAAACAAATAAATTTTAAGAATCTTCTCTTCATTCCTATTTTTTTAATTTTTTTATTTATTTTATTTTTTTTCCCTTCGTAAACTTCTTACTCCGCGCAAATTGTGTTAGTTGCAATTTGTGCATTCCGTTGAAAAATGCTTATGCATCTATTGAAATTTATAAAGAAAAGAGAAGATTATCTTGGAAATAAACACCTCTTATAGCATTTCTGAAGAAGATGACTCCTTGTGCAACAAACCAACAAGTGCCAAGCCAATAATAAGTGATCAACAAGTGTGCATTTAGTCGATGAAGAATAAACAAACGTTCTTTAACATTTGTAAGTCATAAATAATTTCTCTATTATTATAAATTTGTTTGATTTTACAGGCTACATTTTCATTTCTTTGGATAAATCAATCATTGTTTAAACATAAGCTAATTAGCTACTACTGTCATTGTCTATGGGAAATAAATTCCCGCTTTATGAGTTTTCACTTTACTTGAGTTAATTTGTTCCTAGCGCAAAGTCGAGAACTACCTGTGTGTGTGTGTGTGTGTGTGTGTGTGTGTGTGTATAATAAAAATTTTAGAGATGTATGTAAAATTCATAGTTATTTCTGGTTTTTTTTTTTTTTTTTTTTTTAATGGACTGCACAGATTAAAATTTAAATTTTGCGCAAACTCACTACTTCTGTTTCTTTTTCAATCCTACAATTCTATTACAGTGTGATAGATACACATACACACAAAGTTCATTATTATATAAAATTATCTAATCTGTTATGTATTATTCTTAAAATTAAAAAATATAATGATGGAAAGAATACTATTGTCATGGTTAAAAACAAATAAACATAAAAGTGATGAATGGATTCTGTTACTAACCTGCCAGTAGTTGTAATCACAATAATTGCAGAGGCTAGACATTTCATTGCAGCATTTACTGCAGCAATAGCAACACCATGAGTACAATCTGTAGGAACAGGTGTCTTCATTAAAAGTTCTGTGAATATGTGCCTGTGGAAAACAGCAGCTTCTGCCTCACAGCACACAGCATGCATTGTCTGTACTGCATGCACTGGATACTCCCCTTTGGCAGTTTCCCCTGAGAGCATAACACAATCAGCACCATCTAGTACTGCATTTGCTACATCAGAACTTTCAGCTCTAGTGGGTCTTGGCTTTTTCACCATACTTTCCAACATCTAAAAATTTGAAACATATATTAACATATATATACAGTATGTGTGTATTTTTTATTTTACTGGATTGCATCACTGCATATCACAAGAAATAGATCGGTAAACTGAAAATCATATTAATTTGGAATTATATTTTTAGTTTAACACTGCTACTTATAGGGCTGCTGCTCATGTACTAGTATTCTCCAGGTCAATACGACCATATATTTAAAAGTAGGTTGTTAATAATAAAATTAAATTTTTATTTCAAAATTAAATTAATTAGTAAATTTAAAATTAAAAAATTAGTAATTCATATTAATTTCTTAATTAATTAACTTCACACAATAATTCACTTAATTAATTTCTTAATTTTTATTTAACTTTTACTGCATTTTTGATGAAATATCAAAAATAATTTAGTAATATTAATTTTTATTTAAACTACTGATAAATGAATAAGCCAACATTTTTATTTTACTTTCAGTACTACTTTTGCTCCAAAATAAAGCAAAATGTTGATAATATTATAAAATACAAGAAAAACAATACCACATATTTGTAGTATTCAAAATTATACTAAAACTGGATAGAATTCTGCCCAGACACGATAGGAGGGAGTATATGATGAGAGCCTTGTCGATCAATTCGGCCCTGTAAAGATTGTGCAAGGCTCAAGGAGTAGAAATTTTTTTCAGCCTGGACTGTACTTGTTAACAGGAGAGACTGCTTCTATAGGGATGGGATACACTTAAATAGAAAGGGTGCAAGAATATTTGTTGATGCTATTGAGGCAGTGTTAGGTGGGTCGGAAAACTGCTAGCTTGGGGGGAGACAAAGACGAATAGATTAACAGTAGCCACTGGCAGACGTGAAAGAGATTCTTGCACTGCTTCTATTGGAATGAGCATTAGCATTAGCAGAGGCATATGATGCAAGAAAGCAAGCTTATTCAGCATCAGCCAAAAAAAAAAAAAAAACCCACTCCCATTTCACCCCTCCGTTCATTCGAAATACCTGTCCAGTTGAGCTTTAAATTTGTTTAGGCTATCAACTTCAACAACAAGTGATGGAAGTCGGTTCCACCAACCAATCACCCGCTGGCCAAAGGCAAATTTCCGCACATCTATCCGACATCCGTCCTTCCTCAATTTGAATTTATGCCCTCTGAGGTGATTATTCTGAGAAAGATGAAGAATCCCATTGGCATTGAGCATGCTCAAACCATTCAAAGCCTTATACACCTCTATCAGATCACCTCGCCGGTGCCTAGTCTCCAAACTCTGTAATTTGCAAAACTTAAGCCTTTCTTCGTAAGAGCAAACCTTTGTTCCATTTACTAATCTTGTTGCCCTTCTCTGTACCCGTTCCAGCAGCTCTACATCCTTCTTGAAATGAGGCCTCCAGACCTGTATACAGTACTCAAGATGTGGCCTTACCATTGCCTTATACAAGGGAATAATCACCTCCTTATCCCTGCTAGAAAAATTCCTGTATATCATTGACAAGACACCATGAGCTACTCTTGCAGCTCGTCTGCACTGCTCAGAGAACTTCATATCTGCCTGCACAATTACCCCCAGGTCCTTTTCATTCTCCACCACTGTCAGTGTAGTACCGCAGAGTTGATACGTTGCTCTGGGGTTACTGTTTCCCATATGCAGCACTTTACATTTGTCGATGTTAAACCTCATTTGCCACCTCTCAGCCCATCTGGTCAACCTTTCCAGATCCTGTTGCAGCAGCATAGCGTCAGTATTGTCCTTAACGACCCTGCCAACCTTTGTATCATCTGCAAACTTGGACATTAAACTTGATATCCCATCATCAATATCATTCATAAACACCGAAAACAACAACGGACCCAACACTGAACCTTGAGGAACTCCACTAATAACATTAGTCCACGTTGAGCAGTGTCCATTGATTACCACTCTCTGTCTTCTGCCACTCAACCATCCCCTTATCCATAGCAGCAATTTGCCTCCAATGCCACACTGCTCCAATTTGTGCAGCAGTCTTCCATGTGCAACAGTATCAAAAGCCTTTCTAAGATCCAAATATATAATATCAAAGTTATTCCCTGCATCCAGTTCTTTTGTAACTACATCATAGTATCCAATCAAATTGGTCAGGCAAGACCTGCCCTTAACAAAACCATGCTGCGTCTGAGCTATAACTGAATTCTTGTCTAGATGATCCTGCAGTGCTTCTTTAACCAGTGCCTCCATTAATTTACCTGGAACAGAAGTTAAACTAACAGGTCTATAATTACTTGTGTCAGCCTTTGATCCTCCTTTGTGAATTGGGGTTACATTTGCACATCTCCAGTCTATGGGTACCTCCCCTGAGTCCAAAGAAGCTCTCATAATTATGGCTAGGGGTTTGCATACTTCCTTTGCTGCCTCCTTTAATATAACTGGATAGATCCCATCCACCCCAGGTGCCTTTTTTATGTTTATCCTCAACAATCTCTCCTCCACTTTCCTCTCAGTTATTACAAAATCATCCAGCTCACTGCCAATGTTTACTTTATCTACATCATTCTCCTTCCTGAATAACTCCTCATGCGTGAATGTAGATGCAAAATACTCGTTTAGATTGTTAGCCACCTGAGCAGGATCCTCAACTGTTGAACCATCAATATCCAGTGGACCAATCTGATTCATCCCTTTCCTTTTCGAGTTCAAGTATGTAAAGAACTCTTTTCTGTTTTTCTTTGCATCCTTTGCCAAGGATTTTTCATAGTCTGCCTTTGCCTGCCTAATCTCCTTTGTGACTTGGTTACAGACCAACTTATATCTATCATAGGCTTCCATGTCACTCATTAATTTGTATGTATCCCATGCATTTTTCTTCTCTGCCACATGTCTCATTAGTTCATCTGACAACCATTTAGGCCTAAACCTTGAACAATATTTCTTAGTTGGTATGTAAAGCCTGGTAGCCTCCAAGATTAGTTCCTTGAATGCTTCCCATTTTGAGTTTGCTGTTGGTAACATCATCAGTTGGTCCCACTGTATAGAATTTAAATACTGTCTCAGACCATCATAGTCGCCTTTACGAAAACAAAAACCCTTCCCTTTACCTCTGATGGTAGTTACCTCCTTGAGTAAATCCCACTTCAACACACTGTGATCACTGCCACCTAGTGGTTCATTTATCTGCAGGTTCTTAATGCATGAAGAATCACTACTGATAATCAGATCAAGAGTATTGCTCCCTCTTGTTGCCTCACGAACATGCTGATGTAGAAAACAATCATCCAATAAATCCACAAAAGCCTTGCTAGTGTGCGAGTGACCAACCCACAAATTCCAGTCAATATCTGGGAAATTAAAGTCCCCCATTATAAGACTCTCTGATTTACTGGCCCACTCTATTTCCCTGTACAATATCTTATTATACTCATCAGAGTCATTAGGCCTATAGCACACTCCTACTCTCAATTTTGATTTCCCTATGCTTATGTCACACCAAACTGACTCGACACTGCCCTGTCCATCGATGTCGACTGGCTTCACTTCCTTGGACTTTATGTGTTTCTTAATTAATAGCATAACCCCTCCTCCCCTCCTGTCCTGTCTATCCTTTCTATACACATTGTATTCCCCAAATTCCAGTTCCGCATTACTTATATCTGTGTGACACCACGTCTCTGATATCCCAACAATATCTGCCTTTGATGTTTTGAGCAATACCTCAAATTCATCAAATTTATTTACCAAACTCCTAGCATTGGTGTAGCAGAAGCCTGAAAAACAAGATTCAGGATATTTCAGAGACTGCTGGGAGTCATTGCGGTACAAGTAAACACATGGGTAGCTAAGAATAGAAATAGGTGCATGTATACTTGCGTGTACACCAATGCTAGGACTTTAGTAAATAAATTTGATGAATTTGAGGTATTGCTCAAAACATCAAAGGCAGATATTGTTGGGATATCAGAGACTTGGTGTCACACAGATATAAGGAATGCAGAACTGGAATTTGGGGAGTACGTCTACAGAAAGGATAGACTGGATAGGAAGGGAGGAGGGGTTATGCTATTAGTTAAGAAATACATAAAATTCAAGGAAGTGAAGCCAGTGGACATCGCTGGACAGTGCATTGTCGAGTCAGTTTGGTGTGACATAAGCATTGGGAGATCAAAATTGAGAGTAGGAGTGTGCTATAGGCCTAATGACTCTGATGAGTATAATAAGAAACTGTACAGGGAAATAGAGTGGGCCAGTAAATCAGAGAGTCTTATAATGGGAGATTTTCATTTCCCAGATATTGACTGGAATTTGGGGGCTGGTCACTCACACACTAGCAAGGCTTTTGTGGATTTATTGGATGATTGTTTTCTACATCAGCATGTTCGGGAGGCAACTAGAGGGAGGAATACTCTTGATTTGATTATCAGCAGTGATTCTTCATGCATTAAGAATCTGCAGATAAATGAACCACTAGGTGGCAGTGATCACAGTGTGCTGAAGTGGGATTTACTCAAAGAGGTAACTACCATTAGGGGTAAAGGGAAGGGTTATTGCTTTCGTAAAGGCGACTACGATGGACTGAGACAGTATTTAAATTCTATACAGTGGGACCAATTGATAATGTTACCAACAGCAAATGCAAAATGGGAGGCATTCAAAGAACTTATCTTGGAAGCTACTAGGCTTTACATACCAACTAAGAAATATTGTTCAAGGTTTAGGCCTAAATGGATGTCAGATGAACTGATGAGGCATATGGCAGAGAAGAAACATGCATGGGATACATACAAATTAACACATGACACAGAAGCCTATGATAGATACAAGTTGATCTGTAACCAAGTTACAAAGAAGGTTAGGCAGGCGAAGGCAGATTACGAGAAATCTTTGGCAAGGGATGCAAAGAAAAACAGCAAAGAGTTCTTTACTTATGTAAACTGTAGAAGGAAGGGGATGAATCAGATTGGTCCACTTGATATCGATGGGTCAACTGTTGATGATCCTGCTCAGGTAGCTAACAAACTAAATGAATATTTTGCATCGACATTCACACATGAGGAGTTATTTGGAAAGGGTAAAGCCAGAGGTGTATTCAACTCTAGCGGTAAGGGGTGGATGGGATCTATCCAGTTATATTAAAGGAGGCAGCAGAGGAAGTAAGCAAACCCTTAGCCACAATTATGAGAGCTTCCTTGGACTCAGGGGAGGTACCCACAGACTGGAGATGTGCATATGTAATCCCCAATTCACAAAGGAGGATCAAAGGCTGACACAAGCAATTATAGACCTGTGAGTTTAACTTCTGTTCCAGGAAAATTAATGGAGGCACTAGTTAAAGAAGCACTGCAGGATCATTTAGACAAGACTTCAGTTATAGCTCGGACACAGCATGGTTTTGTTAAGGGGAAGTCTTGCCTGACCAATTTGATTGGATACTATGATGCAGTCACAAAGGAACTGGATGCAGGGAATAACTTTGATATTATATACTTGGATCTTAGAAAGGCTTTTGATACTGTTGCTCATGGAAGACTGCTGCACAAATTGGAGCAGTGTGACATTGGAGGCAAATTGCTGCTGTGGATAAAGGGGTGGCTGAGGGGAAGAAGACAGAGAGTGGTAATCAATGGACACTGCTCATCGTGGACTAATGTTATTAGTGGAGTCCCTCAGGGCTCAGTGTTAGGTCCATTATTGTTTTCTGTATTCATAAATGATATTGATGATGGTATATCAAGCTGAATGTCGAAGTTTGCAGACGATACAAAGGTAGGCAGGGTTGTCAAGGACACTACTGACACTATGCTGCAACAGGATCTGGAAAGGTTGAGCAGATGAGCTGAGAGGTGGCAAATGAAGTTTAACATTGACAAATGTAAAGTACTACATATGGGAAACAGCAACCCCAGAGCAACGTATCAACTCTGTGGTACTACACTGACAGTGGTAGAGAATGAAAGGGACGTGGGGGTGGTTGTGCAGGCAGATATGAAGTTCTCTGAGCAGTGTAGACGGGCTGCAAGAGTAGCTCATGGTGTATTGTCAATGATATATAGGAATTTTTCTAGCAGGATAAGGAGGTGATTATTCCCTTGTATAAGGCAATGGTCAGGCCACACCTAGAGTACTGTATACAGGTCTGGAGGCCTCATTTCAAGAAGGATGTGGAGCTGCTGGAACAAGTACAGAGAAGGGCAACAAGATTAGTGAATGGAACAAAGGGGTGCTCTTACGAAGAAAGGCTTAAGTTTTGCAAATTACAGTGTTTGGAGACTAGGCACCAGCGAGGTGATCTGATAGAGGTGTTTAAAGCATTGAATGGTTTGAGCATGCCCAATGCTGATGGGATTCTTCCTCTCGCTCAGAATAATCACCTGAGAGGGCATAAATTCAAACTGAGGAAAGACAGATGTAGGATAGAATTGAGGAAATTTGCCTTTAGCCAGCGAGTGGTTGGTTGGTGGAACAGACTTCCATCCCTTGTTGTGGAAGTTAATAGCCTAAATAAGTTTAAGGCTCAGCTGGACAGGTATTTCGAACGAACAGAGGGGTGAAGTGGAAGTGGTTATTTTTATTTATTTATATTTTTTTATAATAAATAAGCTTGCTTTTTTAATAAGCTTGCTTTCTTGCATCAAATGCCTCTACTAATGCTAATGCTAATTAACTTTAAAGATACTCATATTGCATTACTACTGAGCCTTGGTCTTGCTGCTGAGGCTAAGAGAACTACAAGGGTTTCACTAAGTAGAATTTTATTTATTGATTTGAAATGATTGTTTTTCTCTAACTTTTGATAAAAATTTAGTAGTGTAGTATTTGTTTGTGATTCCTGATTAATTTGGTGCTTTCATTGGCCCTTGTAATTGCTTTAAAAAAATATCCTGGGAAAAAATCTGATTTTTTTTTTATTATTTTTATTTTTTTACCCTAAAACGTTTACTATATATAACCACTTTATCTAACAAAATTTCAAGGAAAAATTCTTTAGCTATAACACAGTGTTGAATCCAGGGAAAGGGGAGTGACTGGGGGTGAGTTTCACCTCCGGTGGAATAAAATCCCCCCCCCCCCACATTGCATGAAAGGCGCCTCCGTAGCCAGGTGGGAAGGAGCAGCAGTGCGTAGCACACGCTTCTTGATTAGACCGGGGTTCGAGCCCGTCACCACCAAATACGGAGGATGCAGAAAGGTCAAGGGAATGACCACCGCATATCCCGGAGCAATATGGCTTTAGTTGCTAGTGCTCCAAAAAAAAAAACCAAAAATAACAAAAAAAAAAAAAAAAAAAAAAAAATTGCATGAAGATAAGCACAGAAGGCCCAAATGAGTTATAGAAAAATTAATAAATGATGTGATTGATACATATGCAAAGATGAATAAGATTATTATAATACTTAAATGTTTGATTATAATTTGTATGATTTTTTTTGCTAATTTTATCACAGATAAAATTAGCAAAACAGTTTAATATTATCTAACATTCTCTATAACTCACAGTTTAACTGAGAGTTAAACTGTATGTTAAACATTACTGACAATAATCACAGTAAACTGTGATTATTGTCAATAATGTGGTTTTTGTGAACTGATTGTTTACCGTTAGATTTAAATATTAAATAATAAATATTTCCTTTTGTTTTCTCATATTCTCTTATTATAATACTGTATTCATAAATATACGAAGTTGCATATACTATGTTGTAAATATTAAATAATAATAAAAATATATATTCCCCCCACACCCTCAAAGTTTACACCGATATAAACACTGGATTCAACATTGTTATCACATAAAAGCAGAAAAATTCACAATTTCAAATGCTGCTATGACTGTTAGGAAGTCTTCATTTTTTGTCCTCAGCTGATCTTTTTTAGACTTTTTTTTTTTTCTGTGCCAACTATAGTGTGAGAAAGGGTTGCTGTTTAACAAAATGAATGCTGTTCAGATGGTGGTACATACATTCATACGACTCTTTTAGTGTCTTCTATGCTGCACTCTCTTTATATTAGCAGGTACTTACCATCTTTAGAAACAGAAAACATTCTCCCTTCCCCATATCACTGTAACGAATTACTTATTGTACAATAAAGGGTTACTATTGTTTGATTTTACCACAAGAAACTTTGTAGAACAAAACATCTATGAAGGTGAGAACATCTGGCCAGTCAAAAACGACCATAGCCATTTTCATTAGAGGATTTCAGATATGATAAGGTATAACTGTTTTGTTTAAATAAATTTTTCTGTTTATACTCCGGCACGACAACCAAGTCAGTGGAGTTTACAATAAATCGTCAATACAAATATTTATCGTATTTAGTAGTCACGGGCTTGAACCCCGGTCCACTCAAGGAACGCGTGCTATGCACTCTCGCTCCTGACCACTGGGCTACGTCAGGCCTAAAAAAGGGTATACAGCACCTGATGGATGTATATTTGATCTTTTAATTAGATAGTAAGAATCAGAGCTGTACTGCTCAATATGTTCTACAATGATAATAATATTAGTAAAATAATAAGAGGAGTTTACCTCAATATAGTGCGTAGAACCCTTCCGTATGATACCCTCCAGAAATTAAAACGGAAAAAACGACAACTTACCGGTACATTAGAGTAAAATATAAATAATTAAATAATCAATTTAACACAATTCAAATCAATTTAAAACAATTAAAAATCAAATTAAAGCAAATAAAAGAATAACGAAAATATTCAAATCATTATTATTTTACTAATTGATCTTTTAAGAAATTTCAAGAAAGCATTTCTACTGATAGCTGTGTTATAAACTTTTAAAACTGGGCTCAACACACTTCACATTTATCTTACCTTGTGTGCAAAAGAGAAAAAACAAACAAACAAATAAAAAACAAAAAAAATACCTGAATCATAATGGATTGTTTTTTGAAATTTCAATTACAGTAATAAAAAAAATCTTCCTTTTATATATATTTGACTTTATAACAAAACTTTTAAAGGAAAATTTTTCAATGGAAATTCCATTATAAAGTTACAAAAACCAGCGTTAAATCGGAAAAAAGACAAGCACAAAATGGAATAAAGAGGATTTCGAAAAAAACAACAAAAAAACTACTGTGATTATTAATAACAAATTTAAGATTTGTTAACTAGATAATATTACTAACCATGGGAGGGGGTAACACCCTGCTAAGAAATTTTCATAAATGCCATGCACTGTTCAGTTGAATCCCGGAAAAAATATCTGATTTTCTTCTTTTTTCCTCCCCTAAAAACCTATGTTGTTGTTGTTGTTATTTGGTTTTTAGGAGCATTAGCAACTAAGGCCATATTGCTCCATGATATGCGGTGGTCATTCCCTGACCTTTCCGCATCCTCCGTATTTGGTGGTGACGTGCTCGAACCCCGGTCTAATCAAGAAGCACGTGCTATGCACTGCTGCTCCTTCCCACCTGGCTATGGAGGCGCCTAAAAACCTATGCACAATCACTCTACCTTAAAAAAATCAGAATTGACTGATATATACAAGGGCATATGGATAGTGAATATATATCTCCTGTTCTTGAAATATTTATGAAATGTTCTCGAACCCTGGTCTAATCAAGAAGCGTGTGCTACGCACTGCTGCTCCTTCCCACCTGGCTACGGAGGCGCCCGAATTACAGTGATGGATATTATCAAAAATGTTATATTATAAATTCGAAAAGGTGAACAATTCATAGATGAATTGATTAATATAGATATAACAACAAAAAAGACAATTATAATTATATATTTATTCAAATAAGAAAAAGAACAAAGCTACACATGGATAAAAAAGGAACATTTAAATACAGTAAACCCTCGCTATTCGCGGGGGTTACGTTCCTGAGAAATGTCGCGAATACCGAAAACGCGAATACTGAGTTATGGCTCCCATAGTAATAAAGGGGTTCCGTTCCAAAGTATGAAATATATAAGAAAAAGTAGTTGTTGTTGTTGTTTTTGGTTTTTAGGAGCATTAGCAACTAAGGCCATATTGCTCCAGGATATGCGGTGGTCATTCCTTGACTTTTCCGCATCCTCCGTATTTGGTGGTGATGGGTTCGAACCCCGGTCTAATCAAGAAGCGTGTGCTACGCACTGCTGCTCCTTCCCACCTGGCTACAGAGGCGCCAGAGAGAAAAAGTAGTCTAAAAATTTTGTCTATGTATGTATTATATGTACCTTCATAATATGACTATGTACATAGGCAGTACATAGTGAAATGCAAGCATATGGCATCGAAATGAAAATAAGAAACAATTTAATATTAAATGTAATAGTTATTAGAAATTTCAAACCAGCAGCGCCTTTTCTAGCTAAAAACCTTATCCTGCCAGTGCTATCACCAGTTTCGCTGAAGTGTTGATAAAGGAGTTTTGCCTTTTCACGAATGATGAGTGAACTTAACGGAATTTTATTTTGAGTTCGGTCTGCTATCCACAGATTTAAAGCCTTTTCCATTTTTTCTAATTTAACATCACGAGTTACAGAGCAAATTTTTGAAGCAATTAGCGCGGTTTCACGGACACTACGGCAGATTTTTTCTTCCGATTTCTTGATTGATCGTACTGTTGACTCATTGATTTTATAATGTTTTGCCACTGAGGAGACACTTTCACCATTAGAAATTTCGTCTAATAACTCAATTTTATTCGCTAGTGTCATCACCTTCTTTGATATTTTCACATTTCTCTTTTTATTCGTAGCCATATTTTTGTAGGGGTTAGAAAGAACTTGACCACAATAAAGTCACTTTCTTCCGTTAACACGCTCGAAAAAGTCTGTTTTACACTGCAAAACGGTAGTTATCATTTTTGTAAGCATATAAATTGATAAATTTATTCAATTTATAAACATATAAATTAAAATCAAATGACGAAACCTTCCATGACTAACACATACTGAACGAGGATTAGCGAGAAACATCCACGCTAGCGATTTTTTCACCCCTCTCCCCACACCCACTGAGCGCTGTTTTGACCGGGAAAGATAATTTTAGCCACGCCCATGTTTTTTATGGCGGAAAATATTCACGGCGTTTTAAAATTCACATTTTTTTAGGTTTCATTTTATATTAAATCGGCAATCGCGAATACGCGAAACCGCGAATACAGATACTGTGAATAGCGGGGGTTTACTGTAAATGAAAGCATCAGATTTTACCTGAAAATTATACAGTATGTTACTGCTCTTAATGTCTGGAAAAAGGTGATCATCTTCATCACATTCTTGGCATAACTATACTAGTTTACGTTGCATTATGTAATACATGCCTTGTTTCTATTTTAAAATCAAAGAAACTGAATCAAGCTGAGCCAGCTTAGTTTCATCTGCCACCACCTCCGTTCTCATATTCTGGATAACGGACCAAATGGATGGGTGAGAGTGAGACACTAATTTGGAAAAACAATGATTTCAACCTTCGCACTGGTTGTTAGTTCTTTTTTTCTTGATCAGCAAGAGTAGAATCATGTATATTACCCCAGGGGCTCACATCTGGTGAGTATCGGCTTGGCACACCCAGGGTATACAGAAATATGGAATTTTTTATAGGACTTAAAATTGATCCTTGAGATACTCCTCCTTTTGTGTGAATTGTGAACGAAGCATTCCAGAATTGTACTTGAAGGATCCTCGGAGAAAATTCTGAATGAAATGAGGCAGGTTACCTCACTGTACAAGTCTTAGAGGATTCAATATCTTCATGTGGTGTCGAATGCTTTATTAATATCAAAAGTTACAATTACCATTTTTAAAAAGTTTACAGTGTGAGCTTTAATTTTAATGTGGATATCAGTTGCAGACTTGTTATGATGGAAACCAAACTGGTGGGCAGATACGGCATCCTGATCTTCAATGATCCAGATGAGGCTTTTGCAAACCACCTTTTCTAGGGTTTTGACTAAATTGCTGGTCAGAGATACAGGATGATAATGTTGGGGGATGAAGTGTCTTTCCCTGGTTTGGCTATGGCTACCACTACTGACAGATGCTATATATTAGGGTAAACATTCTATTCAGAGATTTTGTTGCAATACTGCAGTAGTGTGGATATGGAGTTGGAGATAAGATAGCAAAGCATTATGTAATAAATGCCATCTGGTTTAGTAGAACTATTTCGAGAATTTTGGATAGCTTCCTTGAGTTCAGGAACAGCAAACAGTAGGTTGCAGGAATATGACTGATTTGTAGCAAAGCTGATTTTATACTGTTCCACAGACCTCTCTATGCAACTAAATGGGTATTCATAAGAAGCAGAGGACGAGGAGGCAGCAAATGTTTCAGCCAATGCCTCTGCAATGTTGACTGGAGAGGAAATAGCTTTTCTTTTCAAAGAAAGGAATAACGATGGTGTGTGTGTGTGTGCGTGCGTGCGCACAGTATGGGTGTTTAATAGTGCATAAGCTATTGTGGCTACAGTGCACCTATTCATAGGAATGTTAGAAAGTAATTAATAACGAAGCCAGCTCAATTTCATTTCAGTTCAGAAACCTATTTATAATTGATCATACATTCCAATTTCTTTCAAAAAAATTGGGGTAGGTTGTGTACGGGGACACAACCGCAATCATTTAAGGTGTGAATCCATCTTTGTGTTATTAGAGGAAGGGTAAGATGTAAATGAATAAAGTCTTGGTGGTTATAAGTGAAGTATAATTTTATTTATCAAAGGCCGATGACAGGAGAAGTAAGATACATGTGGCATAGTATTTACATCGATGTTTCTTACAAAGGTTAAAGCTATACAAGTGTTGCCCAGAGTAGTGGGTGATGTAGAATGTATGGGGAACTTCTCGTCTGTCTGCTGTGCATGAAAAACCACTACAAAGTCCATACATTACAGTATGGTGTGGATTCACAGCAGAGTTTATAATCGGACCATTTTTCTTTGAAGAGGCTACACTTGAAGTGTACGGTAACTAGTGCATGGTACTGTGCTCTTCTAAGAGATCACATTATTCCTGCTCTGAGAGATCCTGCTTCTAATAGATCACATTATTCATGCAAGATGGTGCCCCTCCTCCACATTGGTTGACAAGTGAACGAATTGCCCCAATCAACATTCGGAAATGATCGCATCATTTTTAGAGACTTTCACAGTTCTGGCCAGCCTGCTCACAGATCTCAAATCCCTGTGATTTCTGGCTATGGGGATACCTGAAAGGCAGAGTTTACTGTGGCAGCATATAGATGCTATTCGATTTAATATGAGAATGCAGATTTCTACGTTCAAATATTAAAATCTAATCCAAAGTTAAGTATTATAATTTATGTTTACAGTGCCAATTTCTCCCCTGGTGGCAGATATTTGAACAAATTTTTTTCTTCTACAAATCACTTCCTCACACCCTAAATGTGCTATCTCTAACCGTTTTGATACTAGGATCTCCCGGATAGGGTAACTTATTTTATAACCACCTAGTATGTGTAACTGTTAGAGGTACTAAGCAGTGTGGATACTGAGGAGGATCATCACCTGTGAGTAGATGGAGGAGAGTCAGATGATTATGTCCTATTCTGACTCGTGAGTACCATTTAGCATTAGCAAAGGCACACGATGCAAGAAAGCAAGCTTATATAGCATCAGCCAAAAAAAAAAAAAATTTCTTCCCTCCGCACTGTCTGAACGTTTGAGTGCCAAAATTCTGGGTCCTTTTTCAACTGGAAAAGTGTATTATTCATTTGGTTATGCCATAGCTCTGTCCACTGTGCATGGCATTCTGCTTGAATTATGGTATTATAATCAGAGGCTGGAATAAGGACAGAGGTTATGTCTAAGGTTCACAGATTTTTGGGAGCTATATCAGCCAGTTCATTCTCTTTTATGCCCGAATGTGCTGGAATCCAGCAAAAGTTTACTACTAACTGACCATCTTCAATTTGCAATGGCAAACTCTTAATCTGGTTTAAAACAGGGTGATTCTTTTGAGAGGGGGTGCATTATAGCCTCAATTGCTAATGTGCCAATAAAACCCAACAACCAACCAACCTTGAGAGGGATTTTGCATTATTCTAATTGAGCTGAGAGAGTTGGTGTAAACTAAATATTTTGCAGATGGGTAGTGTCAAATTTTCTAGAGCTAATTTTATTGCATGTAGTTCTGCTGAAAAGTTGCAATACTCGGATGGAAGAGAAGCTGATATGACAGCAGAGGGAAACACTGCTGCTGCTGCTGCTGCTCCAATGATTGAATGCGATTTGAAAATAACCGTATATATTGGCAAGAAGTCAGCATACTTTTGAATATGGCTTGCATGGATTTGTTGCACATTCAGATTCAGTAGATGATTCTTTCCCCACTGAATAAAATAAGTATCACAGGTCAGTTCAGGAAAGTGTCCATGGTGAGCAAGAGTAATTCTTTACCTGTGGCCTATTGTGAAGAGGAATATTCAAATTCTGTGATATTTCAAGGTGCCGTAGACCTGCTGGTCTTATTTTACTTGGTTTATTTCTATAGAGACTAAATAGTGATGAATTGAAGAGGTATAAATAGAATGTGAAGAGCAACTTTGTATTTTAGCTGCATATAATAGCTGTTGTTGTTTTGGTTTTCAGGAGCATTAGCAACTAAGGCCATATTGCTCCGGGAATATGCAGTGGTCATTCCCTGACCTTTCCACATCCTCCGTATTTGGTGGGCACAGACTTGAACCCCGGTCTAATCAAGAAGCATGTGCTACACACTGCTGCTCCTGCCCACCTGGCTACGGAGGCGCCTGCATATAATAGCATTCTTCTGCAGAGGTACAGAGGGGGTTCATGAGTTTCAATATACAGACCATGAAATGGTCCATGTCCTATAAGCACCAAGTGCAATCCACAGTGCATTCTGTTGTATAGGATCCAGCCAGCGTAATATATTTGTTCAGGCAGACTCATAAACTCGTGCCCCGTAATCCAAATGGGATCTAACCAGTGCACTATATAACAGTAGCAAAGTCGTATCATCTGCTCCCCAAGGCAGGACAGATAAAGCTCTTAGCATGTTCAGCTTTTATAGACAGGCAATACGTACAAATTTAATGTGCTCAAAGAAGTTTAACTAGCTGTCAAGGTTTAATCCCAATAATCTGATATTGTTGGCAATCGAATGGTGGAATATGATATATAAAGTTCAGGTTCTGTACAGAATTTACGTTGATTGCAAAAATGGATCGCAACTGTTTTCTGATGGGAAAGACTACAACCATTGAGCACAGTCCAAAGATTTCTTGTAATCTGCCATTGCCTGCTGAACCTCCTTTGTGACTATATTACAGACTAGTTTATATCTACCAGATGCTTCCATATCGCCTGATAATTTATATACATCCCATGCATTTTTCTTCTCTGCCAAAATCTCATTACTTCTCTGACATCCCTTAGGCCTATATCTTGAACAGTAAGTGTGAACAGTTAGTGTGGTAGAGAAGTTAGTTAACATACATAAAGAAAGGTGTCTTTCCTTTCTTAATTGGAAGCATACTTCTTTATTTGGAAGCAGCCAAAAATAAAATAATTTTGTAAATTAAATGCACTAACAATCTCTCTTATCCACTGAATGAAGGGAAGATGCTTTCAAATCACTATGATCACTCGCCTGGCACTTAGGATCCGACAGAAAGGGAGAAGCAAAAATAAGAACATTGTAACACAAGACTTTGGATGAACCTATGATATTATTATTAGCTACATGGTGCAAGGAAGCCTGAGGCGTATGCCGCACCAGTCAAAAAAAAAATTCCCAAGTTACCCTGAGAGAGAGAGAGAGAGAGAGAGAGAGAGAGAGAGAAGTAGAAAGAGAAGAATGATGATGTCCAGCTCAGGACCCTGGGTGTGCCAAGCCCATACTCACCAGATGTAAGCCCCCCCTTTTTTATGTAAACCCAAAAAAAAAAAAAAAAGCAGTATTAGAACCTATAGTACTTAGTACCGGGCTTGGGTTGGAGGTTGAGAAGACGAAAGAAGATATTTGTTGATATTGGACTTGAACTTCTGTAGACTGTAAGTTTTAGAAAATACTTATGAAGAAAGGTTGTTCCAGAAAATGGCAGTTGAATGAATAAACGAGGAAGATGAAAAGTTGGTTCTGTGAGTTTGAAGTTGGACAGTAAATAGATGTTGACTGGTGGCTGCACATGTTCGGACTGCTTTGAAAGAGAGCGCGGGAATTATAGAAGCCAATTCAGAAGAACAGTGCCCATGGAAATATCTGTAGAAGAGGCATGCAGCAGAAACAGTACGTCTATGAGACAGCAAGAGGTGAGACTCTGTTAGAGATGAATCATTAATTAACCTAACTGCCTTCTTCTGAATGGAATCAAGAAGCCTGAGAGAGAGAGGTTTTGGGGCACCACCCCAAATGTAGGAACAATATTCCATGGTAGGGCAGATTTGCGATTTATACAGATTGAGCAGCTGTTTGGAAGAATAGTAATGCCAAAAGCAAAAGAGAAAACCAAATTTTTAGATGCAGAGGAAGCAATATTTGTAATGTGCTTGTGCCAAGAGAGATTAGAAGTCAGGGTAATCCCCAAAAGAGATATATCATTTTGCCTAGAAATCGAAGTGTCACCAAAGATAAGCATAGGAGTAGAAGAATCCTTTTTGCGAGATATAAGACAAGACTGAGTTTTAGAAGGATTGAAATCAACTAAATTGTTTTTGCCCCCATTGGAGAATTACCTGAAGATCGGCATTTAAGGAACTGGTAGCAGACTTTCGAGAAGTTGAAGCTGATTGAGTAGGGCAAGGTTTCTCAAAATGGAAAGTAGAATGCAATGTGCTATCATCGGCAAAACTATGGATAGGATTTCCAGTCAATGGAAGAAGGTCATTAATGAGGAAAAGAGTGGGGGAAAGAAATGAACCTTGGGGGACACCGGCATTAGTGGAGAAGTTAGAAGACAGAGAGCCATCTACCATCACCCTCAGTGAGCGATCAGAGAGAAAACTGGATAACCAATTACAAAAAACATTGGCAAACCATAAGATGGAAGTTTGTTTAGAAGAACTTTAAGCCAAGTTAGAAGATAGAGAGCCATCTACCATCACCCTCAGTGAGTGATCAGAGAGAAAACTGGATAACCAATTACAAAAAACATTGGCAAAACATAAGATGAGGTTTGTTTAGAAGAACTTTATGCCAAACATGATCAAAAGCCATATGTCAAGAGCAACTACTTGTGTTTCACCGAACCTTTCCATTGAATTAGTCCATAAATGGGTAACATAAGCCAGAAGGGGCTTAAAGGGGAACAGGTATCCTGTGTGTTATCAGACACTCAGTCTAAAACACTGATGGATCCAATATCTTTCTATTACAGAAGATTTAGGAGAAGTCCAGTTGGCCTGCCTCCCTAAAATCCACTCATGCACACCTTCTCGATGGTAAGCCCTGTTACATCACTTAGGTGGCAATGAACGTGTAGAGTGGTTCTCTTCAAGATGCCTGGTCAGCGGGAAGAGGAAAAGACCAAACCCTCCAGCATATGACAGCACGACAAAACAAATGGCCCTCAGTCCCCAGCGGCTTTCACTCCCCCTCTTATGGCAGCAGAGGGTGCTAAGAATCTCTGGGTATGACCAGGCTGCCATGCATGGAAACTGAACTTGGCCTGTTTCAACGTAAGATCACTCATCGGTGAAGACAGGTTATTAGAGCTGGAAAAGGAGTTAGAAAATGTGAATTGGAATATCATCGGATTGGCTGAAACAAGAAGAAGAAATGAATCACTTATACGTTTATCAAGTGGATATCTGCTGTACATCAATGGAAACAGTGAAAGAAGTGAAGGTGGAGTTGGGTTTCTGGTCCATAAAGATTTAAAAAAAAAATTGGAATTCAAAAGTACATCACCTAGGGTGTCAAGACTAATACTCAAGATTTCTAAGAGGTACAAACTAAAGGTTATAATGATTTCTGCACCAACATCGAGCCATGATGATGAAGAGGTTGAAGAAATGTACACCGAAATTGAGAATCTTCTAGATGAGCAGAAAACCCATTACACTATTATTATGGGGGGACTTCAATGCAAAAGTTGGAAAAAGACAAAACAGCGCAGAAAGGGAACTACAGGAAATTTTGGAATTGGTGAAAGAAATGAAAGAGGCGAAAGACTTCTGGAATTTGCAGAATCTCAAGGATTGTCCGTAATGAACACATTTTTCAAGAAAAGGGTGAACAGAAAGTGGACATGGAAGAGTCCAAATGGATTAACAACTAATGAAATCGACTTCATCCTCACTAACAGAAGATATATTGTAAATGATGATACTGTCCTGATTAAGTTGGAAGTGATCACAGAATGGTAAGATGTACACTTGATATAGATGTAGGAAAGGAAAAAACTGACTCGAGTAAATAATACATAGGTCTTTGAGATAACAGAGGAGGAGAAAAAGCAGTATGTACTGGAACTTAAGAACAAGTTTGAGCGTCTGTAGACTGCTCAGGACCAAGATATCAACGAGGAATATTACAACTTTCTGAAAGTGATAAAGCCCAAGAAACCTATAAGGAAAAAGAAATTCAAGGAAGAAAAAATTAGTCAAGAAACACTTGTTATGATGAACTGAAGGCGAAAAATGAAGAGTAAGATAAACACTGACAAGGAGAAAATTGAGTATACTGAGTTATGCAAAGCCATTAGAAAGAGACTCAGAGAGGACATAAGAAGATTTAACACAAGAAAAGTAGAACACGTATTAAGGGAAAACAAAGGATTTAAATCAACAGCCATGAGCAGTAATACAGAAAGACAAATGATACTGAAACTGAAGAATAGCGATGGTGTACTTATAAACAGCAGAGAAGGCATAATTCAAATAGCGGAAGACTACAATAGAGAATTATACAAGGAGCGAGGGAATGATGCCAGCAGTGGGGAAGTTGGATTGCAAAGTAGCAACACATACGACATACCGGATATTCTTCCTGATGAGGTAGAACATGCATTTAAGAAAATGAAGAATCGGAAAGCCCCGGGGGAAGATGAAGTTACTGTAGAGTTGTTAAAATTGGGAGGAAGAGACATAACACAAAAACTGGCAAGGCTCTTCACAAAGTGCATTAGAAAAGGTGTGACGCCTAAGCAGTGGAATAATGCAATCATAGTTTTGCTGTATAAGAAAGGAGATAAATCAAAAATTGGAAATTATAAACCAATCAGCTTGTTATCCCACATCTACAAGTTGTTCACAAGGGTCATTACTAACAAATTAGAAAGAATACTTGATGAGAATCAACCGAAAGAGCAAGCTGGCTTTAAGGACAGGATTCTCAACTATGGATCACCTTCACGTAATATCACAGCTAATGGAGAAAGCAAATGAATATAAAACATCATTATGCCTGGCAATTGTGGATTATGAAAAGGCATTTGACTCCATACAGCATACGGCAATGTTTCGGGCACTGGGAAAGACAAGGCATAGATACCCCATATATTATGATTTTGAAGAAAATATATGAGAGTGCTACCTCCTTTATTAGACTAGACAAAGACAGTAGGAAATTTAAAATCGAGAAAGGAGTTCGACAAGGAGACACAATATCTCCGAAGCTGTTTACTGCTGCCCTTGAGGAAGCTTTCAGAAGATTAGACTGGTCGCAAAAAGAGGTCAATGTGAACGGAGAGTACCTAAACCATTTACGATTTGCAGATGACATGCCCAGTTAGTAAGGTTTTGGACTAAAGATCAATATGACTAAAACAAAAATAATGATGAACAAGTATGCCACAGAAAGGGAAATAATGATTGAAGGAGCAGTAATTGAAAAGGTGGAGTCATATACTTATCTGGGACAAGTTATAGCTGTAATAATGATAAATGGCTGGAAGCCAAGAGAAGAATAAATTTTGGATGGATAGCATTCAGGAAATATAGTCACATACTGAAGAGCAATATCCCAGTTTGTCTGAAATGTAAAATAATGAACCAATGTATACTCCAAACCATGACTTATGGAAGTGAAACTTGGGCACTCACCTAAAGAATGGAAGAGAAGCTGAGAACTGCAAACCGAAGAATGGAATGAATTATATTGGGAATCAGACTGTTAGATAAGAAGAGAAATATATGGATTAGGCAGCAAACTCAAGTAAAGGATATTCTTATCAAAACTAAAGAACTAAAATGGTTTTGAGCAGGACACATAGCTCGAAGACATGATGACAGATCGATTAAGAAAATAACACAATGGTACCCAAGAGGAGCTAGAAGAAAACCTGGAAGACAAAGGCAGAGATGGATAGATGAAATTCGTGAGTTT
Organism: Mastigoproctus giganteus; assembly: GCF_048544385.1. Taxonomy (NCBI): domain Eukaryota; kingdom Metazoa; phylum Arthropoda; class Arachnida; order Uropygi; family Thelyphonidae; genus Mastigoproctus; species Mastigoproctus giganteus. The sequence goes on along the minus strand of NC_143577.1, from coordinate 130,600,942 downwards.
GTGGGTAGTAAATGGATGGCCAGTGCTCAAAACAGAAGGAACTGGAAAGTTGCTGGAGAGGCCTTCATCCTGCAGTGGACTGAAAATGGCTGATGATGATGAAGACAGATATCACCAGTGGATCGACACTGATGGAATCCATACTGGCGATCGTTGATCAGACCGAAGGTTTCTAGATAGTTTAAGATTTGGCGGTTAATTGATTTCTCCATTACTTTAGAAAGAGTAAAAGTAATTGCAATGGGACGATAATTGGATGGGAGGGATTTGTCACCATTTTTAGGAACTGGCTGGATATGAGTAAATTTTCAAGCAGAAGAAAAAACACACGTTTGTAACAAGAAAATGAAAAAGGGTGGCAAAGAATAGGAGTAAGTTCAGGAGCACAGGTTTTGAGAACAAGAGGAGAAATACGATCGGGACCTGGAGCTTTCTTAGAATCAAGATTCGTCAAAATCCTTCAGACATCCTTTTGACGGAGGACCACAGGAGGCATTGAATGGAGCGTGTTGGGAATGGTGGGAGGTGTTTTACCAAGATCATTAATACATGAGTTGGAAGGAAAATGGGATGCTAGCAGGTCAGCTTTATCCTTGGCTGAAGTGATAACAGAACCATCTGGTTTGGACAGAAGTGGGAGCAGAGAAGGGCAAAAGTTGCGGCCAATAGCTTTGGCAAGAGACCAGAATGCTTGGCTACCATTAGGGCAAAAAGCAAGTTTTCTACTCTTAGCCTGTTCAAACTCTAGTTTGGACTGATTAATAACTTCTTTACAATTGTTGCGAGCTTTGGTGTAGGCAGAAAATGAAACTGAAGAATTAGAAACAAGCCAATTACAATATGCAATGTTGTTCTCTTGAACAGCCTTAGCACATTTATTGGAAAACCAAGGTTTAGATAAAGGATGAGATTTTAAAGTGGAGTTTGGGATAAAGGATTCCATTCCTACAAGAATAATTTCTCTGACATGATCTGAGCAAACGTTGACATTAGAAGTTTTGAAATAGTAATCCGACCAAGGAAAAGAAAAAAAGAAATCTTGCAGATCATCCAATGTAATGCATTCTTGTAATGCCAAACAACACGAGGTTGGGAATAGCCATGAGATAAAGGATCCATTGGAGAAGAGACAATCACCAAGTTGTGATCTGAAGTGCCTAAAGGACCTCTCACTTCTACCGTGTATTTAGAAGGGTTGTTTGCGAGAAAAAGATCAACCGTTTTGGCTATGATTAGGATTGTCCGGTATTCTTGTAAGTAAATGAATAATCTGTGCAAGATCATTAGTAATTGCAAGAGCCTCAGCATCTCGACCAGCTGGGTCGGTGTGACTAGAAAATGGAAGCCAGTTGGAGTTGTGAAGATTAAAATCACCAAGGAAAATTACCTCACTGTTAGGAAAGCTGGACCGGAGAAAGTCAAGTTGCAAAGAGAGGAAGTCAAAGAGTTCCAAGTGATCAGTGGAGTTGGGAGGATGGTAGAGACAACAGATGAATTTGATACAATGAGGTAGAGAGATTTTAAGCCAGAGAACATCGAAGAGAGGAGATTCCAAATTACCAAGTCTCTGACAGGGAATATCTGTAAGTCATAATTTTTGGGGAATATGACTGATACTAAGATTAAATATAGTACTGTTAAATATGCAGCATTCTTTTTGGATGGATAAATCACAATGGTAATTAAAGAAAGCCAGCCAGTGCAAGAAAAGGACAAATGATATCAAGGCTAGCTAACTGTTCAATTCAATAATAATGATGAAATTGTTAAAAGTCAAGCAAATCAAAATCGAAATTAAACTTAATGAAAGATATATAAGAACAATAAAAATAAACACAATGAAAAGCATTAGTATTGATAACACAATACAAGGAAGCAAAGATTATACAGAAACAGCAAAACACACACACACACACACACACACACACACACACACACACACACACACACACACACACACACACACACACACGCTGCCCATTCCTGCCAATAATTTGCTGAATGCAATTTTCATTACATATATTCTGCAACCATCATGTTCAATTTAAATTTATACTCCAATTGTGTGTACATTCCAAGAGAGAGCAAAGATGCCATCACTTATTTATTTACTTAATCTTTTGAAAGCCTTATATAGCACCTTATACAGGGCAACTCAAATTTATTTATATATATTTTACCAATCCATAATTCATGTATTATGTGATATTAAGTGGAATTATGGATAGTCATGAATTAGATGACTAATTTGTATTTTTTTAAAATTTTTTTATTCAGATTGGCTGAAACGCATAGAAAAGATAGAGGGCATGCAATTCTTAAATAGTACTGGAATTTTTTTAAATATAGAGTCCGGAATGCACAGGAAAGACAATATGGAACAAGGGCACCTATTTGTCTAACAATAACCCATCTACATAATAAATTTCAGAAGCACAGAATTGTAATCAACAAGACAAGCAGGGGAGGACATCAAAAAAGTATGGAAAATGTAGAAGCTGTCATTAATGCGTTTGAATGTTTCCCACAAAAAGTCAACAAGACATTGATCACGAGAACAACAAATGAGTAATCGAGTGTATTTGAATCATTTTAGACTTTGATTACCATATGCAGTACAGGAAGATGATTCAGATCAACAAACACAAATCTGTGAGTGGTACTGCTATAAAAATGGTGGAATAGGCACTTTTAAGGACACAAATATATGGTCAGACAATGCTATGCTAAAACTAAATGGACATGTGAATTGTTACAACTGTGTTTACTGGGCCAGTGATAATTCTCAAAATACATTGCAGAAAGAGGCTAAACATGCCAGGAATAACTGTGTGAATGGGAATCTCTTCCTGTTGGATCTTACAGATTCAGTGACAATAGCGAAATTATAGTAACCTTATAATACCGTGATAAATCTGACTAAAAAATGAATAGCAAATGCTTAGAAAACGGTACTCACCTTGTATAAATCTGCAATAAATTTTTTTGGCAGATGGTGGTTAAATTTAGGTTGGAAGAAGCATTAAAAAGAACTAAGGCGAGGGCGGGGAATGGGGTGAAAATATTTTAAATAGATTTTTAAATGAGCGCAAGGAAGTAGAAATGCAGATCTCCAATCCTTGGTTGTCATAAAGAGGTTAAAAGACGTAAATGAAAAAAAAAAAAAAAAGAGAGAGAGAAGACCGGTGGTGCCAATAGTCATTACGAGGGACTTTCATAAGTAAACCGTCATCAGTTGGCAAATGGAAGAGGAGTGAGCGCGTGTTGTATTTAAAACTTTATCTAAACTCCCATGATGCTCTTTTTGACACGTGGGAACTTTAGCCGCGAGAGGTTCCAAGACGGTGAAAGGTTGAAGGGAAGTGTAGCGTTAATAATGTTGAGATCGGAATGGTGTCGGTACCATTCGATGGTGAGGGCTTCATATTGACGAATTCTGTAGCTCGATCTAAGTTTAATAATAGTGATGGCAGAGTCAACAAGGGGGGTGTGGTTGTGAGTTTGAGCATGGGTTGTTAACTCAGTGCAGGATTGACTTGTCTTGAAACTGTTGAAGTGGTAGTATGCACGGGTATTAGAAGTTGTGGAGGAACCGAATTTGGTGGTAGTGCTGCCGATGTAACAGGCGTCGCAGTTTGGTTGGCATTTTATGAGATATATTATGTTATTGAGATCATTGATGGGATATTTGTGTGTATCTTTATAAGAATTAAATAGGGAACCTAGTTTATTGTAAGTGGAGAAGGTGAGGTGATGTCGGTATCTTTGAATGTACGTCTGAATTGTGCTGCGAGTTCACTATGGTAAGGGAGAACTATGCGAGTATTTGTCTTGTGACTGTGTCTGGTGGGGTTATTAATACTGTTTTTAACGGTGGATATTGTGTGTTGGATGAGTTGAGGGAGGTAGCTCCTGGCTATGAATTTATCAGTAAGGTACTGAAGTTCATTGTGTAGATCGTTTTGTGGAGAGGTGAATTTGATAGCGTTGTAGATTTGGTTGTGTAGGATGGTTTTTTTGGTTGAAGGGAAGTGTAGCGTTAATAATGTTGAGATCGGAATGGTGTCGGTACCATTCGATGGTGAGGGCTTCATATTGACGAATTCTGTAGCTCGATCTAAGTTTAATAATAGTGATGGCAGAGTCAACAAGGGGGGTGTGGTTGTGAGTTTGAGCATGGGTTGTTAACTCAGTGCAGGATTGACTTGTCTTGAAACTGTTGAAGTGGTAGTATGCACGGGTATTAGAAGTTGTGGAGGAACCGAATTTGGTGGTAGTGCTGCCGATGTAACAGGCGTCGCAGTTTGGTTGGCATTTTATGAGATATATTATGTTATTGAGATCATTGATGGGATATTTGTGTGTATCTTTATAAGAATTAAATAGGGAACCTAGTTTATTGTAAGTGGAGAAGGTGAGGTGATGTCGGTATCTTTGAATGTACGTCTGAATTGTGCTGCGAGTTCACTATGGTAAGGGAGAACTATGCGAGTATTTGTCTTGTGACTGTGTCTGGTGGGGTTATTAATACTGTTTTTAACGGTGGATATTGTGTGTTGGATGAGTTGAGGGAGGTAGCTCCTGGCTATGAATTTATCAGTAAGGTACTGAAGTTCATTGTGTAGATCGTTTTGTGGAGAGGTGAATTTGATAGCGTTGTAGATTTGGTTGTGTAGGATGGTTTTTTTGGTACTAAGGGGATGATGTGAAGTGAAATGTAGATATTTACCGGTGTGTGTGTTTTTTCTGAAAATCTTAGTATTTAAATAGTGAGATTAAGAAAATTAATCTCGTCCGTTGCGATTTCGAGGGTAAGGTTTAGCCTGTCATGTATTGTATTGAATTTAAAAAAAAAAGATTGTCTATGGTTGTTCTGTTGCCTATTATTAGGATATCATTGGCGTAGAGGATGTATAATTTAATTTCAGAGGGGAAAGGTTGTAAAATTTGGTTTTCAATAGTGGCGAGATAAATTTCAGAAAGGGGGGCAGAAATGCCTAAACCCATTGGTAAACCAAATGTTTGTCGATAAATTTTATTGTTGAATCTAAAATATCTAGCGTCTAGTAAAAGAGTGGTAAGTTCAAGGATGTGGTCAACTGAAAGAGAGGTACGTTTCGTTAAAGTGTCATCAGCTATTAGAAGCACGCGTAATGCTTGTAGGGTGAAAGGGATATGACGTCAAAAGAAGCTAATACGTCTTCGTCGGATATGGTGGTGTTGCTGATTTTTTGGAATGCTTGGTTGGTATTATTAATTTTGAATGTAGAGAATCGAGTGAGTGGGGATATAATTTTGACAAGGAAGGTGGATAAATTAGCAAAAGCTGACCTACTAAAAGAAACGATAGGTCTTAGTGGGTGGCCAGGTTTGTGTAACTTGGTTATTCCGAACATGTGGGGCAGAATGTTGTTGCAAATACCTATCTGTTGTAATGTAAAGAGGTTGATTTCTTTGTTCTGTCTGTACACCGCACGTGTATAGCGATATCATACGTGAAGAACTTAAGAAAAGATTTAACAAAAAACACCAACTCTTAAACTGTATACACCAATCACGATTCTTTCTCAAAAGAGACATGCCACTGGATGCATGGATTGAATATATTAACCACAACAATATACATATCAACGCCACCATCCAACACATAGCACAAAAACACACCAAAAAATGGAACACACTCACATCCAAAACCCCCCCAAAAATCTCCACCGTTAACCTCTCCTCAAAATCCTTCACCCCTTCCGAACTCGAATTTGGCTTCAATTTTGCCATTAAAGAACAACACTATCCAATAAAAGATTGTATAATCAAACTCCAGAATAAAATTTATCGACAAATATTTGGTTTACCAATGGGTTTAGGCATTTCTGGCCCCCTTTCTGAAATTTATCTCGCCACCATTGAAAACCAAATTTTACAACCTTAACCCTCTGAAATTAAATTATACATCCGCTACGCCGATGATATCCTAATAATAGGCAACAGAACAATCATAGACAATCTTTTTTTAAAATTCAATACAATACATGGCAGACTAAACCTTACCCTCGAAATCGCAATGGACAACCAGATTAATTTTCTTAATCTCACTATTTATACAACAGACACAAATTTAAATACTAAGATTTTCAGAAAAAACACACACACCGGTAAATATCTACATTTCACTTCACATCATCCCCTTAGTACCAAAAAAGCCATATTACACAACCAAATCTACAACGCTATCAAATTCACCTCTTCACAAAACGATCTACACAATGAACTTCAATACCTTACTGATAAATTCATAGCCAGGAGCTACCCCCCCCCTCAACTCATCCAACACACAATACCCACCATTAAAAACAGTATTAATAACCCCACCAGACACAGTCACAAGACAAATACTCGCATAGTTCTCCCTTACCATAGTGAACTCGCAGCACAATTCAGACGTACATTCAAAGATACCGACATTTCCCTCACCTTCTCCACTTACAATAAACTAGGTTCCCTATACACAATGATCTCAATAACATAATATATCTCATAAAATGCCAACCAAACTGCAACACCTGTTACATCGGCAGCACTACCACCAAATTCGGTTCCTCCACAACTTGTAATACCTGCGTATACTACCACTTCAACAGTTTCAAGACAAGTCAATCCTGCACTGAGTTAACAACCCATGCTCAAACTCACAACCACCCCCCCCCCTTGTTGACTCTGCCATCACTATTATTAAACTTAGATCGAGCTATAGAATTCTTCAATATGAAGCCCTCACCATCGAATGGTACCGACACCATTCCGATCTCAACATTATTAACGCTACACTTCCCTTCAACCTTTCACCGTCTTGGAACCTCTCGCGGCTAAAGGTCCCACGTGTAAAAAAGAGCATCATGGGAGTTTAGATAAACTTTTAAATACAACACGCGCTCACTTCTCTTCCATTTGACAACTGATAACGGTTTACTTACGAAAGTCCCTCGTAATGACTATTGGCACCACCGGTCTTCTCTCTCTCTCTTTTTTTTTTTTTTTTTTTTCATTTACGTCTTTTAACCTCTTTATGACAACCAAGGATTGGAGATCTGCATTTCTACTTCCTTGCGCTCATTTAAAAATCTATTTAATATATTTTCACCCCATTCCCCGCATTAGTTCTTTTTAATTCTTCTTCCAACCTAAATTTAACCACCATCTACCAAAAAAATTTATTGCAGATTTATACAAGGTGAGTACCGTTTTCTAAGCATTTGCTTTTCATTTTTTAGTCAGATTCAGTGACATTGTTAATGGGCAGAGTAATCTTGAAATGTTAAGGAATTATGCAGTACCCAATATCAGAATAATGTTTTCACATAGATACAAGGGTGGTTTTTTTGTTTCAACAGAATGATGCACTTCCAAACTTTCATACTGCTGTCTGTGACTGCTTGGACAGGGAATTTCATGAACGGATAGGTCACAGGTGTAGTGCTTGGACTACCCACGTCTCCAGACCTCACACCCTTAGATTTTTTTGCATGGGGGGAAGAGGCACATGAAAGATAAGGCATATGCTCAAAAACCAAAAACACTGGAAGATTGGTGGATGGCGATACAGCAGGAACACACAGGAATTCAACTGACTCGTGCATTATTATCAGCATTAGCATAGGCACATGATGCAAGAAAGCAAGCTTATATAGCATCAGCCAAGAAAAAAAAAATAAACCCTTATTTCACCCATCCAATGTTTGTCAAGTTCCATTGATTACCACTCTCTGTCTTCTCCCACTCAATCATCCCTTTATCCATAGCAGCAATTTGCCTCCAATGCCACACTGCTCCAATTTGTGCAGCAGTCTTCCTTGTGCAACAGTATCAAAGGCTTTCCTAAGATCCAAATATATGATATCTAAGTTATTCTTTGCATCCAATTCCTTTGTGACTACATCATAGTATCCAATCAAATTAGTCAGACAAGACTTCTCATTAACAAATCCATGCTGTGTCTGGGCTATAACTGAAGTCTTGTCTAGATGATCCTGTAATGCTTCTTTAACCAGTGCTTCCATTAATTTCCCTGGAACAGAAGTTACACTAACAGGTCTGTAATTACCTGTGTCTCCCTTTGATCCTCCTTTGTGGATTGGGGTCACGTTTGCACATCTCCAGTCCACGGGTACCTCCCCTGAATCCACGGAAGCTCTCATAATTATGGCTAAGGGTTTGCTTACTTCATTTGCTGCCTCCTTTAATATAACTGGATAGATTTCACCAACCCCAGGTGCCTTTCTTGTGTTTATCTTCAACAATTTCTCCTCCAATTTAGTCTCAGTTATTACAAGATTATCTAGCTTACTGCCAGAGTTTAATACACCTCTAGCATTCAACTCCTTTAATAATTCCTCATGTGTGAATGTGGATGCAAAATATTCATTTAGTTTGTTAGCTACCTGAGTAGGATCATCAACAGTTGGACCATCGATATCAAGTGGACCAATTTGATTCATCCTTCTAGAGTTTACATAAGTTAACTTTTTGCTGTTTTTCTTTGCATCCTTTGACAAAAATTTCTCGTAATCTGCCATCGCCTGCCTAACCTCCTTTGTAATTTGGTTACAGACCAGCTAATATCCATCATAGGCTTCTGTGTCACATGTTAATTTATATGTATCCCATGCATTTTTCTTCTCTGTCACATATCTAATTAGTTCATCTGACATCCATTTAGGCCTAAATCTTGAACAATATTTCTTTGTTGGTATGAAAAGCTTAGTAGCTTCCAAGATTAATTTTTCGTATGCTTCCCATTTTGAATTTGCTGTTGGTAACATCATCAGTTGTTTTCACTGCATAGAATTTAAATACTCTCTCAGACCACCGCCGTCACCTTTACGAAAGCAAAAACCCTTCCCTTTACCCTTGATGGTAGTTACCTCTTTGAATAAATCTGACTTCTGCACACTGTGATCACTGCCACCTAGTGGTTCCTTTATCTGCAGATTCTTGAGGCATGAAGAATCATTACTGATATTCAGATCAAGAGTATGACGCCCTCTAGTTGCCTTCCAAATATGCTACTGTAGAAAACAATCATCCAATAAATCCACAAAAGCCTTGCTAGTGTGTGTGACCAACCCACAAATTCCAGTCAATATCCCGGAAATTAAAATCCCCCATTAAAAGCCACTCTAATTTACTGGCCCACTCTCTTTCCCTGTACAGTTTCTTATTATACTCATCAGAGTCATTAGGCGTATAGCACACTCCTACTCTCAATTTTGATCTCCCAATGCTTATGTCACACCAAACAGACTCAACATTGCATTGTCCACCAACATCAACTGGATGCAGTTCCTTAGATTTTATGTGTTTCTTAACTAACACAGCATAACCCCTCCTCCTTTCCTGTACACGTACTCCCCAAATTCCAGTTCCGCACTGTTTATGTCTCTGATATCCCAACAATATTTGCCTCTGATGTCTTGACTAGCACTTCAAGCTCATCGAATTTATTAAGTATACTCCTAGCATTGGTGTACATGCAAGTATACATGCACCTGTTTCTACTCTAAGTTACTCCAACACAGCCCACGTATTTACTTGTTCCACTATGACTCCCAGCTGTCTTGGAAATTCCCATTGCCTTGCTTTCCAGGCTGCTGCTCAATTGCATTTCAATAGAAGTAGTGCAAGAATCACTTTTACCTCTGCCAGCGGCTACTGTTAATCTATTAGTCCATGTATCCCCCAAAACTAGCAGTTTTCCGACCCACCTAACTTTGCCTCGATAGCATCAGCAAATATTCTTCCACCCTTTCTATTTAAGTTTATGCCATCCCTGTAGAAGCAGTCTCTTCTGTTAACAAGCACAGACTGTGCTGAGAAAAATTCTACCCCTTGAGCCTTGCACAATCTCTCCAGGGCCGAATTGATTGACAAGGCTCTCCTCATATACTCCCTCCTATCATGTCTGGGCAGAATTGCAGACACTTTCAAATTCAACTCTAACTCATGGCTTTTTTTTCAGCATTGTCTTGTACTTGTTAAGTAATTCTGCCTGTCTCCTACTCTTAATATCACCCTTTGTGCCGTTAAAGGATGATATATGCCCTACAACGTCATCAACCTTTGCCCCTGGCAGACATACCCTGGTCCTGTTCCATCTATCCTTTTTGCACAATATGTTCCCTGTTTCCCTGACAATAGAATCGCCGACAACAACTAGTTCCTTTGCGACCAGCGCATTCTGCCTTGGGGGTTGCCTCCTCTGTGTTGCGTGATGTTCAAGTGCAAGCTCTAACATTGATGTGGACAGCGGAGAGCTTGATGCGACCCTCAATTTAAATCCTTCGAGGGCATACACCCTGTCCTTCAAGCTCTCATATAAGTCCATAACAATGCCAAGTTGGCGCCTCATTTCCTCGCACTCCTTATGTCGCGTGCGCGCACACACACAGACATTCCCCTTGGCAATATCATGTCCCATTCCTGATTGCTCCACAAACATCAAACAAGCAGTGCATTTCAACAGACTGTGATTCAGAGGACAACCATCCACCTCAGTTCTCCGCTGAGCCACAGCACTTCCACTAGTTTGAGCCTTTTGCTTTGCTGCTCTGGTCTGAGTCATGATTTCTATTCAAGTTCAATAAAATTCCAATACAAAATATAACTATAAACCTATATCCCAATGTAGTTATAACACTATGTACTGTATATGTATTTCGGTATTGAATTTTATCTCCGAGTTATGTTATATGACTTTCTTATCCCCTGTCAACTTATATGTATTAATTTATGATGTTACAAGTAGAAGTGTTAAAAAAAAAACGGTGTCATTTATTCCGGTGGGCCAGAGGATGACATTTTGAATATCTTAAATTATGTTTTTTCTTTTAAATAAAAGCTAACATGTAATTCAGTTGTTAAATAATAATAATAATAAAAAAACAAGTATTTAAATTTATCAGATTCACAAATTATGGATTGTTAAAGTGCATATACATAATTCTGGCTTGGCCTGTATATTTAAATTAGTTTACTATGACTAGATTCCAGCAGCTGAAATTTACAGAACTCCAGTCTTTCTTTTAAGATTATACTTTTATGCTCCACCCCATCCAAAATCTTGTTGATCTTCTCTGTGACCTTTCCAACAGATCTATAGCCATTCAAAAATGGGGTTTCCAAACCTGTATTCTAGATATGGCCTAACCATTGCCTACTGGCAAAATTTCCTATATGTCATTGACAGAGCTGTATGGGTTATTCTAGTAGCTTGTTTGCACAGAATTTCATGTGGCACTATAAAATTACCCCAAGGTTTTTTTCCTTATCAACCTGAGTTTGGTGCAACCAAAATGGTATGTTATTCTGGAATTACTGTTATCCAAATGTTTAACCTCATTTATCAATGTTTAACCTCATTTGCCATTTTTCAGCCCATCTACCTAAATTTATCCATGTTGTCTTGGAGTGGCATACCCTGATTATTGTCATCAACCACAATCAACATCAAACTTTGCATCACACATCAATATTTACATAAATATCAATACAGGTAGTTCTCGACTTTACAAGTCAATTTGTTCCTAGTGCGGGCTCGTAAAGCAGGAATTCATTTCTCATAGACATAAGGTTAAAAATAGGAGTTACGTTATCAACAATGAAATTAATTAGCTAATTAGTTTGTTTAAACAATGATTGATTTATTGAAAGAAATAAAAACATAGCCTGTAAAATCAAGCAAATTATAATAATAGCGAAATTATTTATGACATACAAATGTTAAAGAATGTTTATTCTTCATCATCAACTAAATGCACACTCATCGATCACTCATTATTGGCTCAGCACTTGTTGGTTTGTTGCACAAGGAGTCGTCTTCTTCAGAAATGTTTCAAGAGGCGTTTCTTTCCAAGATAATCTTCTCTTTTAATTATAAATTTCACGATTGCATGCATAAGCATTGTTTAGCCCAAATTGCAACTAACACGATTCGTGTGGAGTAACAAGTTTATGAAGCTTAAAAAAAAAAAGGAATGAAGAGAAGATTCTGAAAATTTATTTATGTTTTTTGGACGATTGAAGATTTCAGTAAAGGGGAAACACATTTTACCATAATACTAAAAAAAACCCACACAATTCAGGCTATCGGTATTTTTGCAAATGCAAGAAGATCGAGTTTACTACCCGTCTATAATTGCTTGCAGTAACAGAAAAGCCCAATAAACCTTTCTGGAAAGTGCAAATTGTTTTTATTGTTTTATGGTCGTGTCCTCCAGAAATGTGCTTTACAAAAATATCATAAAGGCGTTTAAAATTGATTCTTATAACGGAACATATGATAACAATGAAAGTGTAGTGCATTTTAATGATTTCAATTGGTAACTAATACAATTTACAAACCCACCTCACGACCTTTTACATGGCTTTAAGGTCACGCTTGTGACCTTAAAAATGACATTTTCGAGAGATAAATAGATCAGTTATACACTGAAAATTTCAACTTCCAAGATCTTTGAAACGAATTACCAAAAAACAATGTGTTAGTAGGTTCACATTACGATATTTTAACATATCTCTGGAACTGATTTATATCATAAAGCGGGGTACACTGTATTGTATAGCTATGCATGTGGTATTTATGAATGTTTAACATTCATTTTTTGCAATTAATGTTCATATTTTCGATTTTGTTGATACTTAATACTTGGGTAAAAAAAACTTGTAAACCCGGGAACTCGTAAAGCGAGAACTGCTTGTATTTTTAATAAGTATTAAAGTCAGTAAGGAGGTTCGAGGCCGTGGTGTACCTCACTTATCACATCAGCCAATGAAGTGCAGTGGCCATTTTTTTTTTTTTTTTAATGAAAACCCCAAATACGAGAGGTATTAGAATTATAGTACTTAGTACAGTGCTTGGGTTAGAGGTTGAGAAGACAAAAGAAGATATTTGTTGACGTTAGACTTGAATTTCTGTAGAGGTAATTTTCAGGAAATAAGTATGAAGGAAGGTCGTTCCAGAAAACGGTGTTCATCATAACCTCAAAGGACATCATTCATAATGCATGATGGAAGAGATGCGGGAGGGTTGACCGGAACTTTGCTCTGGAGACTAAACATGGGTTCCATCACTTCAAGCTTCCAATAAGCAAGGTGGTGGTATTGCAACAGTTGATGAGGATCATCTACCACCTAGTATTGCCTGGTAACACAGAGGAGCAGCATTCCTCCGTGTGGTGTGAGCACCACGTTATTTGGTTTTTAGGAGCATTAGCAACTAAGGCCATATTGCTCCGGGATATGCGGTGGTAAATCCCTGACCTTTCCGTATCCTCCGTATTTGGTGGTGACGGGCTTGAACCCCGGTCTAATCAAGAAGCATGTGCTACGCACTGCTGCTCCTTCCCACCTGGCTACGGAGGCGCCGTGTGAGCACCACACCTCGACCCCTGCTTACATTGGTTCACACCAGGGTGGTCACCCCAGTGCACTTGTGCATGGGGGTTATACCTAGGATTATTAACAGTGCCACCATCGTGAAGGTGCAAGCAGATGATTTGGTTGTCACAGACCATCCAGTCTTCACCAAAATTAGGTCCACTTGACTTGAGTGTCAACCGAATATGAGTTCCATCAGCATTTTAGACTCCCAGGTAGCAAGCACAGCTAGTCTGACATATCTGAGAGAATGGCTGTGACAGCTTCAAGGACCAAATCACCCTTTGTTTCCTACTGCTTAATTATGCTTTTATCCACAGTAGTAACATGCCTTGAACGCTACATTGCTAGAATTTATACATGTGGTTCAGTAACAAAGTATATATCAAAATTATTCTTTACATCCAGTTCCTTTGTGATGACCTTATCACAATCAATCAGACTAGTTAGGCATGATCTGCCTTTAACAACTCCTTGCCTCATGGCTTCAATCCTATCAAGATGATCTTGCATCATTTCTTTAATTATTGCCTACATTATTTATATGAGAACAGAGTTCAAACTTAGAGATCTGTAATACCTTTGTCCAGTTTCTCTCATCTTGATTAATTAGAGATTCAAGGTTATTATAAATGAAAGGTATACAATACTTTACTCTCTGAACCGCCCTTGTGAATAGGAGATACACACATCTAATCTCTGCACTTTTCCAGAATCTAAGGATACTCTCACTATTACAGCTGAAGGTTAAGCTACCTTTTTTTGCAGCTTCCTTTAACATACGTTGAAAGATTCTACCAGTCTCAGGTGTCTTGTTCCCTTTTGGCTAGTGCAGTTTGTCTACCATCCTCCTTTCAGTTATTATAAAATCTTGTTGATATTCCAATGTGTATTAAATGAACTTCTGATAATCCTGTTCGAAAAACTTCTTCCTGTTTTAAACATAGATAAAAAGTATTTATTAGTTTATCAGCAGGCTGTACACAATCATCACCATTTACACCATTTGTATCTGGTGTATCAATTTGATTAAATTCTTTCCTTTTAGTGTTAAAATACCCAAAGGATTCCTTGCTACTTTTCTTTGCATTCTTAGCCATTTGTAATCCATCTTGGCTAGCCTAACCTCTCTGAGTAACTTGATGACTGACCAGTTTATTCTGACTGCAGGAATCTATATTGCCTGACTCTTATTAATCATCACATGCATTTTTGTTCTCTGCCATTAAGCTTCTCAATTCACCTGACACCCATTTTGGTCTAAACCTTGAACAATATGTTTTGTATAAAACATGTAGTGGCCTCCATGATTAGTCCCACTTTAGTCCCACTGAAAAGTTTAAAAAATGTCTGAACCAATTATAATCATCTTTTCAACAACAAAATCCCTTTTTTAGCTCTTTCTTTTCTAAATCCCACATCAATACACATTGACCACCTAAACGTGCCATTGCTTGAAGATTCTTAATTATAATACAACCTTGATATACCACAGTTTTGGATATAACATTAATTTAATTAAGTTCCCCAAAGAGGGTCATAAAAAATGCAGTTTATTGCAAAGCACATTTTGCAATAAACATCAGCAGAAGCAAAGAACTCTAAACCTGATAGAGGGGAAAAAGCTATTGCAATAGTTTCCAAAATGTGGACCACTGAGCGACAGTTCTCTTCTTGGTATATTCTTTTAATTAGATGATTAAAATTTTTATAAACAGGACTTATCCAAGAGTAATTATTGTAGATGTTTGTTCAGTTTCTTTCATCTTGACTTAATTAGAGATTCAATGTTATTGTAAATGAAAGGTATAGCCTCAATCTATAAGTAGCATTGAGAAAAAAAAAAAAAAAAAATTAGCTTTTTAAAGCAATGATCTCATATTATGGAGACACTCTGCGACAAGTTTCCTCAATATTGGAAGAAGACTTTTTATTGCAACAGCTTGCCACGGTACAGTGGCCAGGGGTAAAAAATACGTACTACAGGGACATTATTGCCTCAAAAAGCCAAAAATATATAAATAAATTACAGAATAATAAATAACTGAAAAAATACAGGAAATGGAGAAATGACTTGAGTATACTACATATATAGAACATTAAGTGATGAGTGTACAACCATTTGTTTCAAAATACATACTATAAGGATATACATTGAAGTGCATAAATATGTACATAGTTGGTTGGGTTAAGAATATACATTGCACAAGACTCATATAATAGTAGTAGCCTTGGCCACCCCACTCAGTATTCTTTTCCTATATTGTCAATCTCGACAGAACTCGTTGAAGTCGACATCTAAGTCGTAGACTCGAGATAGCATCTGCTGAGGAAGAAACTGGTCCAACATATGAAGGTGTTTTTGCAGAGGGCATAGCTGGGAAATTTGCTCGTAGATGTGCCACTGGGATTTTCCATGCACAGTTGTCCCAGAAGGAGGGGAAGAAGATGAGATCAGTCATGAGTTTGACTTTTATGATGAGCCTCCTTTCATTAATGAGCGACATGAGCCTTGGGACGTTAAGTGCACTGGCCAAAGCAGTGGTGCAGAGCTGGGGAGGCAGGCTAAGTTTGTGGCATGCCCACTTGAGAAGCCAATACTCGGATGAGAAAACTAGTTTGGTGGTAGAGGGAGATGCAGATGCCCAAATCTCTGCAGCATAGAGAAGAGGCAGATACACTACTGTTGAAATGTATCTCACCATGGTGGATTTGTCTGTTACATGATGCAGATGTTGCTTGCATATCCATCTCAGTCTGGTGGCTTTTGTGAGGAGGACATCTACATGCTGGCTGAAAAGAAGCTTTGGGTCAAATCTAATTCCTAGGTCAATGTGACGTTGGACAAGAGAGATGGAAGCTCCACTGAGGGCTGGATACATTTTTGTTGGCTGTTGTTTTAACGAGAAGACCATGATTTCTGACTTCTCAGGATTGATATACAGATCAAATTGTTTGAGGTAGATACATATTGAGGAAAGAGAGTGGAGGTTAGCTCTTCTGAGATTTTGTGATGGTCTTGGTTTGCCTTAATTGGCGTGAGTACCTTTAGATTATCAGCATATACCACGATATTTAACTTTTGGATTACCAGTGCGGTGAAGAGGAGGCCAGATAGTACTGCCTCTTGCAGGACTCCAACCGAGATAACTTTGCAGTATTGGGAGTAACTGCATAGTCAAATTTTCTGCAGATAATTTGACTATGCAGTTATTCAGCAGAGATGTGAGGAAAGCTAAGGCGTTGCCTCCTATCTGATAGTGGAATTCTAATAGCTTTAGGAGAGATGGGATTTGCAAGGCATCAAATGCAGATTCGATGTCCACATAGGTGGCTACCAGCCTTCTCTGTTCTCAAAGGTTGATCACAGTTGATCTGTGTGGGAGTGCATAGTGAATTTGTAGGAAGGGAGTCTGGCAGGATTTGCTTAGTGAGGATCAGCAGCACTATTTTTTCTAGCAGTTTCAAGGCAGGATGAGGTTGAGATCGGTCTGTAGTGTTTCACAAGTGATGGAACTTGAATTTTTAGCTTTGGTTTGACTAGGTATTCCTTCCAGTGGTGTGGGAAACAGTGTTTGAAAGCACCGAGTTAAAAGATATGTAACAGAGGTTGTAGGATGTAAGGACTCAGACTCTTAAGTATAAATTGCAGAATCCCGTCAGGTCCAGTAGTAGAAGTTGCTGGCAGTTGGATGATGGCAGTAATTAACTTGTCTCAAATTATTATTATTATGGTTGTCAATGGGTCAAAACTGGTGTCAGATGTTGGTAGCGAGGGCTGGTCTTTTTGATTGACAGTGGCGGTAAACATGGTGATGTAGTCAAGCCAGCTTTGGGGATCAAGTTGAGGGTATCCTTATATGGAACTTTCCCTGTGCGTACGGTCCTGTCAAAGTACGATTTAATCGCTTTGGATTTTAGGCGGTTAAACTCAGCTCGAGCTCTAGAGTAGGCAATTCTGCCTGTAACATTGTGAGGCTGCTTCCACAATTTGTGTAGGTGTTGCTTAAGGTAGAATTGCTTCTTTGGGTCATGGGGCCACCATGCTTTAGAGTGAGAGGAGATTGTGTTCTTTCTTATGGCCACATAGCTTGCCACAGAGATAGTCTAATTGGTAAGGAGGGTGACAGCTAACTGGACATCACATGAGTCGAGGATCGACCAAGGGATAAACAATGCTGCCTCGATGCATCTCGATCTGTCCAGGAATGTAGGGCTGACATGAGACATGGTTTTGGTTTGACGATTTGGAAGATGGAGATTAGTTGGTAGTTGAAATAGCATTAAAAGTGTATCGTGGTTAGAGTTGAGCACCATCTCTGGAGTTTTATCGATGGTGCATGGTATGGAGGCTAGTATTAAATCAAGTTGGTTAGGCCCTCGAGTTGGGAGTTCGCTGACAAAGCAGAGATCTGCGGTATGAAGGTGAGAGAGGAGCTGCTGCTGCTGCTGCTGCTTTAGGTTGTTAAGTTGAGGGGGTAGAGTGAAGTCACCACATATGATGTTGACAGTGGCAGGTTGCAGCTGGTGCAGGATCCAGTTTACTACTTCAAGGTCTTGAGATGGTGATGGGGGCACATAGACTACAGTCACTTGAAGTATGGTAGATTGGTACTTGAATTTGACAGAGGTGTCTTCAAAATCTCGCAATTCACTTGAAATGGTAGAGATCAGTGTGATCAATTTGTCTATAAAAGATGGCAGTACTCCCGCCTCCTCTCCTGTTATCTCTTGACAAAGGCAGACCCGTATCCAGCTAGGACAGTGATCGCAATACATTCTTGACAGGGTTCTAACCACATTTCTGTGATGCAGAAAAGGTCCAAGTGTGCAGCTAGGAGTAACTACTCTAAGGTGTTGATTTTATTTCTGATGCTGCACATGTTTTGGTAGAATAGTTGAAGCATAGCAGTCAAAGGGATTTTTTTACCAAGGTTGCTGGCCTATTATATTTATTTTTTGGTGGCTTATGGTAGGAGCAATTTGTGATCCTGGTTGGGAAAGTCGTGTTCATTTGGTTTGGAGGTAGCATGCATCCATGCAGAAGATGAAAAAGATTGGTGTTTACTAGGGGATACTGGATATGTGTGACTGAATGCACTATGATCATATTCTCGGCCTGGCAATTTAATAAAAGGATCCTGTAGGAGTCAGCTAATTGACATCCAGTGGTTCTTTGCTATAGCTGAGAGGGGGGGGGGTCTATCTCGGTGAGAGGTCTCATAAAATGGTCAGATTATTGTTCCAATTGACCACGTAGATGGGTGGGAGATTTTATTGAAATCTTTTTGGTTACATTCCAGTTTAAAATGCTGCATAGTCATTACTTTTTACTGGCAGCTGCTTTACAGAAACACATATTCGGAACTCTTCTTCAACTATGGCTGCAATTTGGGTGGGGGTCTTACGAGGATCTAGTTTTGAGATGAAGATGCTTGTTCTTTCTTTTTTAGGCTGTTCTATTGCACATAATTTTGATATAGCTGAGGTGCCCATGAAAACTAGGCGCTTTTGTATTAGTGGGATTCGTTGAGTAGGTTCTGGGCAGGTAGCTGGAGGAGTCTTTTTGCGTGCAATGCGAGATCCACCTGCGAATTTTGCCCAGGTTGAGAAATTATCAAAAGGGGCATGTTTCCCCCATAGCTGGTTGGTATGGGAAGTAGTAGCGGAAGAGCTGCGGACCTCCTTACCAAGGGAGTGCATGGTGATGTCTACAAGTTTTGGGTGGGCATATGAAAATATGAAGTTACCTGGGAAACTTCTTGTGTGATGATTTGACTTCTCTGTTGACTTCTTGTGTGATATAATGAGGTAGTAGGTGGTTGGGAGAATAATGGATGATGCTGGAGCTGTTGAAACATTATGTGATCAGAGTCTTCACTTTGCTTGCTTAGTGAAGACTCTGATCACATTGTCTGATCACAGCACTCTTTGCTTGCTTAGTGAAGACTGATCACAGCACTCAATGACCATATAAGTCTACATTGTGTAGACTTATATGGTCATTGAGTGCTGGCTGTTTACTTC
This sequence comes from Mastigoproctus giganteus, assembly GCF_048544385.1. Lineage (NCBI taxonomy): Eukaryota > Metazoa > Arthropoda > Arachnida > Uropygi > Thelyphonidae > Mastigoproctus > Mastigoproctus giganteus. The sequence goes on along the minus strand of NC_143577.1, from coordinate 130,581,487 downwards.
TTTTGAGGATCGAGCTGGTCTGGCTAGTTTGCAATGTGCTTTCATGGGATTCCATATTATCAGGGTCTTCTGTTTGTGTGAGGGTATCTCAGGCCTGCATTTACTCTAAGATTCATAATGCTGTCTGCCTTGCCAGACACTTCTTGACATTAAGGGTTTGGTGTCGGGCTGAATTGCGATATAGGTGAGCTGGTCTAATGCCTGGTCGAGTGGTTGGAGCTTAAAGAACGAGGTGAGGCAGGGGCTGAACTGCTATCTCCTTTTTTCCTTTTTATCATGTCTAGTAGCTTTGTAACTGATGATGCAATAGCAAGTTTTGATTAGTGAGTATGTGCTCTAGTTTGTTCTGCAAGAATGACAGCTGTTTTTCAAGATCCATCGTGTTGTCTCTCATCTCATTTTTTATTGTAATCTGTTCAGGATAAACTGAGTTTATTTTTTGGAAAATAGCCTCATTCTGTTTGATATACTATTTGTTGGTCCAATGTGCTTTTGTTAGATTTATTGGTTGTGCACACGGATGTGGTGATTTCGGCAACAATGTTTGCTACTATGCAACTCCCCGGTTTCTTAGAACTCCTGTTCATGTTGGCAGGGAGCGCATTGCCATGCATTTTGCATCATCTTCTTGAACTTTTTATGTGAAATTCTGCACATCTTAAGCAGTAACATGAGTTGCAGGTAATACATTTGATCTTGTTTTTAATCGCTCTGGGGCACTGGCTTCAGGACTCTATTGTGCTACTCTAAATAAAACTCACTGCTCCAGTGGAGAAATATATTGCTGTTTTATTTGAAGTGATATAATAAAAAATATTTTTTTTTGCAGGAACAAAGGCACTCAAGTGCATAAAAAAAATTTTGATATCATATATTTAGATTTCAGTGAAGCTTTTCACACCGTCCCACATGAAAAACTGCTGTACAAATTACAGGTGGCATTAGTGGCAGGAGAGGGAAAATGGTTATTAATGGGCGCTGTTATTCTTAGACTAATATTAAGCCATAAATGTTATTACTGTGTTCAACAGTTATTAACGATAAGCATATTGTCTAAGTATATAGAGGATACAAAAGGCAGAGTGGTGAATGAGAGGAATCAAAGTATACTACTGCAACAAGTGCCTCCGTAGCCAGGTGGGAAGGAGCAGCAGTGCGTAGCACATGCTTCTTGATTAGACCGGAGTTCGAGCCCGTCACCACCAAATACGGAAGATGCAGAAAAAGTCAGGGAATGACCACCGCATGTTCCCCGAGCAATATGGCCTTAGTTGCTAATGCTCTTAAAAATCAAAATAACAAACAACAACTACTGCAACAAGACCTAGAAAAATTAGGCAGATGGCCTGAGACAAGTGGCAGCTGAAAATAACTAGCATTTATCAATGTTAAACCATCAGGTTTAACATAGATAAATGCAAGGTATTGCACATTGGTAGCAATAATCCCAGCGTAATTAGGTGGTACCTAATTACGTTGGGTACAAACAAATTAGGTGGTACCAAGCTTACATTTGAAAGGCAACTAGGGATAATTTGACAGCAAATGAGGTAAACAAACCTTTTGACATAATTACGAGAGGACTGTTCGATTTAGGGAATGAAAGAGACCATAAGGTAATTGTGTAGTTCAACATGAATTTCTCTGCAGTGCAAATAGGCTGCTAGAACAGCTCATGAGATTCTGTCCAGAGTATCCCATTGCATAATCTAAATTTTTAGGCCACATCTTGAGTAATGCATACAGCCTCATTTTAAGAAGGATGTAGATCACTTGGAATGTGCAGAGAAGAGCAACCAGATTAGTCAAGGACACAAAAGTGTAGTCTTACCTTCAGTTCTGCAAAATGAAGCACAAGGAAACTAGGCAATATGGGGGAGACCTCACTGAATTATTCAAGGCTTTAAACGAATTTAGTAAACTAAATGCTGATGGCATAATTACTCTTTTTTGGATAACACACAGGGAAACAAAAAGTTAAACTGAAAGAGGATGTTCAATATTTATTAATGATAAATGATGATAAGGTGGCTGTAGGATAGATGGGCAAAACTTTGTTTTCAGTCAGAGAGTAATTTACTGTTGGAAAAAACTTCCGTTTGGTGTTGTGGAAGCAGACAGTATGAATAAACTTAAGGAAGCATTAGAGAAATTATTAGAGGGGATACAGGTGATGTTATTTGTTACTTGGTTTTTTTTTTTTTTTTTAGGAGCATTAGCAACTAAAGCTATATTGCTCCGGGGATATGCGATGGTCATTCCCTGACCTTTCCACGTCCTCCATATTTTGTGGCTCACGGGCTCGAACCTCAGTCTAATCAAGAAGTGGGTGCTACGCACTGCTGCTCCTGCCCACCTGGCTACGGAGGCACCAGGGATACAGGTGAGATAGGTGTTTTTTTTTTTTTTTTTTTTGGCTGATGCTATGTATGTTTGCTTCCCCCCATTACTTTCTACCAGTAATACCAATATCAAGTATGTGCCCATATGAATAGCAGCATAATTCACGTAAAGTGGTGCAATACAAAAGCAACTCATGGTGGAGTATGTTATTCTAAACAAAAAAAAAAAACTACTCAAGTGGAGAAAAGTACATTCGGGTTTTTTTATTTATTTTATTATTATTTTTAGTGTGCACCTGTATGGATAGTGGTATACATTTTAACTAGACTAGTGCAATAATAATGCAGTTTGTGGCAAAGTGCCACCACAATATCAGAGATTAATGCACTAAGCAGCAAACTTTGTCTCTCAATACCACACACACACACACACACACTAGTCTACACCCTTCATTTTTGAGGTTACAGAACTCACATAAAACCATTTAACTTACGGTGACTAAAAAACTTATCAATGACAATATTAATTGCATATGGCATTTGTAAAACTAAACATTTTCTTGAGAAAGGAGGTCAAGAACATTCTGCTTATGACATCCAAGGCAGATTTTGAATTGTCAATGAAGAGAATTTTCACTATTGGGCAGCTGAAAATATAAAACAGCTCTATCAGTGTCCTCTTCAACATGAGAGACAGCGTCTGGTGTGAGGTTGTGTCGTTTGGAATCATAGCCCCTTACTTCTTGGAAGATGATGGAAGCGGTATGGTTATAAGTTTTTTTTTTTTTTTTAATGAAAACCACAAACACAAGAGGTATTAGAACCAATAGTACTTAGTACCGTGCTTGGGTTGGAGGTTCAGAAGATGAAAGAAAATATTACTTGACATTAGACTTGAACTTCTGTAATTTTCAGGAAATACATATGAAGGAAGGCTGTTCCAGAAAAAGGCAGTTCAATGAATAAACGAGGAAGATCAGAAGTTTGTTCTGTGAGTTTGAAGTTGGCCTGTAAATGGATGCTGGCTGGTGGCGGCACGTGTTCGAACTCTTTTGAAAGGGAGAGTGGGAATTATAGAAGCCGATTCAGAAGAATACTGCCCATGGAAGTATTCTGTAGAACAGGCATGCAGCAGAAACAGTACGTCTATTAGACAGCAAGTAGGGAGACTCTGTTAGAGAGGAGTCATTAATTAACCTAATTGCCATCTTCTGAATGGAATCTAGTTGCCTGAGAGAGGTTTTGGGGCACCGCCCCACATGTGGGAACAATATTCCCTGGTAGGGTGGATTTGTGATTTGTGCAGTGAACAACTGTTTGAAAGCAAAGTAACGCTGAGAACAAAAGAGAAAACCAAGTTTTGTCGATGCAGAGGAAGCAATATTTGTAATGTGCTTGTGCCAAGAGAGATTAGAAGTCAGAGTAATATCCAAAAGAGATATATCAACTTGCCTAGAAATCAGAGTGTCACCAAAGATAAGCATAAGAACAGAAGAATCCTTTTTGCGAGATATAAGGCAAGACTGAGTTTTAGAAGGATTGAAATCAACTAAGTTGTCTCTGCCCCACTGGAGAATTACATGGAGATTGGCATTTAAGGAATTGTAGTGGATATTCAAGAAGTTGAAGCTGATTGAGCAGGACAAGGTTTCTCAAAACGGAAAGTGGAATGTAATGTGCTATCATCGGCAAAACTATGAATAGGATTTCCAGTCGATGGAAGAAAGTCATTAATATTCAAGAGGAAAAGAGTGGGGGAAAGAACTGAACATTGGAGGACACCAGCATTAGTGAAGAAGTTAGAAGACAGAGCCATCTACCATCACTCTCAGTGAGCAATCAGATAGAAAACTGGATAACTAATTAAAAAAAAACAGTTCGCAAACCATAAGATGGAAGCTTGTTTAGAAGACCTTTATGCCAAACACGATCGAAAGCCTTTGAGATGTCAAGAGATAGAGAGATTTCAGTGAAACACTGCTTGTGTTTCACCGAACCTTTCCATTGAATTTGTCCATAAATGTGTAAAATAAGCCAGAATATCACCTGTGGATCGACACTAACGTTGAGATCTACATTACTTTAGAAAGAGTAGAAGTAATTGCAATGGGATGATAATTAGATTGGAGGGTTTTGTCACCCTTTTTAGGAACTGGCACGATATGAGCAAATTTCCAAGAAGAAGAAAAAACACCTTTGGAACAAGAAAGTGAAAAAAGGTGGCAAACAACAGGAGTAAGTTCAGGAGCACAGGTTTTGAGAACAAGTGGAGAAATACCACCAGGACCTGCAGCTTTCTTAGCCTCAAGATTTGTCAAAATGCTTCTCACATCCTTTTGATGGAAGACCACAGGAGGCACTGAATCTCCATTGGGATGCAGGCAGGTCAGCTGAATTGACAACAGAACCATCTGGTTTTGACAGAGATGGGCAAACGTTGTGGCCAATAGCTTTGGCAAGAGACCAGAATGCTCAGAAACCATTAGAGCAAGAAGCAAGTTTTCTACTTTTAGCCTGTTTAAAATCTAGTTTGGACTGATTAATAACTACTTTAGAATTGTTGCGAGCTTTGGTGTAGGCAGAAAATGAAACTGAAGAACTGGAAACAAGACAATTACGATTTGCAACATTCTTCTCTTGAACAGCCTTAGCACATTTATTGGAAAACCAAGGTTTAGATAAAGGATGAGATTTTAAAGTGCAGTGTGGGATAAAGGATTCCATTCCCTACAAGAATAATTTCTGTAACACGATCTGAACAAACGTTGACATCAGAAGTTTTGAAACAGTTGTTGCTTGCTTGTTGTTGTTGTTATTTGGTGTTTAGGAGCATTAGAAACTAAGGCCATATTGCTCTGGTGATATGTGGTGGTCATTCCCAGATATTTCCGCATCCTCCATATTTTTTGGTGGCTCACGGGCTCGAACCTCGGTCTAATCAAGAAGCGTGTGCTGTGCACTGCTGCTCCTGCTCACCTGGCTACGGAGGCACCTTTGAAACAGTAATCCGACCAAGGAAAAGAAGAAAAGATATTTTGCAGGTCATCTTTTTTGCCCTCTTGTAATGCCAAACAACATGAGGTTGGGAATAGCCACAAGATAAAGGGTCCATTGGAAAAGAGACAATCACCAAGTTGTAATCACCAAGTGTTGTGATCTGAGGTGCTTAAAGGACCACTCATTTCGACCATGTACTTAGTTGTTGTTTGGTTTTTTAGGAGCATTAGCAACTGAGGCCATATTGCTCTGAGAATATGCGGTGGTCAATCCCTGACTTTTCCGCATCCTTTGTATTTGTTGGTGAAGGGCTCGAAACCCGGTGTAATCAAGAAGCGTGTGCTACGCACAGCTGCTCCTTCCCACCTGGCTATAGAGGAGCCTCCATGTACTTAGATGGGTTGTGTGAGAAAAAGATCACGTGTGTTGGCTGTATGGTTAGGATTGTCTGGTATTCTTGTAGGTCACCTCCTTATCTCTGCTAGAAAAATTCCGGTATATTATTGACAAGACACCATGAGCTACTCTTGCAGCCCAGAGAACTTCATATCTGCCTGCACAATTACCCCCAGGTCCATTTCATTCTCTACCACTGTCAGTGTAGTACCACAGACTTGATACGTTGGTCTGGGGTTACTGTTTCCCATATGTAGTACTTTACATATGTTAATGTTAAAGTAATTTTGCCACCTCTCAGGCCATCTGCTCAACCTTTCCAGATCCTGTTGCAGCAGCATAGCGTCAGCAGTGTCCTTAACAACCTTGCCAACCTTTGTATCGTCTGCAAACTTGGACATTAAGCTTGATATACCGTCATCAATATCATTTATAAATACAGAAAAAAATAATGGACCCAACACTGAACCTTGAAGGACTCCACTAATAACATTAGTCCACGATGAGCAGTGTCCATTGATTACCACTCTCTGTCTTCTCCCCTACAGCCATCCCTTTATCCATAGCGGCAATTTGCCTCCAATGTGCAACAGTATCAAAAGCCTTTCTAAGATCCAAATATATAATATCAAAGTTATTCCCTGCATCCAGTTCTTTTGTGACTGCATCATAGTATCCAATCAGATTGGTCAGACAAGACTTTCCCATAACAAAATAACTCCTCATGTGTGAATAACTCCTCATGAGGAGTTATTCACACATGATAACGCTAAATAACTCCTCATGTGTGAATGTAGATGCAAAATACTCATTTAGTTTGTTAGCCACCTGAGCAGGATCATCAACAGTTGAACCATCAATATCCAGTGGACCAAACTGATTCATCCCTTTCCTTCTAGAGTTTACATAGGAAAAGGATTACATACCAGGGATTTCATATAATCTGCCTTTGCCTGCCTAATTTGGTCCTTGAGGTTGTCACAGACATTCTCTCAGATATGCCAGACAAGCTGTTCTTGCTACCTGGGAGTCTAAAACGCTGATGGAACTGATATTCGGGTGACACTCAAGTCAAGTGTATCCAATTCCGGCGAAGTCCAGACGGTTTGTGACAGCCAAATCCTCTGCTTGCACCATCACGATGGTGGGACTGTTAGTAATCCTGGGTATAACCTCCATGCACAAGTACATGGTGGGTGACCACCCAGGTGTGAACCAACGTAAGCAGGGGTCGAGGTGTGGCGCCCACACCACATGGAGGAACGCCACCCCTCTATGTTACCAGGCAGTACTAGGTGGTAGATGACTCTCATCAACCGGTGAAATACCACCACTTTGCTTATTGGAGGCTTGAAGTGGTGGAACCCATGTTTAGTCTCTAGAGCTAAGTTCCAGTCAACCCTTCCCTATCTCTTCCATCATGCAGTATGATTGATGACTTTTGAGGTTAGGATGAACATCATGGCGAGATCCAATATTCCTTACATTTCGAGGGTACAGCTCTAAAACGGTGTTTGCAGGCCGGCCGCTAGTTAGTACACCAGACCGAACCTATTGGTAACTCTCTAGGAGGCTTCCGGATCAGCTAGTGTATAATCTTGCTACCTCTACTCTGCCAGATAGTGACTGGAGGGAGTCCGAGTAGTGTATATGCGGGGAGCATTGTCAAGGCCACATTATGTCAAGGATCTGGGTATATTCTTACCACGTGTACGCCATATCCAAAAATTTCATTACTTCATACAGCATGTTATACCCAGTACCCATATGACCACCAAATACGAAGGACGCAGAAAGGTCAGGGAATGACCACCGCATATCCATGGAGCAATATGGCCTTGGTTGCTAATGCTCCTAAAAACCAAAATAACAAACATAACGACAAACACAAATAACAAAAACTATCACAAAACATTCTACAATATAAAAACAAATATTACATAAAAAACAAACTTGGCAAAGGTAAAGAAAGCCAACACTCGAATGACGGATAACTTACACGGAAAATTAGTTTCCCGATACGGCACTCTAGCACTGCTCGCTCAGTAAACAGATGGTAGGTGTTATCGGTCTGGAGCACAAGTCAAGGACGATATACTGATTGACAGGTAGGCATGGTAAATGATGTGCTGATTGGTGCGTGAACACAACACAAGATAATATCGGTTTAGTATCACTTTAGTAGCACTCAGAAGCACTAATGGTCACTTGCCTCAATTGTAACTTACCCTAATCGCACACGCTCTACTGAACACTTTCCATAATGGTAAAAAAAGGTCAGGTTACCTCCACTTGAATCCAATGGAAGCTTGAACTCATCCCGAAGTGGAGGGGGTAACTAACCTTTTTTCTTTAGAATCACAGTCATATTTAGAAATACATTCATAAAGAAATAAATTTTTTTATGACTGTATTTTTATTTTCTTGTTTAATAATATACCCTAATGGTGAAAAACAGTCAGGTTACCTCCACTTGAATCCCATGGGAGCTTGAACCCCTCCCAAAATGGAGGGGGTAACCTAACCTTTTTTCTTTAGAATCATGGGTGGACTAGCACATAAATTGTTTATTAACAAAATATTAATTTTTTATTACTGTACTTTTATTTTTAAAGACACTTGTGCGGATACACATGTATCATAATGTCAATCAACACTATATATATATATATATATATATATAAAGAATCTTTCTTTTCCTATTATTTTCTAACCTAACGTTTAAGGTCAGGCTATGAAATATAATGAAAAATAAAGAAATCTTTTCCTTTTTTCATAACCAAACCTAAATAAACAATATAGTAAAAACACTCATGAACTCCAAAAATCTGCTTTTAATAATGAGAAAAAAACATAATGAAAAACAAAAAATATGAACGGAACGAAACTTTTATTAATTTAGTTTTCACCAAAAAATCAACCAATGTTTTATTTTCTTTACAAATTTCTTCCATAGATTTTGCTACTATTACCTGTTTGCCGTTCATCACAAAACTATTATGCACTGTTCTTTACTCATAAATACACATTATAATGCCAACCAACGACTACACAGTAGCTTGTTGTCTGTCGTGCCCACCACCAATCATTTCATCGTTTGCCACACCTACCTGTCAATCAATATATCCTTCTCAATTTCAACTCCAGACCGATAACACCTACCATCTGTTTACCAAGTGAGCAGCGTTAGAGTCCAGTGTCAGGAAACTAATTTTCCACATAAGTTATCCGATGTTTCTCGTCATTCTTGTGTTGGCTTTCTTTACCTTAGTCACAAACTCTTCTAGAAAAGGCACACAAAAATCACAGATTACATGAAAAAAATTATTATACAAATATTCAAGAAAAATTTATTCTAAAAATTGCCATATAGAATTAAATTCTTTGTTAATATTTGTTGTCAATCTTCTGCTTTGCTCAATAGCTGAGCAATGATTTGATGTAATGATCCAGATCAAATTGAAGCAATGGTTTTACATTTAGATGTTTTTTGTTGTTGTTGTTAGTTGTTGCCGCATTGGCTTCTGTGGCCATAATACACCTCGCAAAGTTTTTGCATTTTACTCTGATCAAAGCCCTTGGCAGGATTCGAATCCGCGACCTGTGGGTTTCCAGGCAGGCACTTTACCCACCTGGTCTTCATAATCTGCAAAGTGTTCAATTGTCACAATTCATTATGCTGATGTATACAGAGCTGAAAGCTTGCTCAGCTTCACCACTGCTAATCGCAATGGCTTCAAAGATATTTCTGGCTTTCTTAATTGAAGAGGGAATTTCACTCGATTTTACAGATAAACTGTCTCCACAAATTCTCTAAAATCATTCATTTTCATTTCATATTTTAGCAGAAAACTTGAATTTCTTATTCATTTTTCACCATCTTGCCAGGTAGACGAAAAAGTTCCTTCATATTCCATGATTCCGGGTAGCATATTTAAAATTTCATTCAATTCCTCATCATCAATAGTATCATTATTTTCTTTATTTAATTTAAAATTACTCTGTTGCATTAATAAATTATCCTTAATAAGGTGTCACGATTTTTGAATTTTTGGTAGTTTTGAAAATTGGTAATTTTTGAAATGTGTTCTTACTTTCGATTCCTTCAAATTCTTTCAATGTCAATATGCTTTAAATTTTAGCTTCATAATTTCCTTCAGAATTTTTCAAATTAGTAATAGCATTGATAGTTAGAATAATTAATTTTTCTGCTTTTACTATAGTGATGCCGCAACTTTGTAAGGCTTCTGAAAGGTAAGAGAGCTCCTGCAGGATGTCGATCATTAGTCCTAAATCATTAAAAAATTCCAGATTGACAAGTTGGTTTAAGAATCCAGAACATTTAACTTCCTGATTCAAAATGTTTGCACATAGTGGGATAATCTCTCCAACCTCAATCTTCAAGCTACCAATCGTGGCCTGAACAAATCCCAGAAAAAATATCCCCAGTAAAAATGTTCCATTTTCTTGTTATTATTATAATAAGATTAATTAAGTAGGTAAAACTCCAGATCAGTGATTGACAGGTGCCACTCACTACTTTTCCTGCTCACTGTCCTTCTACGTCGATATGCCTAGGGTGTTTTCCACCCCACTTGACAATTTTTTTAAATCGCAAACTTGTTAACCTTTTTTAAAACTGGATGGGGGGAAAAACACCCTACCTCAGCTATGACCCCCCTCAACGCCAAAAATCAATCAGAAAGAAAACACCTTCACAATAATTGCCTTTCCTGAATCACAAAATTTGACCATACAATAAATCCCCAAATAATGGATTTAGCCTATAAGTATTATTATTAAGATTATTATAATAATTAAACGTTTGATTATAATTTGTATGGTTTTTTGTAAATTTTAATTTGTGATTTTGATATAACTGTTTGTGAAATAATTGTATACTGTCATTATTTTAGCATTAAAAAATAAATATTTCCTTCTGTTTTCTCATATTGCCGTCCGCAAGCTACAAGCTGCCCAATACCATACTTTATACCAATACCAAATTCCATACTTTAGCAATAATCCTTAATTTGCACTGTTTTTTTGGAGATTGGTGATATAGTTTTTTTTTTTTTTTTTTTTTTTAATTATCGCCTGTATGCCATTATACAGTGTGTCTCAAAAATACACAGCATAACTTCAGGAATGAGTTCCTCATACGTAGACAATAAAAATATTTTATATCAACATAGTTCCGGAAATGCTTGGTTTCCGAGTTATTAACTGGAATGTCTTATCTCCCGCAAGTGATTTCCTTCATCACAAGGTACTGATAGAATCTGGTGGTTTTGCATTCCGACCATGTACTCAAATCAGGAGTAAGCAGATATACACCTTTATGCATGGTTTGGCGGATGACAATGCTCTGGAGGCTTGTCGTTTGTACACGAAAGGTTCCCAGAACGAAGATGTCCAGACAGGAAAACGTTTGAAGGTATCCATCGCCGCCTTTGTGAACATGGGGCCTTTACACCTCGTGCTGCCGACAGAAGATGACCAAGATCTACGACTCCTGAAGTAGAGGAGGAGATTTTGGATGTTGTGCATGCCACTCCTGGAATCAGCACACACAGAATAGAAATGCAACTGGCTGTTCAACGTTTGCCTATTTGGAGAGTGTTGCAAGAACACCAACTGTACCCGTACCATCTGCAACAGGTACAGGCCTTGTCACCAGCAGATTACCCTGTGCGAGTAATGTTCTGCCAGTGGTTCTTGCAGCAGTGTGGTACAACTCCCCACTTTCCTGCCTTAGTGATATTCACAGATGAAGCACAGTTCACACGAGATGGAATCCAAAACTTTCGCAATCAGCATGTATGGGCTGAGGAAAACCCACATGCAATTCTTCCATCACATCATCAACAGCGGTTCAGCCTCAACATCTGGGTGGGTGTTTTTGGTTATAGGTTATTTGGGGCCCATGTACTTCCAAGCAAACTCACAGGGCAGGCGTACAGAAACTTTCTGGAAAACAACATGCCTGATTTCTTGGACGACACACCACTGATAATTCGTCAACAAGCACACTTCATGCACGATGGCGCTCCCACACATTTCAGCCACCTAGTCTGCAATTACCTGAATCAAAGGTTTCCTGGTCAGTGGATAGGTAGAGGTGGACCAACTGCCTGGCCTCCACGCTCACTGATTTAAACCCGCTAGATTTCTTGTGGGGCCATTTAAAGTCATTGGTGTATTCGACTCCGGTAGCTGATGTGGAAACTCTCCGCAATTGAATTGTGGCAGGTTGTGGGACAATATGAAACATGCCAGGAATTTGCATCATCTTCGCGAGTCTATGAGATGTCGATGTGAGGCCTGTATTCAGGCAGAAGGTGGACATTTTGAACAATTACTATAAGGTGATGTGAACAGTTAAGTGTCATAGACAGACCTTCAAAACTCGGAAACCAAGCATTTCCGGAACTATGTTGATATAAAATATTTTTATTGTCTACATATGAGGACTCATTTCTGAAATTATGAGGTGTATTTTTGAGACACCCTGTATTTTCGAACATTTTCTTCACAGTGAAAGCCTCAATGCAGTTTCCAAATCTGCCAACATTTCATCTTCGGAAAGTTTACCTCAAAGTTGCCTCATTCCACCCCACCCTCCCCTCGACGTCGCTACTGTCATTAGTTCTTTGAATACTGTGCAAAATATCAGTAAACAGGAGAAATTTACTGGAAGGCATGGATCACACTTCTCCGAAAAACATATGGCTTCTTGTCAGAGTAAAGGGGAAACCACAACACAAATTGACCAGAGGCTATTATCCGTGTCGGGAATATTCTGAATCCTCTGACTGGATACGGAAAGCATATTAACTAGTGCGACTTCTCGGAATGTGGCTCCATTGGTTTTATGGACACCAGTAACGTGGAACGGTAATCCTTCTCACCCTTAATTTGTGCTTTGTAATTGCCTAAAGGCCAGAGGTGAGAACACTACGTACAAAGTTCTCTCGTAATCCATCGTTGTACGGAAATTATTTTAAATGTTTCTGTAAAAACCAAGGGGAATTCAAAAAAAATTTGCTATGAAGAAGTTCATTAAACAGAGGTCTGATTGTAATTAACTCAAAAATGAAGCAATTTTAAAATACATAACTGGTCGAGTGTGCCATTAAAATGCTGGGGATGGGGCCCTGCTCGCCCCACCATAGTCCCGGCTCTGGATACTCAATAATTAAATTTAAGATTTCATTTGTAAAATAAATAATTGTTTCAACAATGGGCTCCTGTGAGCCCATTATAGCTCACCACTGGTCACCTTCAATCCCTCTAAAATTTAGTCCTGTCTTTTGTCTTGCAAAAAGGAGTCTCCCATGCTCATCATTGATAACATTCAGATTTCCAGACCGGAGGAAGGAAAGTACAATAACTGTGCTCATCCAAATTTCATAGTCGTGATTTTAATTATTTATTTCCGTAATCCATTTTCCGTTTTTAATTATTCTGACACAATGTCTTCTCACACCATAGCTTCATTGGGTTGGTTTGATGTGTTTCGGGGTCGGGTTGGGGCCCCCCAGCTTTTGATTTCATTGTGTGTCGGATAATTCATGGCTTGTGAGTGAAAGAATTCGTTAAATTATTTTATTCGTTATCTTATTCATTTATATTTGGAGAGCACTGACTAGAAGCATTCTATGCAAAAGATTGAGGTAATCTCTTCTTCTTTTTAAATATATCCAAACTAGATCACATATGTCGAGGATTACTTCTGATACATCACAAATATTTCTTCCTCTGTATAAAGAAAACACACACACACACACACACGGTTTTCTTTTCAGTTCTCCTTACTTTTCTTCTAAACAGCTACTGTCCATATCTCAAATTTACCATACCATGAAATATGTTTCCGAAAACTTGGGTGATATCCACAAACTCTGTCTAAAGCTTCTGAACCCTATTCAAAAGAAGGCAGTCGGGTTAATTAATGACCTGTCTCTTATGAATTTTCTCTCCAGTCTATCTCACAGGTGTTCTGTTTCTGCTACATCCCTTTTATTATTATTATTAGCAATATGGTGTAAGGAAATCTGAGGCTTAATGCTGCACCAGCCAAAAAAAAATTCTGAATTACCTCGGGGGGGGGGGGGGGGGGGGAAGAGAGAGAGAGAACTAGAAGGAAATCACCAAGAAAGGGAAGAATGATGATATCGATCTCAGGACCCTGGGTGTGCCAAGCCCATACTCACCAGATGTGAGCCCCTGTGGTCTCTATAATTAAGTATAAGTATTAATATTTATAAATACATATATATACTTAGTAATACTTATAAATATAAATACGTATATTATAGGTTCTTCTAAGTTCATGGTTCATTTATTATTATCATAATAAAAAAAAAAACCTATTGTTTTTCTAGTAATTGACCATAGGATGCAGTTAAAATAGTGATTATTTTTTTTTTAAATGCAATGATATGATTATATCTTGAGATTAGAGGCATGCACTATTCCACTAGCAGCTGGTAGATTAAGATGAATAAAAGTTTTCAATTGTAAATTTTACAAATGGTAGTAATCTAATATTAAAATAACCTGAAAAGAAAGGAACAAAAAAACCTACCTGTGTAGCACAGATGACTGGTTTCCCGAGAATATTGCACTTTGCAATCATCATCTTTTGGGCAAGAAATACCTTTTCTGCAGGAATTTCAATACCTAAATCACCTCGAGCTACCATTATACCATCGCTTGCTTCAATTACTTCATCTATTCTAAAAAAAACAGGAGGGGGCATTTTAAGACAAATAAATATTCCAAAACCAGTCAAACAACGCCATCTAAATGTATTTAACACAAGGATTAGGCTGCGATTAGTTTCACACTAGGCAATTCGGATTAATCTTTAAATAAGTATTAATTACATGAAAGAATAAAATACAGATTATTCAACTTTAAAGGAAGAGGAAAAAACTTAACTGATTTTAATAAACATGTGCTTTTTTTTTTTTTTTTGTACTTCAATTTCCTATTTAAGTGAAAGCAACTATTGTGAAAGGATCCAATTTTAAATGAAGCAGGGAGCTCCTAGCTTCATCCTAATACTTTATTGCAGCTTATATGACAGTGCAACAGTTGCTGTTAAGCTGTGAATTGTTTTTGGCAGTGTACTGGATATTATTGTTGCAAAGTGCATACCCACATAAACATAGTTATTCCAGGAGCTACACCTAGACCTTAATTAGGGTGATCAAAATGGTGAGAGCCTTGTCAATCAATCCGACCCTGGAGAGATTGTGAAAGAAGGCTCCCATGGTAGAATTTTTTTTTGGCGTGGTCTGTGCTTGCTAACAGGAGTGACTGCTTCTACAGGGATGGAATATACTTAAATAGAAAGGGTGCAAGAATATTTCCTAATGCTATCGAGGCAGAGTTAGGCGGGTCGTAAAACTGCTAACTTGGGGGAAATTCACAGAATAAAAGATTAACAGTAGCTGAAGGCAGAGGCGAAAGTTATCCTTGCACTGCTTCTACTGTAATCAGCAGCAGCCTAGAAAACAAGTTGTGGGGATTTCAAGAACTGCTGGTAGCCATCATAGAACAAGTAAATACATGGGCTGTGTTAGGGTAACTAAGAGTAAGAACAGGTGCAGGTATACCTGCATGTACACAAATGCTAGAAGTATAGTAAATAAATTTGATGAATTTGAAGTGCTGATCAAGACAACAAAGGCAGATGCTGTTGGGTTATCAGAGACATGGTGTCACACAGATATAAGCAGTGCAAAAATGGAATTTGGGAGTACAGTGTGTACAGAAAGGATAGATGGGGTAGGAAGGGAGGAGGGGTTATGCTCTTAGTTAAGAAACACATAAAATCTAAGGAGGTGCATCCAGTTGACGTGGGTGGACAGTGCAATGTGGAGTCTGTTTGGTGTGACATGGGCTGTGTTAGGGATTCATTTTATTCTAAGGTATTGTTTCATATCCAAGGTGGGAGTATTATTGGAAAACAGACCCTATGTACAATCATCCATTGATACATAATTTTGGAATTTACAATTGTTTTACTAGCCTACTAAGATGCTGGCATTTTGCAGATAACGCAGCAGAACATTCTAATTGATTGTATAAAATTCAACCTCTGATTGATCTAGTAATTACAAATTTACGTAATTTATACTTTCCCGGGGATGTTGTTGTTATCGACGAATCTATGATACTGCTCAGAGGTCGGCTTCTATTCAGGCAATATAACCCTTCAAAAAGTAACAAATATGGATTGAAAGTATACGTTGTATACAAAAGATGGTTATGTTTGGTCTTTCGATGTTTTCATGGTCAAACCCTGCAAACCCTGCCAGAATCGATAAACCTGGATGTGTGGTTATAAAGCTATTAGACAGACTAATAAATGAAGGTCGACTTCTAGTTGCAGATAATTATTATGTTAGCATACCTCTTGCGAATTACCCGAAATCAAATAATACAGATTTGTGTGGTACATTTCATAGTAATAGATTGGGCGTTCCTAAGAAAATAATCCAGAAGATATTATGCATGGGTGAAAAAATAACAATGCAAAAAGATAATATATTGTGATCACTAAGTGGCATGGTAAGAGAGATGTTTTGATGTTGTCAACATGTTTTGGTGATAAAATGAAGAAGTGTGGAAGAAGAAATGAACAAGTAAAACCAGAAATGATAACTGAATACAATAAGGTGAAAAAGGGGATCAATGTATCAGACCAACTTTCAAGTTACCAGTCACCAATGAGAAAATCACTGATATGGTATAAAAATATTGCAATAGAGTTAATTTTCGGGACAGCAATTGTGAACACGTTCCTAATTTTCAATGAATCTCATCAAGACAAAATGTCTCTTGTAGAAGTGAGAGAAGCAATCACTAAGGAACCAACCTCTAGTATATATGCTGGTCAATCCTCATCTCAGCATTTTCTGTTGGAAAATCCAGGGCTCTTCCATGGTAAAATTCGCAGGAAAAGGTGTCACGGATGTTAAGAAGAAGCAAAAATTGCTGGAAAAAATTCCAAATTGGCTGCTAAGTAAGTTCATACTGAATGTAAATCGTGTGAGAAGCCATACTGTATGAAATGTTTCGAAAATAAAAATAAAAATTAGTCATTTTTTTTTTTCTGTACTTCTGAAATAAAATACACTTTTCTTCACATTTTGAAATCTGTTTTATTTACTCCTAACATTGCATGCAATTTCAAATATTTGATGTAGCTATGTGCAAAAACTAGGAAACTTTTACACAGGTTCATTAACTTTTCTAAAAAAATATTTTCTTATTGATAAGTCCACAAAAGATTAAAAAAGTAGGTCAGAAGTGCAATTTTTTAAAAATGTTAAGCTGGCAAGGAACTTGGGAATCACTTAAGATGACTGAACTTATTACAAAAAACTATTGTGCATCACTTGTGATTCCTTGGAAAGTGAATGTGAAGGCACTTTCTTTCGACAGTCAGTGTGAACGATAAGCTTAACCGATCGGGCTGGAAGTGGTCTCAAACTGAAGCTATTTCATCACAGGCGTGCACAAATTGTTAAAATTTAAAAATTCTGAATAGCTTTATTTTAAGGAATGGGCCAGTTTTGCAGTACAAATGAGAATAGTTCAACATTCACTACATAGATGGAGCCAAAGGAAGATGATAACTGTTAAACAAACAGTTGTCTAAGTTGATAAGGCATTTTTTTTTCGGATTAACAATTTGCACAATTCTTCTTTGTTCTGAAAAAAAAAAAAAATAATAATAAACCTCTGCTACCAATCATGAAATTGCTTACCTTAAAAGAAAGAACTAATCGTTAGGATTCCATTGCACTGCTCGCTCACTATATGTCCCCGACCTTGCACACACGAGCTCATACACTCATTGCCATGCATTACATTTAATACATTCAGAAGTCATCATTTTATCGTTATTAACTTCAAGTTTATTTGCTTTTTGTTTTTTAAAGTGAGAGTAATATTCTAAGGACTTAGAATTATGTCACATTCGGGAACACATGTCCACTGCCATGCTACTATGATTGGTTGTGTTGAACGTACATTGCAGAGAAGAAGATAAACGCCTTTTCGTGTTTCTGCAAATGTATTCAGGATTGGTCTGAAATGATGAAATCAAACAAAATTTACAACTTTCCTCAAATATAAGAAATGACAAAGGATTCGACGGGTACTGGCTTACTTGCTTACAACAAAACACACACTACATTCCTTTAAAACAGCTAGAGAAAACTTTGACTTTGCATACTAATGAGGGAATGAAATTTAAAAGAGAAATTCAGGTATGCATTAGTTTCAAGGTCTGTGGTTGAGAATTTTTTTAGAGAACAATAAAGATCCGGGCTACCAGACTATAGTTGAAAATGTTGATGAACTTCAAGAAGTTGGGCTGCAACATGATTGTCATGGTACATTTTCACACTTCCAAATTTGGAAGTGTAAGTGAAGAATAGGGTGAGAGATTTAAACAAGACATAAAACACATGGAGATGAGGTCCCAGGGGAGTTGAAATGTCAACATCAGGGCTGATATTTGCTGGATACTGAAGAGATACTGTTCAGTAGAAACAGGTGCAAGAATAGAAACAGGTGCAGGTATACCTGCATGTACACCAATGCTAGGAGTTTAGTAAATAAATTTGATGAATTTGAGGTATTGCTCAAAACATCAAAGGCAGATATTGTTGGGATATCAGAGACGTGGTGTCACACAGATATAAGGGATGCAGAACTGGAATTTGGGGAGTACGTCTACAGAAAGGATAGACAGGATAGGAAGGGGGGAGGGGTTATGCTATTAGTTAAGAAACACATAAAAACCAAGGAAGAGAAGCCAGTCGACATCGCTGGACAGTGCAGTGTTGAGTCAGTTTGGTGTGACATAAGCATTGGGAGATCAAAATTGAGAGTAGGAGTGTGCTATAGGCCTAATGACTCTGATGAGTATAATAAGAAACTGTACAGGGAAATAGAGTGGGCCAGTAAATCAGAGAGTCTTATAATGGGAGACTTTAATTTCCCAGACATTGACTGGAATTTGGGGGCTGGTCACTCACACACTAGCAAGGCTTTTGTGGATTTATTAGATGATTGTTTTCTACATCAGCATGTTCGGGAGGCAACTAGAGGGAGTAATACTCTTGATTTGATTATCAGCAGTGATTCTTCATGCATTAAGAATCTGCAGATAAATGAACCACTAGGTGGCAGTGATCACAGTGTGCTGAAGTGGGATTTACTCAAAGAGGTAACTACCATTAGGGGTAAAGGGAAGGGTTATTGCTTCCGTAAAGGCGACTACGATGAACTGAGACAGTATTTAAATTCTATACAGTGGGACCAACTGATGATGTTACCAACAGCAAATTCGAAATGGGAAGCATTCAAAGAACTTATCTTGGAAACTACTAGGCTTTACATACCACCTAAGAAATATTGTTCAAGGTTTAGGCCAAAATGGATGTCAGATGAACTAATGAGGCATATGGCAGAGAAGAAAAATGCATGGGATACTTACAAATTAACACATGACACAGAAGCCTATGATAGATACAAGTTGATATGCAACCGAGTTACAAAGGAGGTTAGGCAGGCGAAGGCAGATTACGAGAAATCCTTGGCAATGGATGCAAAGAAAAACAGCAAAGAGTTCTTTACTTATGTAAACTCTAGAAGGAAGGGGATGAATCAGATTGGGCCACTTGATATTGATGGGTCAACTGTTGATGATCCTGCTCAGGTAGCTAACAAGCTAAATGAATATTTTGCATCGACATTCACACATGAGGAGTTATTCAGCGAGGAGAATGCCAGAGGTGTATTCAACTCTAGCAGTAAGCTACAGAATCTTGAAATAACTGGGAGTAAAGTGGAGGAGAAACTGTTGAAGATAAACACAAGAAAGGCACCTGGGGTGGATGGGATCTATCCAGTTATATTAAAGGAGGCAGCAAAGGAAGTAAGCAAACCCTTAGCCATAATTATGAGAGCTTCCTTGGACTCAGGGGAGGTACCCATAGACTGGAAATGTGCAAATGTGACCCCAATTCACAAAGGAGGATCAAAGGCTGACAGAAGTAATTATAGACCTGTGAGCTTAACTTCTGTTCCAGGAAAATTAATGGAGGCACTGGTTAAAGAAGCACTGCAGGATCATTTAGACAAGACTTCAGTTATAGCTCGGACACAGCATGGTTTTGTTAAGGGGAAGTCTTGCCTGACCAATTTGATTGGATATTATGATGCAGTCACAAAAGAACTGGATGCAGGGAATAGCTTTGATATTATATACTTGGATCTTAGAAAGGCTTTTGATACTGTTGCACATGGAAGATTGCTACACAAATTGGAGCAGTGTGACATTGGAGGCAAATTGCTGCTGTGGATAAAGGGGTGGCTGAGGGGGAGAAGACAGAGAGTGGTAATCAATGGACACTGCTCATCGTGGACTAATGTTATTAGTGGAGTCCCTCAGGGCTCAGTGTTGGGTCCATTATTGTTTTCTGTATTTATAAATGATATTGATGATGGTATATCAAGCTTAATGTCCAAGTTTGCAGACGATACAAAGGTTGGCAGGGTTGTCAAGGACACTACTGACACTATGCTGCTGCAACAGGATCTGGAAAGGTTGAGCAGATGGGCTGAGAGGTGGCAAATGAAGTTTAACATTGACAAATGTAAAGTACTACACATGGGAAACAGCAACCCCAGAGCAACGTATCAACTCTGTGGTACTACACTGACAGTGGTAGAGAATGAAAGGGACTTGGGGTGGTTGTGCAGGCAGATATGAAGTTCTCTGAGCAGTGCAGACGGGTTGCAAAAGTAGCTCATGGAGTATTGTCAATGATATACAGGAATTTTTCCAGCAGGGATAGGGAGGTGATTATTCCCTTGTATAAGGCAATGGTCAGGCCACACCTAGAGTACTGTATACAGGTCTGGAGGCCTCATTTCAAGAAGGATGTAGAGCTGCTGGAAAGAGTACAGAGAAGGGCAACAAGATTAGTGAATGGAACAAAGGGGTGCTCTTACGAAGAAAGGCTTAAGTTTTGCAAATTACAGTGTCTGGAGACTAGGCACCAGCGAGGTGATCTGATAGAGGTGTATAAAGCCTTGAATGGTTTGAGCATGCTCAATGCTGATGGGATTCTTCCTCTTGCTCAGAATAATCACCTGAGAGGGCATAAATTCAAATTGAGCAAAGACAGATGTAGGGTAGACGTGCGGAAATTTGCCTTTAGCCAGCGGGTGGTTGGTTGGTGGAACAGACTTCCATCCCTTGTAGTGGAGGTTGATAGCCTAAATAAGTTTAAGGCTCAGCTGGACAGGTATTTTGAATGAACAGAGGGGTGAAGTGGAAGTGGGGTTTTTTTTTTTTTTTTTTTTTGGCTGATGCTGCATAAGCTTGCTTTCTTGCATCAAATGCCTCTACTAATGCTAATGCTAGTAGGGGCATCTGCAAGAAAATGAAAGTTTGACCTAGCTTTTATAGTGAAAGGTGAGTTTTTAGTGTACTTTTTAATATTCTGCCCGTTTCAGTAATATATTATAGAGATGACAATGAATTGTCCAAAAAGTTTCGGGAAAATGTCAGGCAATAAAAACTGTGCTACCAATTGCACAATTTCACCAAATGCGCTAAGGCAGGTAGATAAGGTTACCAGAAGGCACAAGAATATAAAAAAATGTTGTTTTAAAAGACGTATTACAGAGACTGTGCTACATTTTGTACATTGAAATTATTACAAAACATGCACACTTTGAATAATCAGAAAGATGTTGAAACGAAAGAAAATTTATAAGTCTCCTCAGATACAAGGAATAAGAAGGGATTCGAATCGTAGTGGCTTACCTGCTCAAGACAAAACATAGACTACATTTCTTTAGGACAGTTACAGAAAAACTCTAGCTGTACAACTTTCTTTGCTTATAATAGTGAACTACAATCATAGTGTAAAAGGCATCAATTTAATTTTATCTCATATTGTGACTACCTTCACAAGTTAATTATGATTTTGCTAATTATCGAAAAAAAAAAGGCATGTAGCCACAAATTTGCCAAAAGCGCCAAAAAACTAACTATGCTTCTGCATTTATGAATTTTATCAAATAAGATACATCTTTTATCATCAAAAGGGCTTAGAGCTTTTTTGTTTGCTTCTACTGAATAAATTTCATGGTTTTTGTTTCTTATTAGATTCCTAGTCTTCGCTGTTTTGTTCTTTTTCCTCAAATAAACACTCTTTATAGTCATCAAATGTTATTCTTTTTTTAATTACACATTTTTTAATTCCATATCCACTTTATCATCAATTTTATATATATTTGATCTTAAACCTATTAATTCATTCATAATTTTTCCACTACATTCATCTTTCATTTTTACAATTATTTTAATTACCCTAGGTACGTTATTATTATTATTATTATTATTAGCTATATGGTGTAAGGAAGCCTGAGACTTATCCTGCACCAGCCAAAAAAAAAAATTGAGTTACCCTGAGTGAGAGAGAGAGAGAGAGAGAGAGAGAGTCAAAAGGAAATCACCAAGAAAGAAAAGAATGATGATATATCTAGTGTTAAGCTCATACTCACGAGATGTGAGCCTCTGGGGTTAATATTTATTATTTTCTAGAATATCCACATTAACATAGATAAAGAAAAAGATAAAATACACATTCAAACATAAATAGATTTATCTAAAGTTATTCATGTTTTTTTTTTTTTTTTTTTTTTTTTCATATGAACTGCACAATGTTTAATAAAATATATCTTGTTTCTTAAAGTTAGGTTTAGCTATTAATTTTTAAACTTTATTTCCATCACAGCATAATCTAACCTCAACTCGTTTTTTTACATTTTCCATAGTCTTTCCACAAACAGAATTATTCACTGACTTGTAGAAAATTTTTTCTCAAATGAGAAAAGTTCATTTATCTGCATTAAAATCTTTATATAATTTTAATCAGTTAGATTGCATGAATTCTAACACTATTTTTATCAGTTTTAGCCCTAATCCTAAGTACTTCTTCAAGTTTCTATAATATAATATTAAATTATTGTAATGTAATATTAAATAATTTCAATGCTAAGGTTGGAAAAAGACTAAACAGCGCAGAAAGGGAAACTATAGGAAATTTTGGAATTGGTGAAAGAAATGAAAGAGGTGGTGAAAGACTTGTGGAATTTGCAGAATCTCAAGGACTGTCAGTAATGAACACTTTTTTCAAGAAAAGGGTGAACAGAAAGTGGACACGGAAGAGTCCAAATGAATTAACAACTAATGAAATCAACTTCATCCTTACTAACAGAAGATATATCGTGAATGATGTTACCGTCCTGAATAAGGTAAATGTTGGAAGTGATCACAGAATGGTTAAGATGTACACTTGATATAGATGTAGGAAAGGAAAGGAAAAAACTGACTCGAGTAAATAATACAAAGGTCTTTGAGTTAACAGAAGAGGAGAAAAAGCAGTATGTACTGGAACTTAAGAACAAGTTTGAGCTTCAGCAGACCGCTCAGGACCAAGATATCGACGAGGAATATTACAACATTCTGAAAGTGATAAAGCCCAAGAAACCTATACGTAAAAAGAAATCAAAGAAGAAAAAATTAATCAAGAAACACTTGTCATGATGAATCGAAGATGACAAATGAAGAGCAAGAAAAACACTGACAGGGAGAAAATTGAGTACACTGAGTTATGCAAAGCCATTAGAAAGAAACTCAGAGAGGACATAAGAAAATTTAACACAAGAAAAGTAGAACAAGCATTAAGGGAAAACAAAGGATTAAAATTAGCAGCCATGAGCAGTAATACAGAAAGACAAATGATACTGAAACGGAAGAATAGTGATGGTATACTTATAAATAGCAGAGAAGGCATAATTCAAATAGCAGAAGACTACTATAGAGAATTATACAAGGAGCAAGGGAATGATGCCAGCAGTGAGGAAGATAGATCGCAAATTAGTAACACATACAACATACCTAATATCCTTCCTGATGAGGTAGAACATGCGTTGAAGAAAATGAAGAATCAGAAAGCCCTGGGGAGAAGATGAAGTTACTGTAGCGTTGTTAAAATTGGGAGGAAGAGACACAACACAAAACCTGGTAAGGCTCTTCACAAACTGCATTAGAAAAGGTGTGACGCCTAATGGAATAATGCAATCATAGTTTTGCTGCATAAGAAAGGAGATAAATCAGAAACTGGAAATTATAGACCAATTAGCTTGTTATCCCACATCTACAAGTTGTTCACAAGGGGAACTACTAACAGATTAGAAAGAATACTTGATGAGAATCAACTGAAAGGACAAGCTGGCTTTAGGACAGGATTATCAACTATGGATAACCTTCATGTAATATCACAGCTATAGGGAGAAAGCAAATGAATATAAAACACCATTTTGCCTGGCATAATGGTGTTTTATATTCATTTTTCGGGCATAGATACTCCATATATTATGATTTTTAAGAAAATATATGAGAAGGCTATTTCCTTTATTAGACTAGACAAAGACAGTAGCATATTTAAAATTGAAAAAGGAGTTCGACAAGGAGACACAATCTCCGAAATTGTTTACTGCTGCCCTTGAGGAAGCTTTCAGAAGATTAGACTGGTCACAGAAAGGAGTCAATGTGAATGGAGAGTACCTAAACCATTTACGATTTGCAGATGATATTGTGGTCATAAGCCACGACCCCAAAGAATTAGAGGAAAATCTTAATCAGTTATGCACAGTTAGTAAGGATTTTGGACTAAAGATGAATATGGCTAAAACAAAAGTAATGATGAACAAGTATGCCACAGAAAGGGGAATAATGATTGAAGGAGCAGTAATTGAAAAGGTGGAGTCATATACTTATCTGGGACAAGTTATTAGCTGTAATAATGATAAATGGCTGAAAGTCAAGAGAAGAATAAATTTTGGATGGATTGCATTCAGGAAATATAATCACATACTGATGAGCAATATCCCAGTTTGTCTGAAACGTAAAATAATGAACAAATGTATACTCCCCACCATGACTTGTGGAAGTAAAACTTGGGCACTCACCAAAAGAATGGAAGAGAAGCTGAGAACTACAGAGCGAAGAATGGAATGAATTATATTGGGAATCAGACTGTTAGATAAGAGAAACACATGGATTAGGCAGCAAACTCAAGTAAAGGACATTCTTATCAAAACTAAAGAACTAAATTGGTCTTGGGCAAGACACACATAGCTCGAAGACATGATGACAGATGGACTAAGAAATGAACAAAATGGTACCCAAGAGGAGCTAGAAGAAAACCTGGAAGACAACAGTGGAGATGGATAGATGAAATTCATGAGTTTGTGGGTAGTTAATGGATTGCCATTGCACAAAACAGAAGGAACTGGAAAGTTGCTGGAGAGGCCTTCATCCTGCAGTGGATTGAAAATGGCTGATGATGATGATGAATATTAAATAAAAATATAAATGCACAAGGCATAATAAGTTATGAGCATGAAATTCACTATAGAACTTCAGTGAAAATACACCATTCTTTGCTCAAAATAGTGAATTACAATCATAGTGCAAAAGGCATCAATTTAATTGTATCTCATATTGTGACATCCTTCACAACGAGTAACCATGTATTGCATTACCTCGAATAAGTAAACTTCACCAGTGCAGAAGACTATTGTTACTAATTCTCAGTCGGAACCACACCACCCAGACGGCACTGTTTCAAGGCATGCTGGCCTATCGTCGGTGGGTGGGCAGGTACTTTTGATCTGGTTATCAGCACTGATCATTCGTGTTTTAAGAATTTACAGATAAAGGAACCACTAGGTGGCAGTGATCACAGTGTACTGATGTGGGAGTTACATAAAGATATAATTGCTATCAGGGGTAAAGGAAAGGGTTTTTGCTTCCGTAAAGGTGACTACAGTGGTCTCAGACTGGTTTTAAATTCTGTACAATGGGATCAACAGATGATGTTACGAACAATGAATTCTAAGTGGGAAGCCCTCAGGGACTTAATCTTGGAGGATACTAGGCTTTTCATACCAACTAAGAAATACTGTTCAAGACCTAGACCTAAATGGTTGTTAAATGAACTAATGAGACTCATGGCAGAGAAGGAAAATGCATGGGATGCATATAAATTATCAGGCGACACAGAAGCCTATGGCAGATATAAGCTAGTCTGTAATCAAGTCACAAGGGAGATTAGGCAAGCAAAGGTAGATTACGAGAAATCTTTGGCAAAGGATGCTAAGGAAAACAGCAAGGATTTTTTTACTTATATAAACTCTAAAAGGGCGGGGATGAATCAGATTGGTCCACTTGATATTGATGGTTCGATTGTTAATGATCCTGCTCATATAGCAAACAAACTGAATGAGTATTTTGAATCTACATTAACGCATGAGGAGTTATTAAGGAAGGAAAATGCCAGAAGGTTTTCAAATTGTAGCTGGGTGCTTAATGATTTTGTAATAACTGAGAGAAAAGTGAAGGAAAAATTGTTAAAGTTAAACATAAGAAAGGCACCTGGGATGGATTGGATCTATCTAGTTATATTAAAGGAGGTGGCAAAGGAACTAAGCAAATCCTTAGCCATAATTATGAACGCATCCTTGAAATCAGGGGAGGTCCCCACGGACTGAGATGTAAAAACGTATCCCCAATTCAAAAAAGGAGATCAAAGGGCGACACGAGTAATTACAGACCAGTTAGCTTAATTTCTGTTCCTGGTGAAATAATGGAGTCACTGGTTAAAGATGCATTGCACGATCATCTAGACAAGACTGCAGCAACAATTCAGACACAGCATGGGTGTGTTAATGGTAAGTCTTGTCTGAAAAATTTGACTGGATAGTATGATGTGGTTACAAAGGAACTGGATGCAAAAAATAATTTTGATATAGTATTAGTGGTGGTGGCATGTGATGCAAGAAAGCAAGTGTATGAGCTTATGCAGCATCAGCCAAAAAAAAAAAAAATCACACCATTCCCTCCAAATGCCTGTCCAGTTCCTCCTTAAATTTATTTAACCTATCAACTTCCACAACGACAGATGAAAGTTTGTTCCAGCAATTAACCACCCGCTTGCTAAGGGCAAATTTCCGAACATCTATTCTGCATCTGTCTTTTCTTAATTTGAATTAATGCCCCCTTAGGTTCGTAATCTGAACAAGTGGAAGGATCCCATCAGAATTCAGCGTGCTCAACCCATATCATATACTTGGATTTCAGGAAAGCTTTTGACACTGTTGCATATGGAAGACTACTGTACAAATTGGAAAGGCATGGCATTAAAGCTAAGTTGCTACAATGGATAAAGGGATGGTTGAGTGGGAGACGACAGAGAGTGGTAATCAATGGACACTGCTCTTAGTGGATATTGATGAAGGTAGATATCGGGTTTAATGTCCATGTTTGCAGATTATAAAAAGGTTGGCAGGGTTAAAGACAGTATGCTATTCCAACTGGATCTAGATAAGTTGGAGAAATGTCAACTGAATTTTAACATTGACAAATGCAAAGTACTGCATATGGGTAGAAGTAACCCGAGAGAAAAGTACCAACTGTGTGGTACTACACTTAAGGAGGTAGAAAATAAAAAAGACCTGGGAGTAATTGTGCAGTCAGATATGAAGTTTTCTGAGCAATGCAGACAATATAGGAATTTTGCTAGCATGGAAAGGGAGGTGATTGTCCCTCTGTATAAGGCAATGGTCAAGGGCACGCCTTGAGTGTTACGTACAGGTCTGGAGGCTCATTTTAGGAAGGATGTATGCAGTGTGTACAGAGAAGGGCAACAAGATTGGTGAGGGGAATGAAGGGATCCTCTTACCAAAAGAGGCTTAAGTTTTGCAAATTGCAGTGGCTGGAGGCTAGGCACCTGCGAGGTGATCTGATTGATGTGTATAAGGCTTTGAATAGGTTGAGCAAGCTGAATTCTGATGGGATCCTTCTGCTTGCTAAGATTATGAACCTGAGGGGGCATAAATTCAAACTGAGGAAGGACAATTGCAGAATAGATGTGCAGAAATTTGCCTTTAGTCAGCAGGTGGTTTACTGCTGGAACAAACTTCCATCTGTCATTGTGGAAGACGATAGCTTAAAATAATTCAAGGAGGAACTGGACAAACATTTATAGGGAATGGGTGTGAATTTTTTTTTTTTTTTGGCTGTTGCTACATAAGCTCTTTCTTTCTTGCATCACATGCCTCTATTACTATTACCCTGGTTCCAATCATCTCAACCCAGTTATGAAGTTAATTCCACCACAATATGAGAGATGCCAAAGGGTAAACAGAATGACTTATATAAAAATATAAATGCACAAGGCATAATACGTTATGAGCTTTGTATATTATGCCTTGTGCATTTATATTTTTATTTAGTATTATTTTGTATACCTTTTGGCATCACTCATATTGTGGAATTAACTTCATAACTGGGTTGGCATGATTGCAACACCGGGTACCTGCACACCCACTGATGATAGGCCAACTAGCCTTGAAATAATGCCATTTAGGTTGTGGTGCCCACTGAAAATTAGTAACAATAGTCTTCTCCACTAATGAAGTGTTACTTATTCGAGGTAGTGCAATACATTGTAACTCATTGTGAAGGTAGTCACAATATGAGATACAATTAAATCGATGCCTTTTTTACACTATGATTGTAGTTCATTATTATGAGCAAAGAATGATGTATTTTCACCGAAGTTCTATAGTAACGTAATATGTACTTTTCATTATTATATAATATAGCTTATTAATTTTTGATATTTTTTATTTATAATTGCATATTCAGGAACTAAATGTAAATTAATTATGGAAATCGTGTAATTCGATACTGCAAATCTATTCTAAAATATATCCAGTTTTATAGTCACCAACTATTTGAGTTACATCTATATTTGTATCTACCTGTTTAAATCCTCCATAAGGTAAATATTCACTAAGTGGTATTGATATAAGTTTTTTTCATCTAATCACATTAAGAATGTGGATAATTCAGTTTTATCAAAATCTTTTAGATATTTATTATTAGCTTTTGCATATCTAGTACAATACTGATTATTTCAACCTCTAATACCTTTTTCAATCATTAAGTATATACCAATATCAGTTAGTAACTCTAATTCAATATTTGTTGTTTTTATCATTGCATTCCAGGATAAACTAGGAGCTGTATAATACCAAGCAGGATCAAATTTATCTAGACAAAGCAGGCATCTAGACAAACATCGCTGAAATTTTCGAATATATCAGCTAATAACAACACATCAGTTTTTAAAAACAAATCAGAATATTAATTTTTTTTTTCTAACTTTTTTCTAACTAATTCATATAATCATATAAACCTTCACGTTTTTCTAACTAATTCATATAATCATTAGCACACATATGATGCAAGAAAGCAAGCTTATATATCATCAGCAAAAAAAAAAAAAAAAAAAAAAAATGAAAAAAAATGAATAAACCCTTCCCATTTCACCCATCCATTCACTGCCGAAGTTTGTCTAGTTCTGTCATGAGCCTATTTAAGTTGCTAACCTCCAGTTCAACAGATGGAAATTTGTCCCAACTATCAACCACCCACTGGCTAAAGGCCAATTTCCACACATCTATTCTACAATTGTCCTCAATTTGAATTTATGGCCTCTAAGGTGAGTAATCTGAGGAAGAATCCCATTAGCATTGATCATGCTCAATCAATTAAAGGTGTTATACACTTCAATTAGATCAATTTGCAGAACTTAAGCCTTTCTTGGTACAAACACTTTGCTCCACATACCAATCTCGTTGCCCTTCTCTGTACTCATTCTACATCTTTCTTAAAACGAGGCTTCCAGACCTGTATACAGTACTCAAGGTGTGGCCTGACCATTGTCTTATACAAGAGGTGACAATCACCCCCATATTCCAGTTAGCAAAATTCCTGTATATAATTGACAAGACACCATGAGCTACTATTGCAGCCTTTTTGCACTGTTAAGAAAACTTCATATCTGACTCCACAATTACCCCCAGAACCTTTTCATTCTCCACTACACTGAGTGCAGTACCACCCAGTTGACACGTTACTCTGGGGTTACTGCTACCCATATGCAGTACTTTACATTTGTCAATGTTAAACTTCAGTTGCCACCTCTCAGACCATCTGCAGAACTTTTTCAGATCCTATTGCAGTAGTGTGCCATCATTAACAACTCTTCCAACCTTCGTATCGTCTGCAAGCTTAGACATTAGTCCTGATATACCTTCATCATTTATAAATAAATAAAAACAACAATGGACCCAACACTGTTCTTTTTTTTTTTTTTTTTTTTTTTTTAATGAAAACCACAAACACGAGAGGTATTAGTATCTATAGTATTTAGTATTGTGGTGGGGTTGGAGGTTGAGAAGACGAAAGAAGATATTTGTTGACATTAGACTTCAACTTCGTACACTGAAATTTTCAGGAAATACATATGAAGAAAAGTTGTTCCAGAAAACGGCAGTTGAATGAATAAATGAGGAAGATGAAAAGTTGGTTCTGTGAGTTTGAAATTGGACAGTAAATGGATGTTGGCTGGTGGCGGCATGTGTTCAGACTCTTTTGAAAGAGAGAGAGAGCGGGAATTATAGAAGCCAATTCAAAAGATGCAGAGGAAGCAATATTTGTAATGTACTTGTGCCAAGAGAGATTAGAAGTCAGGGTAATCCCCAAAAGAGATATATCATTTTGCCTATAAATCAGAGTGTCACCAAAGATAAGCATAGGAGCAGAAGAATCCTTTTGGTGAGATATAACACAAGACTGAGTTTTAAAAGGATTGATATCAACTAAGTTGTCTTTGTCCCATTGGAGAATTACCTGGAGATTGGCATTTAAGGAATTGGTAGCGGATATTTGAGAAATTGAAGATGATTGAGCAGGGCCAAGTTTCTCAAAATGGAAAGTAGAATGCAATGTGCTATCACTGGCAAAACTATGGATAGGATTTCCAGTCAATGGAAGAAGGTCATTAATATAAAAGAGAAAAAGAGAAGGGGAAAGAACCGCACCTTGGGGGACACCGGCATTGGTGGAGAAGTTAGAAGACAGAGAGCCATCTACCATCATCCTCAGTGAGCGATCAGAGAGAAAACTGGATAACCAATTACAAAAAACAGTTGGCAAACCATAAGATGGTAGCTTGTTTAGAAGACCTTAAGGCCAAACATGATCGAAAGCCTTTGAGATGTCAAGAACAACTGCTTGTGTTTCGCCAAACATTTCCATTGAATTTGACCATAAATGTGTAACATAAGCCAGAATATCACCAATGGATCGACACTGACGGTATCCATACTGGTGATCGTTGATCAACCGGGAGGTTTCTAGGTACTTAAGAGTTGGCGGTTAATTGATTTCTCCATTACTTTAGAAAGAGTAGAATTAATTACAATGGGACAATAATTGGATGGGAGGGATTTGCCACCCTTTTTAGGAACTGGCTGGATATGAGCAAATTTCCAAGCAGAAAGAAAAAAAAAAAAGCGGCAAACAACAGGAGTAAGTTCAGGAGCACAGGTTTTGAGGACAAGTGGAGAAATACTATCAGGACCTGCAGATTTTTTAGCATCAAGTTTTATCAAAATCCTTCTGATATTCTTTTGATGGAAGACTACAGGAGGCATTGAATGGAGTATGTTGTGAATGGTGGGAGGTGTTTTAGCAAGATCATTTATACATGAGTTGGAAGAAAAAATGGGATGCTAGCAGGTCAGCTTTATCCTTGGCTGAAGTGACAACAGAACCATCTGGTTTTGGCAGAGGTGGGACCAGAGATGAGGAAATATTGCATCCAGTAGCTCTGGCTACCATTATGGCAAGAAGCAAGTTTTCTACTCTTAGCCTGTTCAAAATTTAGTTTGGACTGATTATTAACTGCCTTTACAAGTGTTGTGAGCTTTGGTGTAGGCAGAAATGAAACTGAAGAATTGGAAACAAGCCATATTTTAGCATTAAATCAGCTCACACCAACCATAAGAATAAGTATTTTCTGTAACTAAAATATTTACATATTAAAATAAAATAAAATAAATATTTACAAAAACTGCTATTATATTAAATTAAATTATATACATGTAAAAACATTAAAACTGTGATAAAATCCTTGAGTTAAAATACACTGAAATAAACCGGATAAAAAGCGATAAAACGATAGAGGCCAGTACACCCATTATAGTTCAGCACAAGCTGGGCAGCATAAGAATAGTGTAGTGAAAGCTCTACTAGATAGAGCAGAGTCACACTGCACCACCTCTGAGGACAAAGAATGTGAAATTAGACGGGTCACAGCAGACCTTAGAAAATGCGGATACCCCCAGAGGATCATAGACAGATTTAGTAGAGGAATAGAGTCTAACCGTCAGGAACCGTTTGTTCCTGTCGCTACCGCATACATTCCTTACTATCCGGGCGTTACTGAGCATCTCGCTAGAGTTTTGCGGGGCTTTAAAACGCGCTGTGTGCAGCTTCCCGGGCGGAGGTTGCACACAGTGTTGTCTCAGGTAAAAGACCCAATAGCAAAGGACCTGAGTAGTGGAGTAGTATACAGGATAAAATGCCCGGATTGTGGGGAATGTTATGTGGGCGAGACAAAACGACGGCTCAAGGATCGTCTGGGGGAGCATGCAAATGCTATAAAAACCGCTGATTACAATAAGTCTGCTGTGGCCGAACATTTTTGGGAGAAGCAGCATCAAATTTCCCCAGAGGATGCTGTTATCGTGGATCGAGCGCATGGGTTCTGGAACCGTAAATGACTCGAGAGCCTACGAATCTGTTCATCTGACCACAATATTATGAATAGGGACAGAGGTATGCATATGCATCCTCTGTTTGAAACTATCATCTTAAGTACGGATGAACGGTTTTGCTTAACACGTTCCCGAGCTATTTCCGCTTCCAGTTCAGACCATGCGCCGACTGCACCACGTGTATAGGTACCGTGAGCCTGTTATATATGGACGTGCTGCAGGAAGTTTAGTTACTGCTGAGGAAGGAAGCGGAAGCTTCCGAAAGCTCCAGAGATTTTTATCGTTTTCATCGCTTTTAATCCGGTTTATTTTAGTGTATTTTATCTCAAGGATTTTATCACAGTTTTAATGTTTTTACATGTATATAATTTAATTTAATATAATAGCAGTTTTTGTAAATATTTATTTTATTTTATTTTAATATGTAAATATTTTAGTTACAGTAAATACTTATTCTTATGGTTGGTGTGAGCTGATTTAATGCTAAAATATGAATTTTCCCAACCTCAGAGGCCTTTTTCAGGATATGGAAACAAGCCAATTAAGATATGCAACATTCTTCTCTTGAAAAGCCTTAGCACATTTATTGGAAAACCAAGGTTTAGATAAAGGAAGAGATTTTAAAGTGGAATGTGGAATAAAGGATTCCATTCCTACAAGAATAATTTCGCTAAAAGATCTGAGCAAACATTGACACCAGAAGTTTTGAAACAGTAATTCGAACAAGGAAAAGAAATCTTGCAGATCATCCCATTTTGCATTCTTGTAATAGCAAACAATACGAGGTTCGGAATAGCCATGAGATAAAGGCTCCATGGAGAAGAGACAATCACCAAGTTGTGATCTGAGGTGCCTAAAGGAATACTGACTTCGACATTGTAATTAGAAGGGCTGTTTGTGAGAAAAAGATCAAGCATGTTGGCTGTACGATTAGGATTATCCACTATTCTTGAAGGTAAATGAACAATCTGTGCAAGGTCATTAGTGATCGCAAAAGCCTCAGCATCTCAACCAGCTGGGTCGGTGCGACTAGAAAACAGAAAGCAGCTGGAGTTGTGAACATTAAAAAAAAAAATCGCCAAGGAAAATTACCTGTTTAAGTTGGACTGAAGAAAGTCAAGTTGCAAAAAGAGGAAGTCAAAGAGCTCCAAGTGATTAGTGGAGTTGGGAGAATGGTAGAGACAACAGATGAATTTGATACAATGTGGTAGAGAGATTTTAAGCCAGAGAAGATCGAAAAGAGGAGATTCCAAATTACCAAGTCTCTGACAGGGAATATCGGAACGAACATATGCACAAGTACCACCTTTGAGGCTGTTGTTGTTATTTTTTTTTATTTTTTTTATTCAGGAGCATTGGCAACTAGGGCCATATTGCTCCGGGGATATGTGGTGGTTATTCCCTGACCTTTCCGCATCCTCTGTATTTGGTGGGCACGGGCTCGAACCACGGTCTAATCAAGAAGCGTGTGCTACGCACTGCTGCTCCTGCCCATCTGGCTATGGAGGCGCCGCCACCTTTGAGGCGAAAGGAATCATACAGTGAATAATTTGGCCAACTGAGATGAACAGTAGTTGAATCAACCTATAACTGAGATTCTGTCAGAAAAAGTACATGGGGTTTGGCAGACTGCAAGTGGAAATGGACATTGTTGAGATTAGAATCGAGACCACGTATATCTGTGAAATGAATTACAAAGTGTTTGGGACGTTTAGATCTTTTCGCAGATAAGCTTACTCTATTAGTTTGATAATTCATGGTGTATTCAATAGTAAGGGGGATGTGCTGTACGATGTAATGAAATTTTTGGATGTGGCATACACATGGTAAGAATATATCCAGATCCAGTGGTGGGATTCAAATAATTTAACAACCGGTTCGCTGCCCTAATGATCGTTCTAAGAATAAAAAAACTATATACAGAAAGGTAGTTTATTATTTCATGCAGTTAATACTTAAATAAGAACAATAAAAAGGTCCACAAAACTAGATTATGTTATAAGAAAGACATTTAAAATATTAAATAATACCTGACAAAAAACAATAAAACTGTTATGGCTTCTTGATTGGCGTCTTCACTTGCAATTTTCTTCGCTTTTATCCGAGCATCATCGGCTGAGTGATTTATCCTTAAACATCTTTTCACTGTAGGAGTAGGATCCCATTCCTTTAGAGGTAGGCCGATTAGACTAATAGTCATTGTGTTTGATATATTAGTAACAGTTAGGCGACTTCTCTTCTCTGAACATATTATGTTCATCTTTGTAAAACCCCTTTCCGCTTCTGCTGAACTTACAGCAATTGTTCTGACAATATTTTTAGCTCTTTAAACACTTTCAAGAATTGCATAATTCTGGGAATTTTTTAAAACGTTCTCCTTGAAATCTCGATAATCATTAATATCAATTTCGTAATTAAAAATGTCATTAAATACGAGCAATTGTTTTTCAGCTGCGTTCCATGGAACTAGTACTTCTTCAAAATTCCAGTAATCTGGCTCCAAAAATTGACAAATTGTAATTTATTCCTATCTTGAAATTGGCCACAACTTGCTTTTAAATGTTCACAATCCATTATTCTTTTTTTTTTTTTTCAAATTCGTTACGATGTTTTCTAAAAGTCTTTCCCGAGGAAGCCCGACAAATCGATGATTTTATAAAATTTTATATTTTTGAAGGTTTCTGAAGTAATTAATTCAACAGCTTTTTTTTCATATGAACCCTTTTCCTTTCCAAGCATTTGAAATGCTTTAATAGATCTTATCACGAGTTTTTCAGCCTTTATTATGCCTATATTTCTTGCTTGCAGTGCATTTGTTTGGTAAACTTGCTTGGGTGCAAGAATGTTTGCTGATGCTACTGAGGCAGTGTTAGGTGGGTTGGAAAACTGCTAGCTTGGGGGGATACAAGGACTAATAGATTAACAGTAGCCACTGGCAGAGGTGAAAGTGATTCTTGCACTGCTTCTATTGGAATGAGCCGCAGCCTGGAAAATAGGATGCAGGATATTTCAGAGACTGCTGGGAATCATTGGGGTACAAATAAACACATAGGTTGTGTTAGGGTAGCTAAGAAAAAGAACAGGTGCATGTATACTTGCATGTACACCAATGCTAGGAGTTTAGTAAATAAATTTGATGAATTTGAGGTATTGCTCAAAACATCAAAGGCAGATATTGTGGGGATTTCAGAGACGTGGTGTCACACAGATATAAGGAATGCAGAACTGGAATTTGGGGAGTACAATGTCTCCAGAAAGGATAGACAGGGTAGGAAGGGAGGAGGGGTTATGCTATTAGTTAAGAAATACATAAAATCCAAGGAAGTGAAGCCAGTTGACATTGCTAGACAGTGCAGTGTTGAGTCAGTTTGGTGTGACATAAGCATTCGGAGATCAAAATTGAGAGTAGGAGTGTGCTATAGGCCTAATGACTCTGATGAGTATAATAAGAAACTGTACGGGGAAATAGAGTGGGCCAGTAAATCAGAGAGTCTTATAATGGGGGATTTTAATTCCCCAGATATTGACTGGAATTTGGGGTTTGGTCACTCACACACTAGCAAGGCTTTTGTGGATTTATTGGATGATTGTTTTCTATATCAGCATGTTCGGGAGGCAACTAGAGGGAGTAATACTCTTGATTTGATTATCAGTAGTGATTCTTAATGCATTAAGAATCTGCAGGTAAATGAACCACTAGGTGGCAGTGATCACAGTGTGCTGAAGTGGGATTTACTCAAAGAGGTAACTACCATTAGGGGTAAAGGGAAGGGTTATTGCTTTCGTAAAGGCAACTACGATAGACTGAGACAGTATTTAAATTCTATACAGTGGGACTAACTGATGATGTTACCAACAGCAAATTCAAAATGGGAAGCATTCAAAGAACTTTGAACTTTGAAAGAAGCATTCAAAGAACAAATATTGTTCAAGGTTTAGGCCCAAATTACGAGAAATCTTTGGCAAGGGGTACAAAGGAAAACAGCAAAGAGTTCTTTACTTATGTAAACTCTAGAAGGAACGGATGAATCAGATTGGTCCACTTGATATCGATGGGTCAACTGTTGATGATCCTGCTCAGGTAGCTAACAAACTGAATGAATATTTTGCATCGACATTCACACATGAGGAGTTATTCAGCGATGGGAATGCCAGAGGTGTATTCAACTCTGGCAGTAAGCTAGAGAATCTTGTAATAACTGAGAGTAAAGTGGAGGAGAAATTGTTGAAGATAAATACAAGAAAGGCACCTATCGTGGATGGAATCTATCCAGTTATATTAAAGGAGGCAGCAAAGGAAGTAAGCAAACCCTTAGCCATAATTATGAGAGCTTCCTTGGACTCAGGGGAAGTACCCATGGACTGGAGATGTGCAAATGTGACCCCAATTCACAAAGGAGGATCAAAGGGCGACACAAGTAATTATAGACCTGTTAGTTTAACTTCTGTTCCTGGAAAATTAATGGAGACACGTGTTAAAGAAGCACTGCAGGATCATCTAGACAAGACTTCAGTTATAGCTCAGACACAGCATGGTTTTGTTAAGGGGAAGTCTTGCCTGACCAATTTGATTGGATACTATGATGCAGTCACAAAAGAACTGGATGCAGAGAATAACTTTGATATTATATACTTGGATCTTAGAAAGGCTTTTGATACTGTTGCACATGGAAGACTGCTGCACAAATTGGAGCAGTGTGGCACTGGAGGCAAATTGCTGCTATGGATAATGGGGATCCATAGCAGCAGTGGTTGAGGGTGAGAAGACAGAGTGGTAATCAATGGACACTGCTCATCGTGGACTAATGTTATTAGTGGAGTCCCTCAGGGTTCAATATTGGGTCCATTATTGTTTTCTGTATTTATAAATGATATTGATGATGGTATATCAAGCTTAATGTCCAAGTTTGCAGTCAATACGAAGGTTGGCAGGGTTGTCAAGGACACTACTGCCACTATGCTACTGCAACAGCATCTGTAAAGGATGAGCAGATGGGCTAAGAGGTGGCAAATGAAGTTTAACATTGACAAATATAAAGTACTACATATCGGAAACAGCAACCCCAGAGCAACGTATCAACTCTGTGGTACTACACTGACAGTGGTAGAGAATGAGAAGAAACTGGGGGTAATTGTACAGGCAGATATGAAGTTCTCTGAGCAGAGCAGACAGGCTGCAAGAGTAGCTCATGGTGTATTGTCAATGATATACAGGAATTTTTCTAGCAGGGATAAGGAGGTGATTATTCCCTTGTATAACGCAATGGTCAGGCCACACCTTGAGTACTGTATACAGGTCTGGGGGCCTCATTTCAAGAAGGATGTAGAGCTGCTGGAACGAGTACAGAGAAGGGCAACAAGATTAGTGAATGGAACCAAGGGTTGCTCTTACGAAGGAAGGCTTAAGTTTTGCAAATTACAGTGTCTGGAGACTTGGCATCGGCGACGTGATCTGATAGAGGTGTATAACGTTTCAATGGTTTGAACATGCTCAATGCTGATGGGATTCTTTCTCTTGCTCAGAATAATCACCTGAGAGGGCATAAATTCAAATTGAGAAAAGACAGATGTAGGATAGACGTGAGGAAATTTGCCTTTAGCCAGCGGGTGGTTGGTTGGTGGAATAGACTTCCATCCCTTGTCGTGGAAGTTGATAGCCTAAATAAGTTTAAGTCTCAGCTGGACAGGTATTTCGAACGAATTTTTTATTTATTTATTTATTTTTATTTTTTTGGGCTGATGCTGCATAAGCTTGCTTTCTTGCATCAAATGCCTCTACTAATGCTAATGCTAATTTGAAAGAAGAGAAATTTCGTTTAAAATATCAATTATCAATGCCAAATCAGTTATAAAATATATATTTTCAAGACGGGTAGCCATACCTAAGTACTTTTTTATTTGAATAAAAATAGTGATGTAGCGCTGGATAAGCGCGCCGCACAGCTAGGATTGACCTTAAACTACAGTCAGTCCCTCTTGGTCCCAAAACTCTACCAATCTTTATAATTTAAATTCCAAGTCGTTCGGATATTTTGGAAAGTTCAATTTGGTTCTTATTGGATTTGTGAAACATAGTATATATCTTATCAATAAATATTTTAAAATGATTTACTTGCTTTACTTCCTTTATTGAATCATCTAAAACAAGTTGCAGGCGATGATTTAAACAGTGCCATATTATTATGTTTGGAAACTCATTTGCAATCCTAGTGCTCACTCCAGATTTTCTCCCAATCATAACGCTGGCACCATCGGAGCAAAATCCTATTAATTTTTTTTCTAGGTAGTTCTTAGTAAGCCCAACATCATTTAAACTTTCCATAACTGAAGAACATATTGACTCTGCATCTTGTTTTTCCAATTCAACTGGTTCAATGAAAATTGTTGGTGATGTAACTGAATCCTCAACTTTTAAGAAAAGTATACAGTAATAACTGGTTTGCAGGATTTCGTTGAAGCTTCATCAATAATCAAACATATTTTCAGATTATTTTCAATAATTTTATTAAATATTTATTTTTTAATTTTCTTTGCAATGAAATCAACTACTTTCACAGCAGTTTTACGAGAATGTAATCCTATTCCCATATCTAATCCATTTTTAATTTACACTTCTATCTCATCTTCTATGTCTGAAAACGGTTTACATCTTTTTGCCAGGCTGTAAACTGTATTAAATACTCTACAAGGAGCGATTAAATATTTTTCATTCATCGTATCTATTACTTTTGTTATTGACTCCTGCTCACATTGTTTTAAGTTCTCTTTACAAATGTTATGAGATTTTGATGGAAAATGTTCTTTCATTTTTTTTCCTTAGAGAAGCTTGTTGTGCCTCTTTATTTTTCCCTGATGCCTCAATCTGAAAACATTTCCATTCTTTTGACACATGAACACTTTTCTCTTTTATAAAGTCATATTTTGCACAATACTCGCAACCTAACTTTTTGTTAAAAATTACCAGTCCGTGATATTTTTCTTTAAAATTGTTATATTGTTGCACTGTCCAGCATTCAGGAAGATTATTTTCAATTTTGGAGTTGTTATCGTTTTTTATTTCAATAATTGACGCGCTGCTTTCTTCAAGTTGGAGTGGTTGTGCTTGTGACTGTTTTGTACCATCCAAGGCCAATTCTGATACAACAAATTCTGATTTTGGTTTCTTATTGAAAAAATCTGTCAAACTCTGTTGAAGTAGTAGTAGTAGTGGCATGTGATACAAGAAAGCAAGTGTATGAGCTTATGCAGCATCAGCCAAAAAAAAAAAAAAAAAAAACACCATACCATTCCCTACAAATGCCTGTCCAGTTCCTCCTTAAATTTATTCAACCTATCAACTTCCACAACGACAGATGGAAGTTTGTTCCAGCAATGAACCACCCGCTGGCTAAACAAAAATTTCCGCACATCTATTCTACATCTGTCTTTTCTTAATTTGAATTTATGCCCCCTTAGGTTCGTAATCTGAACAAGTGAAAGGATCCCATCAGAACTCAGCGTGCTCAATCCATTCAAGGCCTTATACACCTCAATCAGATCACCGTGCAGGTGCTTAGTCTCCAGCCACTGCAATTTGCAGAACTTAAGCCTCTCTTGGCAAGTGGTTCCCTTCATTCCCCTCACCAATCCTGTTGTCTCCCTCTCTGTACACGCTCGAGCAAATCCACATCCTTTTAAGGGCTACAGCAAAAAATTTTAAAAATGTTTTATTTTAATATATTATAGAGCAGGAGCAGACATGTGCCTATATATTTGAATATTTTTACTGGTTCTGTCCACGTGTGGTCATATCGTAAACTTTTATAAACAAAGCACTGTGCATATACCATTGATAAACATCAGTCAGAACATACATTTTTTAAATTTATCGATACTAAACGAAAATTTCTTGCTGAATTAATAAATGGCATAGGCTATGTATATTAAATATGATAGAATAATGTGTACAACAAACCTGTTTGTCACGTGATAAAAACGTCTTAATTACTACGTGCACACTGGCATAAGGATTCCAACATGGAAGAACATTCTTCCACGGCTTCCAAAATGGGCAATAAGATAACCCTTGAAATCTATATTTCTATTGGTTCTCTGTGTGCTAGTTTCTTATTGTTTTTTATTGATCGGGGAACACCAACGCACTCATAATATCTCGTGCGAATTTAGGGCGTAACACAAAGCTGAAACAAATGACAGTATGTCACCGCCCTGGTTGTTTGGCACTTTTTCTCTCTACGTTATGTTTGTTTACTTAAGTAACAAATGTGAGGGAATAAAAATGTAGTATTTCATCAAAGGTATGATGAGTTTTATGAAATGAATAAATAAATATTACAAGCATAGTTCCGTCTAATTTTTTTCACCTATGGACGGAATGAACATTACTACCGGCACTTGGAATACGCTGTTGCGTAGATGAACGTTAAAAAAGAGTAAGAAATGTAAATTTGTGATTTCCACATTGGGTGGCTGCCCAGGCTCCCACCTTAGAGAGAACCCTGATCACAAGTGCCATT
Organism: Mastigoproctus giganteus; assembly: GCF_048544385.1. Lineage (NCBI taxonomy): Eukaryota > Metazoa > Arthropoda > Arachnida > Uropygi > Thelyphonidae > Mastigoproctus > Mastigoproctus giganteus. The sequence goes on along the minus strand of NC_143577.1, from coordinate 130,540,431 downwards.
TTAACAACAGGTTCGCCGAACTCAACAAAAAATTAGGTATTGGTTCTGTCGAACCGGTGCAAACCGGCTGAATCCCACCACTGCCCAGATCCTTGACATAACATGTCCTCGACAATGCCCCCCCCCCCCAATACACACTATTCGGACTTCCTCCAGTAACTATCTGGCAGAGTAGAGGTAGCAAGATTATACACTAGCTGATCCGGAATCCTCCTAAAGAGTTACCAATAGGTTTGATCCGGTGTACTAACTAGTGAACAGCCTGCAAATTCCGATTTAGAGCTGTACCTTCGAAATGTAAGAAAGACTGGATCTCGCCATGATGTTCATTATAACTTCAAAAGTCATAAGTCATACTGCATGATAGAAGAGATGGGAAAAGGTTGACCAGAACTTAGCTTTGGTGACTAAACATGGGTTCCACCACTTCAAGACTCCAATAAGCAAAGTGGTGCATATTGCACCGGATGATGAGAGTCATCTACCACCTAGTATTGCCTGGTAACACAGAGGGGCAGCATTCCTTCATGTGGTGTGGGCGCCACACCTCGACACTTGCTTAAGTTGGTTCACACCTGGGTTGTCACCCACAGTATACTTGTGCACGGAGATTATACCCAGGATTACCAACAGTCCCACCATTGTGAAGGTGCAAGAAGATGATTTGGTTGTCACAGATCATCCGGACTTCACCGAAATTTGGTCCACTTGACTTGAATGTCATCCGAATATCAGTTCCATCAGTGTTTTAGACTGCTAGGTAGTAAGTACAGCTTGTCTGGCCTATCTGAGAGAATGTCTGTGACCATTTCTGTGGTGACATGAAGAGCAGTGTCCATTGATAACCATTCTGTCTTATCCCACTCAACCATCCTTTTATCCATTGTAGAACTTGCCCTTATTGCATATTGCTGAAATTTGTATTGCAGGCTAGAAGTGGTGAAACCCATGTTTAGTCTCTAGAGCTAAGTTCCAGTCAACCCTTCTCTACCTCTTCCATCATGCAGTATGATTGATGACTACTGATTTTATGATGAACATCGTGACGAGATCCAATATTCCTTTCATTTTGAGGGAAGAGCTCTAAAACGGTGTTGGCAGGCCGGCCGCTAGTTAGTACACCGGACCGAACCTATTGGTAACTCTCTAGGAGGCTTCTGGATCAGCTAGTGTATAATCTTGCTACCTCTACTCTGCCAGATAGTGATGGGAGGGAGTCCGAGTAGTGTGTATGTAGGGAGCATTGTTGAGGCCACGTTATGTCAAGGATCTGGGTATATTCTTACCATGTGTATGCCATATCCAAAAATTTCATTACTTCATACAGCATGTCCCACGCACTTTTTCTTACTATTGAATACACCATGAATTTTCAAACTAATAGAGTAAGCTTATCTGCAAAAAGATCTAAACCTCCCAAGAACTTCCTAATTCATTTTACAAATATACGTGGTCTCAATTCTAATCTCAACGATGTCCATTTCGACTTGCAGTCTGCCAAACCCCATGTAGTTTTTCTGACAGAATCTCATTTATCGGTTGATTCAACTACTGCTCATCTCAGGTGCCCAAATTAATCACTGTATGATTCATTTCGCCTCAAAGGTAGTACTTGTGCATATGTCTGTTCTGATATTCCCTGTCAGAGACTTGGCAATTTCGAATCTCCTCTCTTTGTCTTCTCTAGCTTAAAATCTCTCTATCTCATTGTGTCAAATTCATTTGTTGTCACTAGCGTTCTCCCAACTCCACTAATCACTTGGAGCTCTTTGACTTTCTCCAGTCCAACTTTCATAACAGTGAGGTAATTTTCCTTGTTGATTTTTTTTAATGTTCACAACTCCAGCTGGCTTCCGTTTTCTAGTCACACCGACCCAGCTGGTTGAGATGCTGAAGATTTTGGAGTTAATAATGATCTTGCATTGATTGTTCATTTACCTACAAGAATCCTGGACAATCCTAACCATACAGCCAACACGCTTGATCTTTTTCTCACAAACAACCCTTCTAAGTACACAGTTGAAGTGAGAGGTCCTTTGGGCACTTCAGATCACAACTTGGTGATTGTCTCTTCTCCAATGGATCCTTCATCTCATGGCTATTCCCAACCATTACAAACATATTGTTGTTTGTAATGCCAAACAACAATATGTTTGGCATTACAAGAGTGCATTACATTGGATGATCTGCAAGATTTCTTTCCTTCTTTTCCTTGGTCGGATTACTGTTTCAAAACTTCTGATGTCAACGTTTGCTCAGATCATGTCAGAGAAATTATTCTTGTAGGAATGGAATCCTTTATCCCATACTCCACTTTAAAATCTCATCCTTTATCTAAACCTTGGTTTTCCAATAAATGTGCTAAAGCTGTTCAAGAAAAGAATGTTGCATATCGTAACAGGCTTGTTTTTAATTCTTCAGTTTCATTTTCTGCTTACACTGAAGCTCGCAACAATTGTAAAGCAGTTATTAATCAGTCCAAACTAGAGTTTGAACAGGCTAAGAGTAGAAAACTTACTTCTTGCCCTAATGGTAGCTGAGCATTCTGGTCTCTTGCCAAAGCTATTGGCCACAATTTTTGCCCATATCTGCTCCCACCTCTGTCCAAACCACATGGTTCTGTTGTCCCTTCAGCCAAGGATAAAGCTGACCTGCTGGCATCCCGTTTTTCTTCCAACTCATGTATTAATGATCTTGGTAAAACACCTCCCACCATTTCCAACACGTTCCATTCAATGCCTCCTTCTGTCAAATGGTTGTCAGAAGGATTTTGACGAATCTGGATGCTAAGAAAGCTCCAGGTCCCGATGGTATTTCTACACTTGTTCTCAAAACCTGTGCTCCTGAACTTACTCCTATTCTTTGCCGCCTTTTTTCACTTTCTTATTCCAAAGGTGTTTTTCCTTCTGCTTGGAAATTTGCTCATATGCAGCCAGTTCCTAAAAAGGGTGACAAATCCCTCCCATCCAATTATCGTCCCATTGTAATTACTTCTACTCTTTCTAAAGTAAGGGAGAAATCAATTAAACGGAAACTCTTAAACTACCTAGAAACCTTCCGTCTGATCAACGATCGCCAGTACGGATTCCGTCAGTGTCGATCCGCTGGTGATATTCTTGCTTATGTTGCCCATTTATGGACTAATTCAATGGAAATATTCGGTGAAACACAAGTAGTTGCTCTTGACATCTCAAAGGCTTTCGATTGTGTTTGGCATAAAGGTCTTCTAAACAAGCTTCCATCTTATGGTTTGCCAACTGTTTTTAGTAATTGGTTATCCAGTTTTCTCTCTGTTTGCTCACCGAGGGTGATGATAGATGGCTCTCTGTCTTCTAACTTCTCCACTAATGCCGGTGTTTCCGGCATTAGTGGAGCTAGCATTCCAGCTAGGAGTCCAGCATTCTAACTTCTCCACTAATGCCGGTTCAGTTCTTTCCCCCACTCTTTTCCTCTTGTAAATTAATGACCTTCTTCCATTGACTGGAAATCCAATCCATAGTTTTGCTGATGAGAGCACATTGCATTCCACTTTTCATTTTGTGAAACCTTGTCTTGCTCAATCAGCTTCAATTTCTCGAAAATCTACTAACAATTCCTTAAATGCCGATCTTCAGGTAATTCTCGAGTGTGGAAAAGACAACTTAGTTGATTTCAACCCTTCTAAAACTCAGTCTTATCTTATATCTCACAAAAAGGATTCTTCTGCTCCTATGCTTATCTTTAGTGACACTACGATTTCTAGGCAAAATGATATATCTCTTTTGGGGATTACCCTGACTTCTAATCTTTCTTGGCACAAGCAAATTACAAATATTGCTTCCTCTGCATCTAAAAAACTTGGTTTTCTGTTTCGCTCTTGGCGTTACCTTTCTTCCAAACAGCTGCTCAATCTGTATAAATTGCAAATCCACCCTGCCATGGAATGTTGTTCCCACATCTGGGGTGGTGCCCTCTCAAACCTCTCTCTCTCGGGCTTCTTGATTCCATTCAGAAGAGGGCAGTTAAGTTAATTAATGATTCATCTCTAACAGAGTCTCTGCACTCGCTGTCTCATAGACGTACTGTTACTGCTGCATGCCTCTTCTACAGATACTTCCATGGGCACTGTTCTTCTTAATTGGCTTCTATAATTCCCGCTCTCTCTGTCAAAACAGTCTGAACACTTGCAGCCACAAGCCAACATCCATTTATTGTCCAACTTCCAACTCACAGAACCAACTTTTCATCTTTCTCATTTATTCATTCAATTGCCGTTTTCTGGAATAACCTTCCTTCATATGTATTTCCTGAAAATTACAGTCAACAGAAGTTCAAGTCCAATGTCAACAAATATCTTCTTTCATCTTCTCAACCTCCAACCCAAGCACGGTACTAAGTACTATAGGTTATAATACCTCTCGTGTTTGGAGTTGGCATAAAAAAAAAAAAAAAGCAAGTCTTCCATGAGCAACATGGTAGACTGCTGCAAGTAGTCTTTGCAAGTAGTCTTCCCTGCTGCAAGTAGTGTTCCATGTGCAACAGTATCAAAAGCTTTCCCAAAATCCAAGTACATGATGTTAAAATTATTTTTCACATTCCATTCCTTTGTGACCAAATCATAGTATCCATTTAAATTTGTCAGACAAGACTTCCCGTGTCAGACAAGACAAACCAATGCTGTGTCTGAAATATAACTGCAGTCTTGTCTAGATGATCCTGCATCGCTTCCTTAACCAGTAACTCCATTATTCTCCCTGGAAGAGAAGTTAGACTAACAGGCCTGTAATTACGTGTCACCTTTTGAGTCCCCCTTTGTGAATTGGGGACACATTTTAACATTTCCAGTCTGTGGGGACCTGCCCTGAGTCCAAGAAAGCTTTCATAATGATTGCTAATTGTTTGCTTACTTCCTTTGCTGCTTCCTTCAATATAACTGGATAGATCCCATCCACTCCAGGTGCCTTCCTTATGTTTAACTTCAACCATTTCTCCTCCACTTTGCTCTTAGTAATTAAAAAATCACTTAGCTTCCTGTTAGAGTTTGATAAACATTTGGCCCTCTTCTCCACGAAAAACTCCTCATGTGTGAATGTAGATGCAAAGTACTCATTTAATTTGGCAGCTTTCTGAGAATGATCATCCACAGTCAAACCACTGATATCAAGTGGACCAATCTGATTCCTCCCCTTCCTTTTAGAGTTTACATAAGTAAACAACTCTTTGCATCATTTGCAAAAGATTTCTCATAATCTGCCTAACTGCCTTTGTGACTTGATTATAGGCTACCCATATCTTATACCTGCCATTTTTCTGTGTCACCTGATAATTTATATGCATCTCATGCTTTGTTTTTTCTCTACCATGAGTCACATTAATTCATCTGATATCCATTTAGGCCTAAACCTGAACAGTATTTCTTAGTTGGTATGAAATATAAAACATTCTGATTTACTGGCCCATTATTTCTCTGCACAACTGCTCATTATACTCTTCAGATTCATTAGGCTTATAACACACACCTACTGTCATTTTCCCTTTCCCAGTGCTTATGTCACACCAGACTGACTCAACATTACACTGCATGTCAATTGGATGCACTTTCTTAGATTTTATGTGTTTCTTAACTAACAGCATAACCCCCTCCTCCCTTCCTTTCCTCTCTATCCTTTCTTTACACATTGTGTCCCTAAATTCAAATTCTGCACTGTTTATATCTGTGTGGCACTACATCTCTGATATTCCAACAATATCAGCCTTTGATATCCTGACCAGCACTTCAAATTCATCAAATTTGTTTACTATACTTCAAGCATTGGTGTACATGCAAGTATACGTACACCTATTCTTACTCTTAATGGGTCCCCCAATTTAAGCCCTTCGAGGGCATCTACCCTGTTTTTTAAGCTCTCATAAAGTGCCATAACAACGCTGAGTTGGTGCCTAACTTCTTCACACTGCTTACATTGAGCACACACAAAGACATCCCTCTTGGCAACATCATGTCCCATTCCAGAAAGGTCTGCACATTTCTTTAGGCTGTGATGCATTGAAGAATCATCCCCTTCGGTTCTCCCTTGAGCCACAGCACTCCTGCTACTTTGTGCACGTTGCTTTGCTACTCTAGTCTGGGGTATGATTTCCGTTTAAATATGATTTAATTAATTAACAATGAAAATTAATAAGGTTAAGAAATTTAATTGATTAATTTACAATACTATACTAAACTAATGCAGTAATACCTATTCCGCTTATAGTTTTAAGTTATACCATAGCTATCAAATTTGAGATATATACATCTTCAACTTATGCTATACCATAACAATCAACAATGCTAAATTCGTTATATCCTTAGCTAAATACAAAAGATATATGCCCAAAGCATGATTAAAGTATTCAAAATACTTATTTATTATAATTAAAACTCCTATATTGAAGGAGTTTTAATTATAATAAACTCCTATATTTGGCTGGAATATCATAGCGTAGAATTCTTCTACGCTATGATATTCCAGCCAAAACACCAAACGATAGCAGTAAGAGTAGCGAGTTGTAACTTACAAAGTGAGTACCTAAATTTTAAAAAAATATGCTAACAAACGCTGCTGAGCCTATTTAATTTATTTGTAAAACACAAATTAATACGTTAACTGATCAAAAATTTCAGCAGATATATGCCCAAAAGGTGATTCAACCCTTCAAAATAATTATTTATTACAATTTAAACATTACTATGCTACTGGGTACACTATAATATTCCTGCCAAAAACATCGCCATAATAGGGGTAGGAGTAGCAAGTTGTAACTTACAAAATCACTAGCTAAATTTAAAAAATAAGCTAAAGAATGCCACTAAGCCTATTTAATCTATTTGAAAAACACAAATTAACATGCTAACTAATCAAAATTATGATAAAACTTCAATCAAAACTTATCAGCTTGCAGTAGCTACAGAAGTCCAAATTTCAGCAACAAGCAGAATATTTACATAGTTGCTGTCTCTGCTTGTGCAAATGATGAAAACATGTTTTTATATCAACTGTAAAATAATTCGAAAATATTTCAAAGGCAAAATCGTTATTTATATACTAAATTTAACACTAGGCAAACAAAATTCCACCACAAATGGCTTCCACAAATCTGCCACGCAATCCCAACATCAGGTGATCATAGGGGGTATACATCTTTATGGTTTTCAAATGATCTTTAGTAAGGTTACTAGCAAGCTTATCTATAATAGTTCCCATAAATCTGAATGAATCTATAAATCTCAAGTAACATCGTTGTAAACAGTAATAAACAGTAATATAAATTAACCTATTAACACAGAAATAATAAACAGGAAAAGGAATATTTTTAAAATTTAATGCATTTAAATATTATTTTTATAATGTGAAATTCTGATTAAGGAGGACTGTGCACTCTGGATTCATTATTATTACTGAGGATTATTGCGTGACACAGAGCGAAATGGAAACAGAATAAATAATGACAAGTTTAATATTAATCGGAAAACATATATTAAATACATACAAAAGCTTTCGGTTAGTTTGTTAACCTTCATCAGTCAAACCGACAGTTAAGAGGGTGGAACAAGAGGGCGTGTACTGCCAGTCATGTATATGAACAGCGATGTTGAAGCCTGTGGTTTCAACATCCAACAATTAATCATCACATCACGCAATTCATATACATGACTGGCAGTACACACCCTCATGTTCCACACTCTTAACTGTCAGTTTGACTGATGAAGGTTAACAAACTAACCAAAAGCATTTGCATGTATTTAATTTAATATATGTGTGTTTTCCAATTAATATTAAACTTGTCATTATTTATTCTGTCTCCATTTCGCTCTGTGTCACGCAATAATACACAATAATAATAATGTGAAATTCTTTTGGAATAAGTTTTTTTCTTGATGAATAGCTGATAAAACAGACCATTTGAAACACTGATTATCTTCATTTTTCATATTAACAATAGCTTTTTTACTTTTTCATTTTTGAGATAAATCAATTGTAAAGATTTCCTTGTAAAGGATTATATACAATCGATATAAATATTCAACACTGCATATAACCCAACCAGAATCATGAAATGCTATATGCACATTTTCTTTCATTTCATTCAAAAGTAAATTACAAAAATCATCTTAGTTAGTTCCTGGTAGAATTCTATGATTTTTACTTTGAAATGAATAAACAATCATGTTCATCTTGTTTACAAATTTAAACTGTTAAGTTTATATTAGCTTTAAAACTTATTTGCTGTGAAATTGCTTTTATTTCTTTAATAATAAATATTTTTTTTATTTTCTAAGAATATCATAGGATCTAACTCACTTATTGAATTTCTAATAAGATAAGTTTTTAATCTACCCTCATAAGCTGATTCTATATGCACATTTTTTTGAATTTCAATAAAATTTTAACTGAAGCTTTATGAGTAAAACTTTCTTTGTGTTCATCACATTCATCAGGATTACGATGTTTTACAAATTTCACATTTTATGAACTGTGTAAACCTTTTTCTTATTTTTCTTTCTTTTATGAAATAATTCAAAATAATTCTAGTGATAGAAGAGAAAGACAAATATTTGTCTTTTTCTTCTATCACTAGGGAAGGTTTTTTTTTTTTTGTTTCATTTGGCTTATGCTATATAAGCTTGCTTTCTTGCATCATATGCCTCTACTAATGCTAATGATGCATTAGTAGAGGCATATGATGAGGCATCATTAAAAATGATGTCTTTATAATTGCTATGGTAGAACAAATTTAATCAGTTGGCTGAATTGGTTATGTATCCTTTTTCAAATTTGAAATGTTTTGTGGACAGGTTTTGTGGTAACCAGTACTTCTCAGTATCATGGAATATAAAGAAATAGATGAAGCAGCAGATGTATTGTGGTACTCATTCTGTCAATTTCAGTGTCATTCTACCAGAAGCTGTTTGTGAAAGAAGAAAGAATTGAGGCACAGTGGTTCTCGGTTAGGGAACAGACAAAGGCACAAGGAATCCTGAAATATTACAAATTATCTCAAGCCATGATTGGCATTTTAACAGTTCCTTAAATTCTTGTACAGTGTGAGAGGTTATTCTGTGAGGTGAAAAAAAACTCATTTCAGATCTTCTCTTTTTCTGATGGGACTTTGGAAATGTTCTTGTCAGACAATTATAGACAGAAGGGCCACTGCTATAAATGAAACTTTGACTCGACATCGCTAAAGAGCAAAATCTGCAAGAGTATCTTTCTTGAAACAGTGATAATCGGGTACAGTATACTCTCAATAATTTTGATATACTAATTGTCAAGAGTGTACTTTACCAGTATGCAATCCTTAGCCTATATCTTAATATAAAATGTGTATGTTGTCATTGATATTTAATTTCAAGGTCAAACTTTGGAGTAAAAACATCTGCTTTTTTCTGTTAAAAATTTTTGTTTTCTGAATGTCGAAGGTTTCCAGCTGTGCACATTGTTAGAAAATCATGTCAGTTATCAAGCCTACACACTTAACAGTTGTACTGTCGTTTTGTTGATATACAGTAAATACTTACATTTATAGGAAAAAAAAATTTTTGCAGTCACTGACAACTGGTAAGAGGCAATTTATCTCATTGTATAAAACAGTTGTTAGTTCACATCTGAAATTCTGAAATACTGCATACAGTTTTGGAAACCTCATTTTAGTCTCATATCTCTATATGATTAATTCTGGAATAATCACAGAATTGTTAATATACCATTTGAGTAGTACAGAACTCAAGGCAGTTGAGAATACAGATGAGCCAGGTGTAATTGTAGTTTGACATTAAGTTCTTTGAGCACTGGAGGTAAGCTGCTAGGATAGCTCATTGGTTTCTGTCAGTGATATGTAGGAACTTTTCCGAAAGGGATAAAGAGGTGGTTACTCATTGTGTTAAGGTACTAGTTCACATATTGCAGTTGTACACAGGTTTGGAGGTGTAATTGTAGTTTGACATTAAGTTCTTTGAGCACTGGAGGCAAGCTGCTAGGATAGCTCATTGGTTTCTGTCAGTGATATGTAGGAACTTTTCCGAAAGGGATAAAGAGGTGGTTACTCATTGTGTTAAGGTACTAGTTCACATATTGCAGTTGTACACAGGTTTGGAGATCTCATTTTAGGGAGGATGTAGAACTGAAGGAAAGGGTGCAGAGAAGAGCAACAGAACAACTTTAGTCTTTCTTAACAAGAAAGACTTAAGTGGGAATTCTGTAAATTGCAGTATATACAAGGAAACTTGGCATCTGTGTGGTGACCTAATTGAAGAGTTTAAGGCTTGAGTAAACTAAATGCAGATAGCATCTTTGCCCTTTTGCAGGTAATGCTAATCACGTTTTTCTATTTTACTCATTATAAATTCAATTAAAGACACTCAATTTCTTATTCTTGTATAGCCATGAAGTTGATTTTCATCACAATATTTTTTAAATTCACTAATACTTATATTTCCAAAAAAATATATTGAACTCTATGCAAACATCTTAAAAAACAAACTTCTAAAATGTGTGGAAAATGTTTTAATCAAATAATTAACAGGATTAACAAATTCAAACGAGATTAAATTCTTTTCTCCTGTTAATTAACAAATAATTAACAGGAGAAAAGAATTTAACCAGCCAACCTTCCTACTGTTTGTTGATTATAAGCAAGCATATGACAGAATCCAGTGACCAACTCTCTGGGAAATTAAAATTTTATGGTGCAAATTCACAATTATTATCAGCAATTAAGATTTTATATGATAATACAGATGTAACAGTACAATTAAAAAATTTAAAGTTTTCAAACAGAATTAAAACAACTAGAGGATTAAGACAAGGGTGCGGATTCTATCCTTTAATCCTATCCTTAATTCTATCCTTTTAATCTATATATCAATAAGGTAACAGAAGACTGGGGAAAATTACACTCTAATGGGATCCCAAATTCAGCACAAACAAAAGTCTCAACCCTGCTGATGACCAAGCAATTTTAGCTGAATCTGGGACAGAATTACAAAAAGCAGCTCACAATATTTTCAAAATTAGTACATTGTTTGACATGGAAATATCAATCCAAAAAACCAGAACTATGGCCATGCAAGGAAAGGAATTATTAAGCAAAAATAGTAATTAATGGCCATATAATACAACAAGTAAAAACATTTAAATACCTTGGCAATACAATTTCAGATTCAGGAAATGCAGATATGGAGAGTAAAATAATAAATTTCAACAAAATGAATAGCATTATTAGAAGACATTTTGGTAAATATATGTCAAAAGATATACAATTAGGACTTCATAATATAATCTCAAAGCCAGCCTTAATGTTTGGCTCCGAAACTTGGATCTCGAAGAAAAAAGATGAAAAGTTGGAGGCACTACAAATGAGATGTCTTAGGCCACTTGAGAGACGATATCCCCCCCCCCAAAAAAATAATAAAATAAACAAGAAAAGAATGTTTTGGTATTAGCAATATAGTGGAGGATGTTACAAAACACAGAACACAGCAGAACATAATGAGGATGAACAACGAAGAAGGCTCTGTTTTATAGGCCACAAGGATGGAGGGGTGTTGGAAGACCCCTCCATCTCAAACGGACCAATTTGAGTCTCGGAAAGGACCTTAACAGCCCAATCCCTGGTTGTAGAGAAGAACTCTATTATTTCTATGTGACTCTGTTTTCCACATTATAAGATTAATTAAATTATTTTCTTTATTTAAATTCGTATATCCTATAAATTTGTAGTTGTTGTTTGGGGTTTAATGGCACAAGAGCAGCTTTGGCTATATTGCACCTGTTCAAATTTTGTTATTTCCTGTTATGTTGTTACTGATTTGACATATTAGATATGATTGGTTAGGTTTATTAAACTGAGATACGAAAAGAGTTCACTGACATTTGATTTTTCTCCCATAATGAGCTCAAGGCTTAATGGCTCATTTGAATGCGATTTGAAAGCTGATAGGCGGGCAATTTGGTATCGTGGACATTCTATGATGATGATGCACTTCACCGTTACTGTGGTCAGATACTGAGGGCATTGTGGAGGATTGTCTTTCATTAGGAGGTAAGAGTGTTAAATGTGTGTGGCCGATGCGAAGCAGAGCGAGGATAACCTCTTCATGTCTGCTTGACTGAAAACTTGATTTCCAGGATTTCTGCTGCTGTTTGATTTGGTATAATTTATTGTTTGTTTGAGATTTCCAGGTCTGCGCCCATATATTTTCAGAGGCTTTTCAATTGACGTTTTTAAAGTCATTGAGTGGAATATTATGCAAGTGAGAATTTTCGTTTGATGGATATTTTGCAGCATCATCCGCATGTTCATTGCTGAGTATTCCAGAATGTCCAGGAATCCAAGTGAATCTGACTCTTTATTTTTTTCTTTTCCTAAGATGTGATAAGAAGGAAAGAATTTTTCTTACATACAGATGATATGGATGATCTTCTGTCTGTAACGCATATATTGCACTTAAATGAGTCTGTGAAAATGATACTTTTTACAAGAGAAGTTTTGGCAATGTGATCTAGGGCGAGACTTATTGAAAACAATTCAGCACTATAGATACCACACTCTATTGGAAGAGACTGTGAAATTATGCTGTCTGGCAATACAGTTGCAGCGCCAACGTGTGCATCCGTCTTGGATCCATCAGTGTACAGATGAGAATATCAGAGATAATGTCAGAGAATTGCGTTACTAAGAGGAATGTAGCTGTTTTATATGTTGACTTGGGATATTGTTCTTTTCCATTTTATGAGGACCATGTCACAGTCGACAGAACTGATTTCCCACGGTGGGAGGGATGTAGGGGTATCTTGGTAGATTTTATCCATACTTAAGTTCAATTGTGAGAGTATTTCTTTTAGTTGGATGCAGGCAGGTTTGCATGTGTTAGGTGTTCGTATACAAGGTTTCCCATTTCAGTTTATACAGATATTGCCATGTTGGATGTCCAGGAAGGCTTTGAACTTTGGCAGCATAGTTCAGAAGGACTTGTCTACGAAGATTGAGTGGGAGTTCATGGATCTCTGTGTATAGACTATACACAGGTGAGGTACGAAAGGCTCTGCAAACAACACATAATGCACTGTGATGAATTGGATCTAACCAGTTCAACACACTTTTCCTAGCTGGGGAGTAAATGGGAGAACCATAATCTAATCTAGATCTTATCATTGCTAGATAAACGTGGAAAGGTCAATAATGATCAGCTCCACATGTCATGGCTGATACAACTCATAGAATGTTTAATTTCTTTAAGCATTGTGCGTAGATATTTTATGCCTTCTAGGAAATTTAATTTTTGATCCATGATCAGTCCTAGTAGTTGGATGCTTTGTTTGAGTGGGATTTGTTGATTGCTTATTCTCGATCAGGATGCATCTTTCTGCAGAAGTGTATTTCCGCTGTCTTTTGTACTGAGATTCGGTATCCATTATAGATGGACCACAACTCTATTTTGTTAATACACATTGAAGCTGCCTCTCGATTGTCTGCATATTCTGTGAGTGACATGATATTGTGAGGTCGTCAGCATATAGGAAGGTTTCTACTGTTGTTGGAATAACTTCTGTTATAGGGCTGATTTTGATAGCAAAAAGGGTTGCACTGAGGACTGAACCTTGGGGGAACCCCCTGTTCTTGACTGTATATTAGAGACAGAATATGACGGTAGCGGACTTGAAAAGTTCTTTTAGACATGAAATTCTGAAGGAACTTCGGTAGATGGCCTCGAAGTCTTAATTTGTGCAATTTATGAAAGATACCATATCTCCAGGTAGTATAAAATGACTTTTCAATATCAAGGCATATCATTACAAGGTGTTCGTTTCGGAAAAAGGAATTGCGTATATTTGAAACGGCTTTTGTCATTATGTCTATTTTTGATCTCTTTTTCCGAAAACCATATTGGCTAGGACTAAGGAGGTTATGGAAGTCAAAAAACCATGTTAACCAATTATTCTTCATTTTTTCTAAAGTTTTATCTAGCAATAATTATATGGGTTTGAATGGTTCTTCCCGGGTTTTGGAAAGGCCAGTACAAACAAATGTCGCCAAGAGTCTGGATATGTATCCTCAAGTTATATCCTATTATACAGAGTGTCTCAGAAATATTGGTACAAACATTTAGGGGAGGTAAGTAACATCTAAAGGACTGTGAATCGCATAGGAACCCATAACCGGAAACGTCTGAGTCTGCTGACGATTTTCTGATTAACTTGGTGTATTTATTCTTTACTCAGCCTTGTAATTGCATAAAAATATCGGTAAAGGTTTCCACGTGTTTCGACTCCGTTACCGTTCGTAATTTTCCCGCCATTGTGATACGATAGTTGTATGCCGTACTAGATAGCGTTAGTTGAACTTCGTTAGCAGTTAAATTGTACGTTTAAATAAATACATATAACGACTTAGATTACAAACGTAATATAATTAATTATATTTAACATAATTAATAACATAACATAATTAATTATAATTAATTAATAAATTAATAGAATCATGACTCAAACCAGAGCAGCAAAGCAAAAGGCTCAAGCTAATGGAAGCGCTGTGGCTCAGAGCAGAACTGAGGGGGGCAGTTGTCCTCTGACTCACAGCCTTATAAAATGCACTGTTTGCTTGATGTTTGCAGAGCAATCGGGTACGGGACATGATACTGCCAAGGGGGATGTCTTTGTGTGCGCGATGCAAGGAGTGTATCGATATCAGGCAACAACTCGGCATTCTTGTGGGCCTATATGAGAGCTTGAAGGACAGGGTGGATGCCCTCGAAGAAACTAAATTGAGGGGCCCATCAAGCTCTCAGCTGCCCACATCAACGCCAGAGCTTGCACTTGGGCATCGCGTGACACAGAGACAACCCCCAAGGCAGAATGCGCTGGTCCCGAAGGAACTAGTAGTTGTTGGTGACTCTATTGTCAGGGAAACGGGGAACATGCTATGTAAAAAAGATAGGTGGAACAGGACCAGGGTATGTCTGCCAGGGGCAAAGGTTGATGACGTTGTAGAGCGAATATCATCTTTTAAGGGCACAAAAGGTGATATAGTTGTACACGTTGGCACTAATAATATTAAGAGTAGGAGACCGGCAGAATTACTTAACAAGTACAGGTCACTGTTGAACAAAAGCCGAGAATTAGGGTTGAATTTGAAAGTGTCTGCAATTCTGCCCAGACACGATAGGAGGGAGTATATGATGAGAGCCTTGTCGATCAATTCGGCCCTGGAAAGATTGTGCAAGGCTCAAGGGGTAGAATTTTTTTCAGCCTGGACTGTACTTGTTAACAGGAGAGATTGCTTCTACAGGGATGGGATACACTTAAATAGAAAGGGTGCAAGAATATTTGCTGATGCTGTCGAGGCAGTGTTAGGTGGGTCGGAAAACTGCTAGCTTGGGGGGAGACAAAGACCAATAGATTGACAGTAGCCACTGGCAGAGGTGAAAGAGATTCTTGCACTGCTTCTATTAGAATGAGCAGAAGCCTGAAAAACAAGATGCATGGTATTTCAGAGACTGCTGGGAGCCATTGCGGTACAAGTAAACACATGGGTTGTGTTAGGGTAGCTAAGAATAGAAACAGGTGCAGGTATACTTGCGTGTACACCAATGCTAGGAGTTTAGTAAATAAATTTGATGAATTTGAGGTATTGCTCAAAACATCAAAGGCAGATATTGTTGGGATATCAGAGACGTGGTGTCACACAGATATAAGGGATGCAGAACTGCAATTTGGGGAGTACAACGTCTACAGAAAGGATAGACAGGATAGGAAGGGGGGAGGGGTTATGCTATTAGTTAAGAAACACATAAAAACCAAGGAAGTGAAGCCAGTCGACATCGCTGGACAGTGCAGTGTTGAGTCAGTTTGGTGTGACATAAGCATTGGAAGATCAAAATTGAGAGTAGGAGTGTGCTATAGGCCTAATGACTCTGATGAGTATAATAAGGAACTGTACAGGGAAATAGAGTGGGCCAGTAAATCAGAGAGTCTTATAATGGGAGATTTTAATTTCCCAGATATTGACTGGAATTTGGGGGCTGGTTACTCACGCACTAGCAGAGCTTTTGTGGATTTATTGGATGATTGTTTTCTACATCAGCATGTTCGGGAGGCAACTAGAGGGAGTAATACTCTTGATTTGACTATCAGCAGTGATTCTTCATGCATTAAGAATCTGCAGATAAATGAACCACTAGGTGGCAGTGATCACAGTGTGCTGAAGTGGGATTTACTCAAAGAGGTAACTACCATTAGGGGTAAAGGTAAGGGTTATTGCTTCCGTAAAGGCGACTACGATGGACTGAGACAGTATTTAAATTCTATACAGTGGGACCAACTGATGATGTTACCAACAGCAAATTCAAAATGGGAAGCATTCAAAGAACTTATCTTGGAAGCTACTAGGCTTTACATACCAACTAAGAAATATTGTTCAAGGTTTAGGCCAAAATGGATGTCAGATGAACTAATGAGGCATATGGCAGAGAAGAAAAATGCATGGGATACTTACAAATTAACACATGACACAGAAGCCTATGATAGATACAAGTTGATATGCAACCAAGTTACAAAGGAGGTTAGGCAGGCGAAGGCAGATTACGAGAAATCCTTGGCAAGGGATGCAAAGAAAAACAGAAAAGAGTTCTTTACTTATGTAAACTCTAGAAGGAAGGGGATGAAACAGATTGGTCCACTTGATATTGATGGGTCAACTGTTGATGATCCTGCTCAGGTAGCTAACAAACTAAATGAATATTTTGCATCGATATTCACACATGAGGAGTTATTCAGCAAAGGGAATGCCAGAGGTGTATTCAACTCTAGCAGTAAGCTACAGAATCTTGAAATAACTGGGAGTAAAGTGGAGGAGAAATTGTTGAAGATAAACACAAGAAAGGCACCCGGGGTGGATGGGATCTATCCAGTTATATTAAAGGAGGCAGCAAAGGAAGTAAGCAAACCCTTAGCCATAATTATGAGAGCTTCCTTGGACTCAGGGGAGGTACCCATAGACTGGAAATGTGCAAATGTGACCCCAATTCACAAAGGAGGATCAAAGGCTGACACAAGTAATTATAGACCTGTGAGCTTAACTTCTGTTCCAGGAAAATTAATGGAGGCACTGGTTAAAGAAGCACTGCAGGATCATTTAGACAAGACTTCAGTTATAGCTCAGACACAGCATGGTTTTGTTAAGGGGAAGTCTTGCCTGACCAACTTGATTGGATACTATGATGCAGTCACAAAAGAACTGGATGCAGGGAATAACTTTGATATTATATACTTGGATCTTAGAAAGGCTTTTGATACTGTTGCACATGGAAGACTGCTACACAAATTGGAGCAGTGTGACATTGGAGGCAAATTGCTGCTATGGATAAAGGGGTGGTTGAGGGGGAGAAGACAGAGAGTGGTAATCAATGGACACTGCTCATCGTGGACTAATGTTATTAGTGGAGTCCCTCGGGGCTCAGTGTTGGGTCCATTGTTGTTTTCTGTATTTATAAATGATATTGATGATGGTATATCAAGCTTAATGTCCAAGTTTGCAGATGATACAAAGGTTGGCAGGGTTGTCAAGGACACTACTGACACTATGCTGCTGCAACAGGATCTGGAAAGATTGAGCAGATGGGCTGAGAGGTGGCAAATGAAGTTTAACATTGACAAATGTAAAGTACTACACATGGGAAACAGCAACCCCAGAGCAACGTATCAACTCTGTGGTACTACACTGACAGTGGTAGAGAATGAAAGGGACTTGGGGGTGATTTTGCAGGCAGATATGAAGTTCTCTGAGCAGTGCAGATGGGCTGCAAGAGTAGCTCATGGAATATTGTCAATGATATACAGGAATTTTTCCAGCAGGGATAAGGAGGTGATTATTCCATTGTATAAGGCAATGGTCAGGCCACACCTAGAGTACTGTATACAGGTCTGGAGGCCTCATTTCAAGAAGGATGTAGAGTTGCTGGAACGAGTACAGAGAAGGGCAACAAGATTAGTGAATGGAACAAAGGGGTGCTCTTACGAAGAAAGGCTTAAGTTTTGCAAATTACAGTGTCTGGAGACTAGGCACCAGCGAGGTGATCTGATAGAGGTGTATAAAGCCTTGAATGGTTTAAGCATGCTCAATGCTGATGGGATTCTTCCTCTAGCTCAGAAAAATCACCTGAGAGGGCATAAATTCAAATTGAGGAAAGACAGATGTAGGACAGACGTGCGGAAATTTGCCTTTAGCCAGCGGGTGGTTGGTTGGTGGAACAGACTGCCATCCCTTGTGGTGGAGGTTGATAGCCTAAATAAGTTTAAGGCTCAGCTGGGCAGGTATTTTGAACGAACAGAGGGGTGAAGTGGAAGTGGGTTTTTTTTTTTTTTTTTTTGGCTGATGCTGCATAAGCTTGCTTTCTTGCATCAAATGCCTCTACTAATGCTAATGCTAACGTCACCGTAAGTCAGTACACAGTGCTGTTCATCAGTTCGCAAGAGGAAAAATTTCTGGTTATGGGTTCCTACGTAGTAGTCGCCACATGAAGAGCATGCATCGATATACGAACTGTGAGCTGGCAGACATGCACCTAGTGTATGGATTAGCAGAGGGCCCACACGGTGTGCGCCCCCATGCGGCACAACATCGCTTCGCAATAAATGTGTGGGCAGATATGGTCGGTGACTGCTTAGTCGGCCTATACCTGTTACCATCTCGCATGAACTCCACTAAATATCGGATCTTTCTTGAACAAGTTCTACCAGGGTTACTTGACGATGTTCCAGCAAATGTGAGATGCAACATTTGGTTTCACCATGACGGGGCACCTGCTCATTATGGAAGGTGTGTTCGTGACCATCTGAACAGGTATTTTGGGCATCGATGGATTGGCCATGGTGGTGGGCTCGTTGTCTGGCCCCACGCTCACCTGATTTATCGAGCCTTGATTTCTTTCTATGGGGGGGGCCCTCAAATCTATCGTGTATGAATCGCCTGTGGAGATGGAAATGGATCTCGTGGCGAGACTCATCTGTGCTGCTGCTACTATCAAAGAAACTCCAGATGTGTTCGACCATGTCCGCCAATCCATGCTGCGTCGGTGTCATGCATGCATCGCGTCTCATGGTGGAACCTTCGAGCATCTGTTGTAACATCATGAAATGCATCCATCTCATACTCCATTGTTAATATTATGTCAAATAAATGTTTGCCACTAATTACTGTCTTGTGTCATTTCTGCTTCTTGTGCCTCTGCTACTACTTTCCCATGACGTTTCCGGTTATGGGTTCCTATGCGATTCACATTCCTTTAAATGTTACCTACCTCCCCTAAACATTTGTACCAATATTTTTGAGACACTCTGTATAGCAGTAAGAGTATGAATAAAGAATTTTTACTGAGATGTTTAATCATCTGATAGTGGATTCCATCCGGACCTGCTGCACTTTGCTTAGATTTGGCTAGGGCTTTATGCAATTATTTATAGTAAAGGGTTAGTTGTATGAAATCTCATGAGCTGCATGGAAATTAATTTTGTATTTTTCGATTTGAACTTTATATGTTTGAAAGATTGGTCTGTATGATGTTGTTGCTGACAATTCCTCAAATGTTTCTCCTAGTAGATTTGCAATTTTTTCTGGTTCAGTTATGTCATGACCTTTCCAGCTTATGATCGGTTTAGGGATGGTTGAATGTTTTGCTTGATATTTGTCTAATTTTATTCCAGATAATTCTGGTATCCGTATTTCTATTAATTTTGCTTGCCAAAGATATCCAGGACTCTTTCTGAGATTTCCGGCATATATAATGTGCGTTTTGCTCTGGCTTTCTTATATTTTATGAGGTTAGTGGTGGTGGTGGGAAACTTTCTGAATTGATTCCAAGCCTTATTTTTTTCTTTTTTTGCTTCCAAGCAATCTTCATTCCACCACTGCTTGTAGTGTTTATGGAACTGGTTAGCTGTCTTTGGTATTGCAATATTTGCTGCAGAGATTATTTGATTTGTGACATAAGTAACAGCACTATTGATATCAGTAGTTTTCTTATCTAAAGAAGCAGCACATTGCTATTTTTCCCAGTTTGCTTTGCAAAATTTCCATTTTGTACTTCTTACAGATTGCGGTACATCATTTGCTATGTTATGAGTGGTATAAATCCCACCTTTTTCTTTTCGGATAAATCAAGTATTAGTCTGGTTTCTCTAATTGCTGATATTTATTTTGTCGCGTTAAAACTCATAAAATTTGCAATACCATCAACAAAGATAGAAATCAGTAAAATCAAACAAATATTATTCAAAATTAGAATTAAAATATTAAATATCTTCTAAAGACCCAGCCCACTCGTAACCTTGCTTAGGAGAAAGCCATGTACAGTACAGTACAGCGGTAAAAGCTTCCGCTGTAGAGTCACGAAAAGTCAAGGAAAGTGTCTTCCCTTGTAAACACACAAGCGCTCCGGATGCTACAGCAGGGGGGAAAATTGTCTTCCCCACATAAACAACAAGATACCTTGAGCTCTTTCTCAATGATTGTGATATTGGATAACATTTTCGCTTGCCCAAAGATGGTCAAAAGTAACATCAGCGTTGGCAACGCCTTCTTAGCAACCGAGAAAATCATGACGTATCTAGGGTTTGTTGCTCATTAAGCGGTTCAGAAGAAGAGTCAACAGATTCTTTGACCATGACATGATACTCGGACCACCTAAGATTTTTGGCCTTGGAACTAGAGCATCCAATGAGACAAGCGATGGGAAAAAACGCAAAAGGGGTTTGACCCTGATATAAAAACAGAGGAGCAAAGGGAAACAGGGGTAATAATAATAATAATAGAGGACAGAGATAGAAAAGAGAATAGATGATAATAATAATGAGTGTGAAGATTTAGAATTAGAGAAATTAGAGAGTTCAAGAGAGAAGAATTAAAAATAGTTCGACTTAGATAGAAGATTAAAAGAGTCGCAATTTTTGGTTATAGTGAAAAAAACGCTATCTAGTAAAAAACCGCGCCAGTGCAGCCAGCATAAACAAGCAGAGGGAAACGCCCTGAGAAGGAGGAAGCTCGAAGGAAACAAGAGAAAAGATACAGGAGAACGGTAAGCTGAAATGTTTCATCATGTATGTATGAGAACGAGAGATTGTTTAAATGGAATATTACGGTGACGCAGTTTTAAAAGATGATTCCTTTCTAAGTTGATTTCTTTCTATGTTTTTATGTATGTTACACATGAGTTGTATTATATGTCGCGGTACAGTAGTATAGGTACCATGTATATTAACTGGTTAACATAAAGCTTTGATAATCCAATGTATGTATTTAAAATATTAAATGTCTTAAATGTTAAACGTTCACAAATATTAAATGTTTCAAATATTAAAATGTCTGGAATATTAACTGTTTTAAAGTTAAACAGAGGAGCAAAGGGTGAAAGAGATGTTGGTATCCAGTTGATATTTAACAAGGGCAAATAGCCAAATATATATATGTTTTATGGATATTATAGATTGTTATATTAACTACATGGCCCTTGTAAGAGGAATGTAACTTTAAGGAATCATGAAAACGTTAGAGCAGTATAATACTAAAATGAAATTGTAATAACTTTTAATTTTAATAAGAAGATGAATGCTATGAGAGCGAGAGTGAGGTATATATGTGTATTCTTCTTTTGTAATGTGTTTATATATATCAGTAATAAATGATTGTTTTTGTTACCAATACTGCCTCGTTGCTGTCCTCAGATCACATGAGCAATCACCTGGGGTTGATTAAGTTCAATTAAAACTATTGCGCTAGGGAAGAAAAAATAATAATTAATAAAATCTTCTTTAGTACACAACGTAAAACAGGTTCAAACCGCGATATAATAGAAAAATGGGTTATAGCATGTAAGAACCAAAAGGTTCTTACATGCTACTGGATGTAAGAACCTTTTCAGGGAGACCTTTTGCTACTAGATGTAAGATGTAAGACATGCTACTGGATGTAAGAACCTTTTCAGGGAGACCTTTTGGTTCTTACATGCTACTGGATGTCAACTCCCGAGGTTTTATGGACTTCCAAAAACTCATAGGACAGAAGTCCCACTCAGACCTATTGTATCATTTATAGGAAGCCCCACATATGCTTTGTCAGGGTATTTGGCTAAATTGATTTCGCCTATAGTGGGCCAGTCCAACTATGTCATAAAAGACAGTAAAGAATTTGTGAATTTTGTGAAAGATTTTATTATAAATGAAAACGAGAGCATGATTTCTTTTGATGTGGTGTCACTATTCACATGCATTCCAATTAAACATGGAATATATTGTGTTAGAAAATCTTTGAGTAATGATGTCTCTTTGAGTAATAGATCGCTTTTAAATGTAGAGGATATTTGTTCAGGTGTGGAACTTTGTCTGGCCAGCACCACTATGGTGTACCAAGGTGTTATGTACAAACAGGTTCACGGTACAGCCATGGGATCTCCTATTAGCGCCATCGTGGCCAATCTGGCCATGGAGGAGTTAGAGGATAGGGTTTTTAGTGGATGTCAGTTTCCCATAAAGAAATGGAAAAGGTATGTTGATGATACCTTTACCGTGGTCCAGAAGGGGAGAGAGGATGATGCACTCCATTGGCTTAATAGCTTCTCCCAATTTATACCATTTACCTCAGAGGTGGAAACAGGAGGTACCCTTCCTTTCTTGGATGTACTGGTCTCTAGGATAGGCCCTAGGCTCAAAACTTCTGTGTTTAAAAAACCTATGTGCAGAGGCCAGTACACCCATTATAGTTCAGCACAAGCTGGGCAGCATAAGATTAGTGTAGTGAAAGCTCTACTAGATAGAGCAGGGTCACACTGCACCACCTCTGAGGACAAAGAATGTGAAATTAGACGGGTCACAGCAGACCTTAGAAAATGCGGATACCCCCAGAGGATCATAGACAGATTTAGTAGAGGAATAGAGTCTAACCGTCAGGAACCGTTTGTTCCTGTGGCTACCGCATACATTCCTTACTATCCGGGCATTACTGAGCATCTCGCTAGAGTTTTGCGGGGTTATAAAACACGCTGTGTGCAGCTTCCAGGGCGGAGGTTGCACACAGTGTTGTCTCAGGTAAAAGACCCAATAGCAAAGGACCTGAGTAGTGGAGTAGTATACAGGATAAAATGCCCGGATTGTGGGGAATGTTATGTGGGCGAGACAAAACGACGGCTCAAGGATCGTCTGGGGGAGCATGCAAATGCTATAAAAACCGCTGATTACAATAAGTCTGCTGTGGCCGAGCATTTTTGGGAGAAGCAGCATCAAATTTCCCCACAGGATGCGGTTATCGTGGATCGAGCGCATGGGTTCTGGAACCGTAAATGGCTCGAGAGCCTACGAATCTGTTCATCCGACCACAATATTATGAATAGGGACAGAGGTATGTGTATGCATCCTCTGTTTGAAACTATCATCCTAAGTACGGATGAACGGTTTTGCTTAACACGTTCCCGAGCTATTTCTGCTTCCAGTTCAGACCATGCGCCGACTGCACCACGTGTATAGGTACCGTGAGCCTGTTATATATGGACGTGCTGCAGGAAGTTTTGTTACTGCTGAAGAAGGAGGCGGATGCCTCCGAAAGCTCCAGAGATTTTTATCGTTTTTATCGCTTTTAATCCGGTTTATTTTAGTGTATTTTATCTCAAGGATTTTATTACAGTTTTAATGTTTTATATGTATATAATTTAATTTAATATAATAGCAGTTTTTGTAAATATTTATTTATTTTATTTTATTTTAATATGTAAATATTTTAGTCACAGTAAATACTTACTCTTATGGTTGGTGTGTGATCTGATTTAATGCTAAAATATTTATTTGTTCCACTATGACCTCCAGCAATTCTGGAAATCTCCATTGCCTTGCTTTCCAGGCTGCTGCCGATTCTAATAGAAGCAGTGCAAGAATCACTTTTGCCTATGCCTGTGGCCACTGTTAACGTTTTAGTCTGTGTATCCCCCCAAGCTAGCAGTTTTCCAACCCACCTAACAATACCTTGATAGCATCAGCAAATATTCTTGCACCCTTTCTATTTAAGTGTACCCCATTCCTGTAGAAGCAGTCTACAGGGATGGGGTACACTGTAGAAGCAGTCTCTCCTGTCAACAAGCTCAGACCAAGCTGAAAAAAAATTCTATCCCTATAGGCTGGGTAAATGTTCACAAAATGAAGAAATGCTGTATTTCGCTATTTTCCTGATACTGAAGTTTCTTCTATTGCCCATGAGTACAGAATAAAAAATACAGCCAAAGCTCTTTATGGCAATGTTCTTTTTAATGTCCCAACACATTATAAAGTTCTACATGGTTGGTCCTGGCCAGTTTCTCATTAATTTAATGCTATTTTACATTCAGTATAATGACCTTGAAAATAAAAGGATTTCTCTATAACGACCATAAATTTCTACCTCTTATTCTGAATTTTTACTTTTTTTGTTACAATATTCACATTAAAAATGACAGAATGCTTCAAATATATTGTAGTAATTGCAACCTGACCATGAGAAATCATTTGTTAACATTTCCAACACTCTTTTCTCGCAGTGCAGTAATGAAATGAACATCAGTCAGAAATTCATTTAATTAGTTAGAGTGTATGTTTATCAATGAGATTTTCTAGAGTTATTGGTTTACAAAGATTAACCAGTGATAGCAAGGTTGATAATCTGTCTTCTTTATAGTAGAGGAAATCAATAAGAATATGTTTCACAATCAGGTTTATAGAACAATGTGGACACTGTGGTGGATCACCTCCTGTGAGTAAATGAAGAAAAACACCAGTTGATGGTGTTTTTCTGATTGTTTTTTCTGTTTTTATGATTGAGCTGAGGGAATCAGTGTAAATAAGAGGTTTTACAGAACAGTCAGAACACGGATTTTCTAAAGCTAGTTTGATTACATATAATTCAGGTGAGAAGATATTGAATTCAGATGGAAGGGTTGCTGAAATAATGATATACAAATTGTATGAAGACACTGCTGCTGCTCCAATGTTTGCATTAGATTTAGAGCCTTCTGTATAAACTGGGGAAAAATCAATATATCTTTGAGTGTGAGCTGCATGAAGTTGTGAGGCACAATTTGGCCTTAGTTGCCCTTGTGCCAATAAACTTCCATTAAAACCAACCATGAAGTTGTCTGACATTTGATGCTTTTAAAATATTATTTCCTCATTGGCAGAGGTAAATGTCACAGGTCGGTACATGAGGAAGAGCCCATGGTGGTTGAGAGTAAGTTGCTATCTGTTGTACAGGATGGATGGAAACATTCCAAACATGTGACAATTCAAGAAGGTGAAGACCAGCTAATTTTACTATGTTAGGTTTATTTCTGTACAGATTTTCTAATGGTGGATTGAAAAGGTATGACTGAATGGGATGTGAGGCACAACTTTGTATCTTAACAGCATACTTTAGTAACAGTGTTTTCCTCCGTAAAGTAAGTGGGGGCTCGTGAGCATCAATGTAGAGACTATGTGTGGGCTATGTTCTGAAAGCACCAAGTGCAA
Source organism: Mastigoproctus giganteus (assembly GCF_048544385.1). Taxonomy (NCBI): domain Eukaryota; kingdom Metazoa; phylum Arthropoda; class Arachnida; order Uropygi; family Thelyphonidae; genus Mastigoproctus; species Mastigoproctus giganteus. Next base: position 130,514,899 of record NC_143577.1, on the reverse strand, counting down.
TCCTCAAAGCACTGTGTTGAATGAGATCAAGCCAGTGTAATACACTCGTTCTGGCAGAATCAGAGAGGTACAATCTGCGCCCCATGTTTAGGCAGATAGAGCTCTGAATATGTTTAACTTTTTTAGACAGGAAGTACATACATTTTAATATGGTCTATAAAATTTAACTTGTTGTCAAGAATTAATCCTAGAAATCTGATGTTATTAGTGACTGGGATGGAGACATCAGAAATTTGAAGTTCAGAATTCGGATGAAGTTTGTGTTGCCTACAAAAATGGATAGTAACTGTTTTCTGCTGCAAGAGTCGATAGCCATTGAGGGTGGGGTCACTGCTGTATTTTATTAACTGAAATTTGAAGCTGCCATTCAATAGAGCTCATATTTTGGGAATGGCAGGAGATGGAAAGGTCAACTGCATAAAGATAACTCTCAACTGTATTTGGAAGCTGTTTCGTGATGGAACCTATTCCAAGAGCAAAACGAGTGGCACTCAGTACTGATTCCTGTGGAACACCTTCTTCCTGCATGAACGTTGCGGAGGGGGCATGTTGGTATTGAACTTGAAACGATCTAGTACATAGGAAGTTCTGAACAAATATAGGAGGTTAACCTGCAGACCAAGAGAGTAAAAATCACCAAGTATGCCATGCTGCCAGGTGGTGTCAAAAGCCTTCTCTATATCCAATGAAACCATTACAAGATGTTCACATTCAACAAAGGCATTTCGAATGGCGAATTGAGTCTTGACCACGAGATCCAAGTATGACCTATTTTGATGAAACCCATATTGACAATGGCTCATTAGATGTTCTGACAATGATCCAGACGAGTCTTCTGTGGACAATTTTTTTTAGGATTTTGCTCAGGCAGCTTGAAACAGATATGGGGATTAGTTGTATCTTTCCCAGGCTTTAGAAATGCTAAAACAGCAGAGTGATGTCAAGAAGCTGGAAACACATTTTCTAAAAATATAACTATATATTTTTATATAGAATATATTTTTAGAAAACACATTTTCTAAAAATATACGATTGTAAAAAACCAGGAGTAGGTTCAAAGTTTTGTCATCGATATGTTGTAGCATAACATGATAAATCCCATCTGGCCAGGCAGCACCATTGGGGGCTGTTCTAATGGCATGCAAAAGTTCAGAATATTGCAGAGGTTTGTTATATGGAAGAAGGCAGGCAGTTTGAAAGTTAATAACATGCTTTTCTCTATTTTTTTTAAATTTGTTGGAATGATTCATATAGGCCGATGCTGCTGAGATTTCAGCAAAAGTATTGCTCAAAGCATTAGCAATATCTAAGGGCCTAGATAGATCTTGCCCGTTCCAGGAGATTATTGGAGAAGGTATGGTAAGAAACTTACGAGACAGTTGTCTAATTTTTTTCCATATTATTTTGGGATCAGTTTTTCTGTTAAAGCTTGATGCAAAACAGATCCAGGATTCTTTTTTTTTTGCTTGCCTTTGTATGAAACGTGCTTTTGCCCTTATCTTCTTACATGAGGTTGGCTGTGGTTGGACACTGCCGAAATAAATTCCAGGCTTTATTTTTTGTTTTCTTTGATTTTGTGTATTCCTCATTCCACCAATAATTATAGTGTTTTTATTGGTACCATTATCACAATACCATTATCAAATCCCAGAGGATTTGATAATGGTATTGTCTTTGGCCACTTTTAGGAGATGCAATGAGATGTAAGCTGTCACATTATCAATATGCTGTAGGCAGATTTTTTCCTCATCAAGAGAGATTGATAACTAAAATTTTGCCCAGTTTGCTAAGACAAATTTCCATTTCCTGTAGGATTTGGTTGAAGGAGTCTGTGCTATTAAAAAGTTGCATACAACTGGAAATTAGTCGCTGCCCATGGGATCCTTTATAAAATACCCCTATATGGTCAGGACCAGTACTGGAGAACAAATTGAGAGATTTTTTGCTGAGGTGTGCCCATTTGGAAGCTATATGTGAGTGTGTGCTACAGTATTGAGTATTGTGAAGTTTTGCGCCTCTAGAAAGCTTTCATTGAGTCGACCATGTATATATAGTTTAGGATTGTCCCATAAGGGGTGGTGCCCGTTAAAATCACCTATTATACAGAGAGGTGGAGGTATCTCTATGAAGAGATCTACAAGATCTTTTAAAGAGTAAGTATGGTTTGGAAGCAGGTATATTGAGACAAGTGTTACTGAGATATGGAGAGTTATACGAACAGCAAAAGCTTCTATTTCAGTCCGAAGTGGGATATGTTTAGTTGGGATCTTTGAATTTACTAGGATTGCCACACCATAACGATGGGCAGCATTAGCTGCATTTCGATCTCTTCGATAAAAGCAATAGTCCTTTATTGAAGGAGAAGTATCTGTGAGGTTAGGTAAGTTTCTTGAAGACAAAGGCCAACTGGAGAATATCGGTTAATTAGTTCTTGAATATCGTCTGTGTTGCAAAAAAAGCCTCTGCAGTTCCATTGTAAAACATTGTGCATAATTTTCATTTAGCTGAGGATGATTCATCTGACTGTTTTTTGTTTGAGGAGCATTTTTTCCGGTCTTTTATTTCAGAAGACGGATCGTCCAGTACACAGAGCATAGTAGTAATAGTAATAGAGGCATGTGATACAAGAGAGCAAGAGTATGAGCTTATGTAGAATCAGCAAAAAAAAATTCACATAACCATTCCCTCTAAAAGTTTATCCAGTTCTTCCTTGAGTTTGTTCCAGCAATTAACCACCCGTTTCAATCAGGAGGTATCCAGATTGCAGTTTTTTTAACCATTTTTGGTGTTCCTGGTATGGACTCCAAATATCTATAAACAACAAAAAGTGATAACTTGCCCCACAGGCTGGGTTGAAAGGGAGTGTATCACAAGAAAGTTGGGCATGTAATTGGAATGCACTTCCCTTCTAAGTCTTTTTGGTTGGTTAGAATCATTGAAATCTGACATTTCCAGTCTGGAGCTAGTAGGAAAGTTATTTAAGTCCATGTTTGCTCCTTTTAGCCATGGAAGAGGGACTTCCTTTTCCCAGGTTACTGGCCCCGCCACATGGAGGCAGGAGCAGTGCCATCCAGTGAAAAGCATTGCATGCTATAGATAATGTTGTGAATTCTACGACTGACATCGCCAAACAGTTCAGCATTCCTAAGAGTACTCAGTTCACTATACTGAAAGATAGGAAAATGACTGAATGTTTAGAGAAATCTGCTGCACTGGGGAGGATTCGAGCACGAAAGGCAAAGTACAGTCTGTCCTTGTATAGCACAATAGTTGTGTTCCTAGAAAACCTCGTGCAATGCAAAATCGTGCAATATAAACAACAGGCCCTATGGGAAAAGTGGGGTTAGGTGCCGACCACCCAAGATTGAACACACATTTGGAACCAAAACATTACCAAACACAATAAATAATCGGGTAATTTTAATCGTTATAAAATACTTACGTATTTTATAACGATTAAATATATTTTAATAAAGTGTTTTTAGTATTTTTTTAATACTAAAAAAGTATTTTTTACGAATAAAATACGTATTCGTAAAAAAATTATTATATTAAATAAAATAGTCGTAATAAAATACTTACGTATTTTATTAAGACTATTACGGTAATAAAATATTGCTAATGCTTTTGCTTCTATCGTAAGCAAACTTGTTTTTTGTTTGATTTTCTATCCAAACTGATGACAGCCGTTCCATCTCTTCCAATTCTTTGTGTCTTAATCTAATGGATTTTAATTACACTTTGAGTTGTTCCCGCCATGAAAGTTGTTTTTATTTTCTCCGCATTCTTTGTAATTCTCGGCGTTGCCTCATTTAGGTCTGTAGCACGTGCAATATCACATGGTCTTTCATTTCGCTCAAAACGTTTCACAATTTCATATTTTTTCTCTATCGACAGAGGCGGACTGGCCATAAGCCTTATCCGGGAAATCCCGGTGGGCCAGAGGCCGGTGTGATTTTGGCCACAAACCGTAGTATGAGGCCACTATAAATTTTCCCGGGTAAGAAGTTTTGACCCAGTCCGCCTCTGTTTATCGATATTGCTTTTTTTTTCCTCTCTCTGAATCTGCAGTGTCTTCACCAGGACGCTTCCTTTTCACACCTTTTAAGTATTTTACTAATTTTTAGGGAATAAAGCGCAATTACAAAACTCGGAGGCACGCTTAATACACATAAACAAAGCTGCGCGCGTATAGCAACTGAATAAACAACACTGTAAAGGCCGAGATACACTATTAACACCCCACATTTTACTAAAGCACATTTCTGGGGGTTACTACCATAAAACAATAAAAACAATTTCCAGTTTCGTTTCTGCTGGTGGAATCTGTTATAAACTGGTAGTAAACTCCATCTATTTGCATTTGCGATTATATCGATAGCTGGAATTGTGTTAGTTTTTACGTTATTATGGTGAAATGTGTTTCCCCTTCACTGATATAAAACACATAAATACATTTTCAGAATCTTCTTCATTCCTATCATGTTGCGTTCAGTTGGGGTGATTCCGCCTTCGACTGCCATTTCTTGTAAACACAAAGGCGAATCGTGCATAAGCGAATTCGGTCGTGTTATATAAGATAACGTTCCTCTATTTATAAATCGTGTATGATCGAATTCGTGTAATGTAAACACGTGTTATACGAGGACCGACTGTATACGGATCTTGAAAGGGTATCTTTGGAATGGCTAATGATGATGCGGGCAAAAATTGTTCCCCGTAGATGGTAATCTTTTGAAAGCTAAGGCTAAATCGCTTGTGCATTGAATGGATATTGAAGAATTTAAAAGTTCAGATGGATGGTTCCAGAAATTTAAGACGTCATGGATTCGTTTTTTTAAAATTGCTATTGGATAAACACTTACATTTAAAGGGAAAAAATGTAGTGGCGGAAAAAAATACAAACAGATTACCATTCTTCTAGCAGCAAAACATGTCTGGCACAGAGAAGCTTTGATTCTTTAAAGGTGCGAAGACATTACCAAGTATGTAGAGCAGACTGTCAAAATAATGGCACCTCAAATAATAGAACATTTCAATTAATGACACTGAGATAGGATGTTTACATACAGCACAGATGCCTTGCAGTGCTGAAAAAAGTTAACGGCAAGTCACGTTATTACTGTATTTGTTTATTCGTTATATCAGTAGAGAATTCAAAGTGAATTCTATACTGATATCATGGATTATACTGTTTTACATTTATTTTAAATTTAAAAACCCCTCACTAGGGCTCCTGAAGTTAATAAACCTCATACAGAGAAGAAAAAAAGAACATTAAAGATCAGTGACAAACTTGCTATAATTCAAACTATTACATTATGGTCACCCGTAAAGTTAATTTACATAACCATGTGTATTGGGCCTGTAAATTGCATGTGTTCTCTGGTCAATTTGGTTGTTTTTCTGGACAAAAAACCCAGTTTCTGGAGGGGGGAAAACTTGCTATCTACTACTGAGACTGACTAATTCAGCCATGGAATGAAAAAAAAGCCCATAAAAGTTCTTTGCGTCATCGATGGGATTCGAAACTGGGCCTTTTCCACCCAGTGTGGGGGTGACGATACTACTGCGCTACCTGCGCAGACTAAACTTGATAAATAAAGAAAAGAGAATGGGGCATAACAAGGAGTGCATTAAAGGCAGAATATAACACTGGATTGTCAACATGTTTATGTGTTTTATGTGCAGTTAATAAAATTGATTCTTAATCTCTCTATATGTTTTTAACCTCATTACTTCTGCATTAAATATAATAAAAACAAAATTTTCTAGATAACAGAAAAATCGAAATAACAGCATCTTGAATCCTCGAAAGTGCAATTATTCTGAAAGTCTACTGAACTGAGCAAACCAAAAGGTATGGATGATATCACAAATCTTCAAAGAATGGATGAGAGACTTAGATCAGGATGAGTGAGAACAGAAAAAGTTTGCTGTTTGTGGATAACAGCACTTCTCATTGTCAAGTCAATGACCTAAGTGAAATTACCGTCAAGTACCTTCCACAAAATATGACATCAGTTCTTCAGTCACTTGATCAAGGTGTAATCCAGTGTTTTAATAAACACTGGCTTGGTATACACTAGCTAAAAAAATTAAACAAAATTGTGCTATGTCTCGAATGCAAAATTAAATGCGAAATTGACATCTTGCAGCAATGTGTTTTAGCATGGGATGAAGTTGATTAAAAGTGATTGCCAACTGCTTCAAACATACTGGATATACCGCACTGTATGATGCAATGTGTTAAGTTTCACATGCTTCTTCCACTATTAATTGCAAAGAACAGTCTGATAATAGGGAAGAAATATTTGAGTATGTGCGTCATCAACTAAATTTACAGGAAAACTCGAAGTTCAAGGATTACGCAGAAGGGGATGCGGACATTGAATGTTTCAGAATATATACGGATGAAGAGGAACACATTTCAGACGTAATGGAATCTTCTGAAATTTAAAGTGGTGAATATGCAGCACAACTGTGACTGAACAAGAAGTTTCAGTGAAAGATGCTCATCAAGAATTAGAACTTGTACGATGATTTTTTTCAAGTGCAGACTAATTGCAAAAGTGAAATAACTGCTATCGCGCAGCTTCATGCTCTACCATTGACACAGCGTGCTTTGACATTATTTTAAAGTATGACACAATTCTTTGTTAGGTCTTGATATGTATGTATGTAGCAAAATTTACAATTTAATTGTAACCTTATTGCACTCTACAAATCAATGCAAAATTTACAATCATAATTTTCTTAGCATTAGTAGAGGCATACAATGCAAGAAATCAAGCTTATTCAGCATCAACCAAAAAACCCTCCCATACGACTGCTGACGAGGCTACTGGGAGTCAGAAGTGTTCAAAGCCCGTAAGTGGATTTTTTTATTTATTGATTTGAAATTATTGTTTTTCTAAAACTTTTGATTTAAATTTAGTAGCATAGCATTATTTTGTGATTTTTTGATTAATCTGGTGTATTTATTCTTTACTTGGCCTTGTAATTGCATAAAAGTATCGGTAAAGGAATCAAATCCACGTGTTACAAGTTGCAGCTCGGCTGAACAAAAAGTTTTTTAGCCATATTTAGCCGCTTTATTGACCAATTGTTATATCAAATTATTTTCTATAAGTAGCTTATAGACCTAGTCAGGAATGTTACTTTATTCTGGATTGAGACAGCGAGATTTGGGAGTTAATTAATACTTAAGCATCCGCAGATTTACCGTTCGTAATTTGCGCCATTCTTATACGATACATGATATCCCGAACTAGATAGCGTTAGTATAATTTAGTACATATAGTATAGTATATAATATAATATTGTCAATTAATCAGCAAAATCTACTAATTTTGTTAAACTTCATTGTCAATTCAATTGTACTTTTAACTAAATACATATGACGACTTAGATTACAAATGTAACATAATTAATTAATACATAACTTGATACGGAAGTTATATTAACGGAACTCGTAGGTAATACTCGGTACCGAAAAATATGTATAGCCAGGCCTCGCATAACATGAGTTCAATTAACGCGATCTTTTTTTTTTTTTATGCAATAGTTGAAAAAGATTTGAATCAGGCATTAACCTTACCGCGAGTCGTACATCAATAAACAAACGTTTGCCCACTGCCCGCCTCGGTGTGTTCCATCAACCATCGGAAGAAGACGTGTTACTTGTTCATCTCCTGCTAATAAAGTCAATGCACACTTGCATAAAAATTCAAATTTTTAAATGAGCCAGATGAAAATGTTACCACTAAGGAGATAACGGTAAAAGAATTAGATGAAATCTTTCGTATCGCATAGAACCTCAAATAAAAGGTTTGAGGTTTTCTGTGATATTTATTTCACCAGGGCCCAGAGAAGATTGTTGTCGGTTATAGAAAACTGATTGATGAAAAGAGAAAGTCAACACTGTTCAAATATTTCCGCAACAGTCATTTCTTCATTGTGTATTTTATGTCAGAGGTTCCCAAACTTTCTCGGTTCACGGCACTCTTAGTGTCTCAGTAATTTTTTCAAGGTGCACTCAGACCAAAAGAAACACCTAACAGTTCCGCTTAGTTGTTAGGTCCAAACAACTTAATAAGAAATGCTGAAACTGTGAACTACCTCGAGCTAGTAATTCGCGTGGTGTCCGACAGATGTCGAGTATCGCTGTGTTTCCCTGGAAAAGTTAAAATACTGCATTCCACGGCGCACAGTTTGGGAACCACTGTTTTATGCAATAAACATTTAATTCCATAATTATTTTCATTATCTTTTCATTACATACAGTTAAAAAGTTATTTTTAAAATTCTTTATGAACATTCCAGAAGGTCAAGGACCAATTATAATTTTTCCTATTGATTATTATATTCGATTAACGCGTTTCCGTTTTGCGCGATGCGCTTGCGGGACAAATTAATCGCGTTAATTGAGACCAGCCTGTATAACGTTATAATTGTGTTGGGATACAAGTTTAGGTTTAAAATTTTGTACTGAAATTGAAATTTTATTGAAATTAAATCGAAATCATAACTCAAAGAAGAGCAGCAAAGCAAAAGGCTCAAGCTAATGGGAGTGCTGTGCTCAAATGGGAACTGAGGGGGGGGGGGTAGTTGCCCTCTGAATCACAGCCTTTTAAAATGCACTGCTTGTGTGTGTGCGATGCAAGGAGTGTAACGAAATCAGGCGACAACTCAGCGTGGTCATGGGCCTATATGAAAGCTTGAAGGACAGGGTGGATGCCCTCTCAGGATCTAAATTGAGGGGCCCATCAAGCTCTCAGCTGCCCGCATCAACGCCAGAAGTTGCACTTGGTCATCACACAATACAGTGGCAAACCCCCAACGCAGAATGCACTGGTCCCACAGGAACTAGTAGTTGTTGGTGACTCTATTGTCAGGGAAATGGGGAACATGCTTTGTAAAAAGGATAGGTGGAACAGGAGCAGGGTATGTCTGCCAGGGGCAAAGGTTGATGACGTACAGCGGATATCATCCTTTAAGGGCACAAAACGTGATATAGTTGTACTCGTTGGCACTAATGATATTAAGAGTAGTAGATCGGCAGAATTACTTAACAAGTAAAGATCACCGTTGAAAAAAAGCCATGAATTAGCATTACCATTAGTAGAGGCATTTGATGCAAGAAAGCAAGCTTATGCAGCATCAGCCAAAAAAAAAATAAATAAATAAATAAATAAATAAAAAATAACTTCCATTTCACCTCTCTGTTCGTTCGAAATACCTGTCCAGCTGAGCCTTAAACTTATTTAGACTATCAACTTCCACGACAAGGGATGGGAGTCTGTTCCACCAACCAACCACCCGCTGGCTAAAGGCAAATTTCCTCAAGTTTATCCTACATCCGTCTTTCCTCAATTTGAATTTATGCCCTCTCAGGTGATTATTCTGAGCAAGAGGAAGAATCCCATCAGCATTGAGCATGCTCAAACCATTCAAGGCTTTATACACTTTTATCAGATCACCTCACTTCACTGGTGCCTAGTCTCCAGACACTGTAATTTGCAAAACTTAAGCCTTTCTTTGTAAGAGCACCCCTTTATTCCATTCACTAATCTTGTTGCCCTTCTCTGTACTCGTTACAGCATCGCTACATCCTTCTTGAAATGAGGCCTCCAAACCTGTATACAGTACTCTAGGTGTGGTCTGACCATTGCCTTATACAACTGAATAATCTCTCCTTATCCCTGCTAGAAAAATTCCTATATATCATCGACAATACACCATGAGCTACTCTTGCAGCCCGTCTGCACTGCTCAGAAAAATTCATATCTGCCTGCACAACCACCCCCAGGTCCCTTTCATTCTCTACCACTGTCAGTGTAGTACCACAGATTTGATACGTTGCTCTGGGGTTGCTGTTTCCCATATGTAGTACTTTACATTTGTCAATGTTAAACTTCATTTGCCACCTCTCAGCCCATCTGCTCAACCTTTCCAGATCCTGAAAAGGTTGAGCAGATGGGGTTGAATTAGGTTCAAAATTAGGGTTGAATTTGAAAGTGTCTGCAATTCTGCCCAGACACGATAGGAGGGAGTATATGACGAGAGCATTGTCGATCAATTCGGCCCTGGAAAGATTGTGCAAGGCTCAAGGGGTAGAATTTTTTTCAGCCTGGTCTGTACTTATTAACAGGAGAGGCTGCTTCTACAGGGATGGGATAGACTTAAATAAAAAAGGTGCATGAATATTTGCTGATGCTATCGAGACAGTGTCAGGTATGTCGGAAAACTGCTAGCTTAGGGAGGGGGGATACAAGGACTAATAGATTAACAGTAGCCACTGGCAGAAGTGAAAGTGATTCTTGCACTGCTTCTATTGGAATGAGCAGAATTCTAAAATATCCTGAATCTTTCTATTGGAAAGATTCAGGATATTTTAGAGACTGCTGGGAGTCATTGCGGTATAAGTAAACACATGGGTTGCTTTGGGGTAGCTAAGAATAGGAACAGGTGCATGCATACTTGCATGTTCCTATTCTTAGTTAGGAGTTTGGTAAATAAATTTGATGAATTTGACGTATTGCTCAAAACATCAAAGGCAGATACTGTTGGAATATCAGAGACGTGGTGTCACACAGATATAAGGAATGCAGAACTGGAATTTGGGGAGTACAATGTATACAGAAAGGATAGGAAGGGAGGAGGGGTTATGATATTAGTTAAGAAACACATAAAATCCAAGGAAGTGAAGCCAGTCCACATCGCTGGACAGTGCAGTGTCGTGTCAGTTTTGAGTGGCATAAGCATTGGGAGATCAAAATTGAGTAGGAGTGTGCTATAGGCCTAATGACTCTGATGAGTATAATAAGAAACTGTACAGGGAAATAGAGTGGTCCAGTAAATCACAGAGTTTTACAATGGGGGATTTTAACTTCCCAGATATTGACTGGAATTTCTGGGTTGGTCACACACACACTAGCAACGCTTTTGTGGATTTATTGGATGATTGTTTTCTACATCTGCATGTTCAGGAGGCAATTAGAGGGAGTAATACTCTTGATGTGATTATCAGTAGTGATTCTTCATGCATTAAGAATCTGCAGATAAAGGAACCACTGGTGGCAGTGATCACAGTGTATTAAGTGGGATTTAATCTAAGAAGTAACTACCATCAGGGGTAAAGGGAAGGGTTTTTGTTTTCATAAAGGCGACTACGATGGTCTGAGACAGTATTTCATTTCTGTACAGTGGGACCAACTGATGTTACCAAGAGCAAATTCAAAATGGGAAGCATTCAAAGAACTTATCTTGGAAGCTAATAGGTGTTACATACCAACTAAGAAATATTGTTCAGGGTTTAGGCCTAAATAGATGTCAGATGAATTAATGAGACTTATGGCAGAGAAGAAAAATGCATGGGATATATATAAATTAACATATGACACCGAAGACTATGATAGATATAAGCTGATCTGTAACCAAACTACAAAAGAGGTTAGGAAGGCGAAGGCAGATTATGAGAAATCATTGGCAAAGGATGCAAAGAAAAACAGTAAAGAGTTCTTTACTTATGTAAACTCTAGAAGGAAGAGGGATGAATCAGATTGGTCCACTAGATATCGATGGTTCAACTGTTGATGATCCTGCTCAGGTAGCTAACAAACTAAATGAATATTTTGCTTCGACATTCACACATGAGGTGTATTCAACTCTGGCAGTAGGCTAGATAATCTTGTAATAACTGAGAATAAAGTGGATGAGAAATTGTTGAAGATAAACAGAAGAATGGCACCTGAGGAGGATGGGATCTATCCAGTTATATTAAATAAGGCAGCAAAGGAAGTAAGCAAACCCTTAGCCATAATTAGGAGAGCTTCCTTGGACTCAGGGGAGGTACCCATAGACTGGAGATGTGCAAATGTGACCCCAATTCACAAAAGTGGACCAAAGGCTGACACAAGTATTATAGACCTGTGAGTTTAACTTCGGTTCCAGGAAAATTAATGGAGGCACTGGTTAAAGAAGTGCTGCAGGATCATCTAGACAAGACTTCAGTTATAGCTTGGACACAGCATGGTTTTGTTAAGGGAAAGTCTTGCCCGACCAATTTGATTGGATACTATGATCCAGTCACAAAAGAACTGGATGCAGGGAATAACTTTGATATTATATATTTGGATCTTAGAAAGACATTTGATACGGTTGCACATGGAAGACTGCTGCACAAATTGGAGCAGTGTGGCATTGGAGGCAAACTGCTGCTGTGGATAAAGGGATGTTTGAGTGGGAGAAGACAGAGAGTGGTAATCAATGGATGCTGCTCATCGTGGACTAATGTTATTAGTTGAGTCCCTCAGGGTTCAGTGTTGGGTCCATTATTGTTTTCTGTATTTATAAATGACATTGATGATGGTATATCAAGCTTAATGTCCAAGTTTGCAGATAATACAAAGGTTGGCAGGGTTGTTAAGGACACTTCTGACGCTATGCTGCTGCAACAGGATCTGGAAAGGTAGAGCAGATGTGCTGAGAGGTGGCAAATGAAGTTTAACATTGACAAATGTAAAGTACTACCTATGGGAAACAGCAACCCCAGAGCAACGTATCAATTCTGTGGTACTACACTGACAGTGGTAGAGAATGAGAAGAAACTGGGGGTAATTGTACAGGCAGATATGAAGTTCTCTGAGCAGGGCAGACAGGCTGCAAGAGTAGCTTATGGTGTCTTGTCAATGATATACAGGAATTTTTCTAGCAGGGATAAGGAGGTGATTATTTCCTTTTATAAGGCAATGGTCAGGCCACACCTTGAGTACTGTATACAGGTCTGGGGGCCTCATTTCAAGAAGGATGTAGAGCTGCTGGAACAAGTACAGAGAAGGACAACAAGATTAGTGAATGGAACAAAGGGTTGCTCTTACAAAGGAAGGCTTAAGTTTTATAAATTACAGTGTCTGGAGACTAGGCATCGGCGAGGTGATCTGATAGAGGTGTATAAAGCTTTCAATGGTTTGAACATGCTCAATGCTGATGGGATACTTTCTCTTTGTCAGAATAATCACCTGAGAGGCCATAAATTCAGATTGAGGAAAGAGAGATGTAGGATAGATGTGCGGAAATTTGCCTTTAGCCAGCGGGTAGTTTGTTGGTGTAACAGACTTCCATCTCTTGTTGTGGAAGTTGATAGCCTAAATAAATTTAAGGCTCAGCTGGACAGGTATTTCGAACGAACGGAGGGGTGAAATGGAAGTGGTTTTTGTTTTGTTTTTTTTTTGGCTGATGCTGCATAAGCTCGCTTTCTTGCATTATATGCCTCTACCATTGCTAATGCTAATTTCACCCCTCCATTTGTTCCAATTGCCTGTCTATCTCAGCCTTAAATTTATTTAGGCTATGAACTTCCGCAACAAAAGATGGAAGTCTGTTCCACCAATCAACTACCCGCTGACTAAAGGCAAATTTCCACACATCTATTCTACAACTATCTTTCCTCAATTTGAATCTGTGACACCTCAGGTTCTTAATCTGAGCAAGAGGAAGAATCCCATCAGCATTCAATTTGCTCAACCCATTCAAGGCTTTATACACTTCAATCAGATCACCTTGCAGGTGCCTACTTTCCGGGTGCTGCAATTGGCAGAACTTAAGCCTTTCTTGGTAAGTGCAACACGATTCCCCTCACCAATCTTGTTGCCATTCTTTGTACTCGTTCTAGAAACTCTACATCCTTCCTAAAATGAGGCCTCGAGACCTATACACAGTATTCTAGGTGCGGCCTGGCTGACCATTGCTTTGTACTATAGGATAATCACCTCCCTGTCCCTGCTAGCAAAATTCCTATATATCAATGACAAGACTCTATGACCTGTTCTGGTAGCCTGCCTGCATTGCTCAGCAAACTTCATATTTGACTGCACAATTACCCCCAGGTCTTTTTCGCTTTCCACTTCCCTGAGTGTAGTACCACACAGTTGATACGCTTCTCTTCGGTTATTGCTACCCATATGCAGCACTTTGCATTTCTCAATGTTAAACTTCAGTTGCCACTTCTCAGCCCATTTGCCCAACTTATCTAGATCCAGTTGGAGTAGCATGCTGTCTTTACTGTCGTTAACAACAAAGCCAACCTTTGTATCATCTGCAAACTTGGACATTAAACGTGATATACCTTCATCAGTATCATTGATAAATATGCAAAAAAACAATGGGCCCAACACCAAACCCTGGGGAATTCCAGTAATAACATTTGTCCACAAAGAGCAGTGTCCATTGATTACCACTCTTTATCGTCTTCCACTCAACCATCCCTTTATCCATTGTAGCAACTTACCCTTAATGCCATATCACTAAAATTTGTACAGCAGTCTTCCATGTGCAACGGTATCAACAGCTTTCCTGAAATCCAAGTATATCATATCAAAATTATTTTTGGCATTCAGTTCCTATGTGACCACATCATAGTATCCAATCAAACTGGTCAGACAAGACCACCCTTCAGCAAACCCATTCTGTGTCTTCACTATTAACTGCAATCTTGTCTGGATAATCCTGCAATGCTTCTTTAACCAGTGATTCCATTATTTTCCCCAGAACACAAGTTAAAACTAACAGGTCTATAGTTACTTGTGTCACCTTTTGAACCCCCTTTGTGAATTGGTGATACATTTGCACACTTCCAGTCCATGGAGACCTCCCTCTGAGTCCAAGGATACTCTCATAAGGATTTGCTTACTTCCTTTACTGCCTCTTTTATTAAAACTGAATAGATTCCATCCACCCCAGGTGCCTTTTTTATGTTTAATTTCAACAATTTCTCCTCCACTCCACCCTCAGTTACCTCAAAATCACTCAGCTCCCTGTCAGAATTCGATAAACCTCTGGTACTCCCCTCACTGATCAACTCCTCATGTGTGAACAAAGATGCAAAATACTCACTCAGCCTATCAGCCACCTGAGCACGATCACCAACAGTCAACCCATCCATGTCAATCAGCCCAATCTGATTCATCCCCTTCCTTCCAGAGTTTACATAAGTAAAGAACTCTTTGCTGTTTTTCTTTGCATCCTTTTCTAAGGATTTCTAGCAATTCATAAGGATTTCAAATCTACCTTCGCCGGCCTGATTCTTTGTGAATTGATTACAAACTAGTTTATATCTGCCATAGGCTTCTGTGTCACCTGATACTTTATATGCATCCCATACATTTTTCTTCTCTGTCACAAGCCTCATTAGTTAATCTGACATCCATTTAGGCCTAAACCTTAAACAGTATTTCTTGTTTAGTACTGTAGTACATATTATAAAAAAGATTATACTATATTGTATTAGCAGAATTACATTAAAAATTCAAGTTTTTACTTGTTTTGGTGCTGCTTTTATGAACAACTGATATAACCTCCTTCCAATAATGACTGTATTTCTCATTCCCCTGGGGGTCATTATATAGAGGTATGACAGTATGATTAACAGCTAGTATTTCGAAGTTGGTCCAAAGAAAGCATAAGTGCAATAGCACATGCAATATATAATAAAAAATTAAGCGTATTGTGGGACCATTTCATATAGTGGTTGTACGGGGGATGCATTTTCTTGTTTGTATCCAAATATTTAACCATTTGCATGGCCCTAAAAGTAATATTTAGGGTGTATACACAATACAGAAGTTGAAACGAGCCTCGCAAAACAAGACTTTTGTGGATTTATTGGACGACTGTTTTCTGCAGCACCATATTCGAGAGACAACCAGAGAGGGTAATACTCTTGATTTGGTTATCAGCAGTGATTATTCGTGTATAAAGAATTTGCAGATAAAGGAACCACTAGGTGGCAGTCATCACAGTGTATTGATGCGGGAGTTACTTAAAGATATAATTACCATCAGGGGTTAGGGGAAGGGTTTTTGCTTCCATAAAGGTGACTACAGTGGTCTCAGACAGTTTTTAAATTCTGTACAGCTGGACCAACTGATGATGTTACCAACAGCAAATTCTAAGTGGGAAGCATTCAAGGAACTAATCATGGAAGCTACTAGGCTTTTCATACTGATTAAGAAATATTGTTCAAGGTTTAGGCCTAAATGGTTGTCAGATGAACTAATGAGACTCGTGGCACAGAAAAAAAATAATTGGGATGCATATAAATTATCAGGTGACACAAAAGCCTATGGCAGATATATGCTAGTCTGTAATCAAGTCATAAAGGCGGTTAGGCAAGGCAGATTACAAGAAATGTTTGACAAAGGATGCTAAGAAAAGGTGAAAGGACTTCTTTACTTGTATAAACTTTAGAAGGAAAAGGATGAACCAGATTGGTCACTTGATATCGATGGTTCAATTGTTGATGATCCTGCTCAGATAGCTGATAATCTGAATACGTATTTTGCATCTACATTCACACGTGAGCAGTTATTAAGGAAGGAAAATGCCAGAAGTTTATCAAATTGTAACAGGGTGCTAAATGATTTTGTAATAACTGAGAGGAAAGTGGAGGAGAAATTGTTGAAGTTAAACATAAGAAAGGCACCTGGGGTGGATGATATCTATCCAGTTATATTAAAGAAGGCAGCAAAGGAAGTAAACAAACCTTTAACCATAATTATAAGACCATACTTAGATGCAGGGGAAGTCCCCATGGACTGGAGATGTGCAAATGTATCCCCTAATCACAAATGGGGATCTAAGGGTGACACGAGAATTATAGACCAGTTAGTTTAATTTCTGTTCCAGGGAAAATAATGGATTCACTTGTTAAAGATGCATAGCAGGATCATCTAGACAACACTGCAGTAATAATTGAGACACAGCATGGGTTTGTTCAGAAAACGTCTTGCCTGACAAATTTGATTGGACACTATGATGTGGTTACAAAGGAACTGGATGACAAAAATAATTTTGGTATCATATATTTGGATTTCAGGAAAGCTTTCGACACTGTTGTGCATGGAAAACTATTATGCAAATTGGAGCAGTGTAGTATTAAGTGTAAGTTGCTACAATGGATAAAAGGATAGTTGAGTGGGAGAAGACAGAGGGTGGTAATCAATGGACGCTGCTCTTCGTGGACTAACGTTATTATTGGAGTCCCCCCCCCCAGGGTTCGGTGTTGGGCCCACTGTTGTTTTTTATATTTATCAATGATATTGATGAAGGTATATCCAGGCTTAATGTCAAAGTTTGCAGATGATATAAAGGTTGGCAGGGTTGTTAATGACAGTAATGGCAGTGTGCTACTGCAACAGGATCTCAGAAAGTTGAGCAGATGGGCTGAGAAGTGGCAACTGAAGTTTTTATCACTGACAAATGCAAAGTACTGCATATGTGTAGCAGTAACCCGAGAGAAATGTACCAACTCGGTGGTGTTACTACACTAAGGGTAGACGAGATTGAAAGAGACCAGGGGTAATTATGTAGTCGGATATGAAATTTTCTGAGCCATGCAGACAGGCTGCCAGAGCAGGTAATGGGGTATTGTCAATGATATATAGGAATTTTGCTAGTAGGGAATAGGAGGTGATTATCGCTTTGTATAAGTTATTTGTCAGGCTGCATATTCAGTACTGCGTATAGGTCTGGAGGCTTCATTTTAGGTAGGATGTAGAGAGAAGGGAAAAAAGATTGGTGATGGCAACAAAGGGGGGGTCTTCTTACCAAGAAAAGCTTAAGTTCTGCAAATTTCAGTGGCCGAGACTAGGCACCTTAGATGTGATCTGATTGAGGTGTATTAGGCCTTGAATGGGTTGAATTCTGATGGGATCCTTCTGCTTGCTCAGATTATGAACCCGTGGCAGCATACATTCAAACTGAGGAAGGACAGTTGTAGAATACATGTGCAGAAATTTGCCTTTAGCCAGCGGGTGGTTAATTGCTGGAACAAACTACCATCTGTTGTTGTGGAAATTGATAGCTAAAATAAATTCACATTTAGAGGGAATGGAGGTATGAAATTGGGAGTTTTTTTTTTTTTTTTTTGCTGATGCTACATACGCTCGTGCTTGCTTTCTTGCATCACATGCCTCTATTACTATTACTATTTAGATTTTTCTGAGTATTGAATAATATCTGGATATTAATGCAGAAGATATTCTTTTTGTCTGCCTTAGTTTTTGGCTAAGAGTGCATTTTGAACAACATGAAAACTCAAAATATATACTGAATAATAACCATCCTATTTCTAAATCTATTTTGTTAAGAAAATAAGTCAGTTCTTACCTGCACACCATGAAGTTAATAATTTGACACGAAATACACAAAAATTAAAATGTTATAGTTTGAATGATCTCACTTTGAATGTTCAGCAGACTAATGCAAAAAATACTTTTTTCTGAAAAAATTATCCAATAACAGCTATTGTTATTATCCAATAACAATAGCTGTTATTGGATAATTTTGGAAGTAAAACTGGTGGCTAAAATGAGTTAGTTCTTGTTCAAAAAATAGTTCATAGGGAAAAAATTGAAGAAGTTTGAGGAGTATCCTGCACCTTAAATAATAATATGTATATGCCCTTTCATGAACATTTTTATATGGGATGGGGGACAGGGAACAGATGGCAGACAATCAGCCAACTGAATGCACTATATTTTTGCTGTACTGTACCAGAAATGTGCATTTAGTACCACAGTACTAACTGCACATTTCTAGCCTTCACTATAATAGAAATAGTAGAAAAAGGGTAAGAATGGTGAGTTGGTATATATCAATCCCACTATTATGTTCAAGATTCTTTAATTTCAAGAATAATAATAAATTTTCTACAGTTGAAATTAAAGTGAATGGTTTAGAAAATATAAAACTATTGTTTTATTAAGTGTTCCATAAAGATTAATTGATAAGTTTACTTATCAATTAATAAGATTATATTTACTGATATATTTACTTTTCACTTTATTAATAACACAAAAAGAAAAAAAAATAATTTAAGATAAAAAAATCTAATGCACCTGAAATATAATGCAGTGTCCATTACCTAACTTGTTTAACCTTCTGTTGGTTGTGTGGTATTTTCATCCCCAGCACCTGTTTTTCCTCATTGCTTTTTTTTTTTTTTTTAATATTATATGACTGCTTGAAACCATTCTATTCACTCTGGAGTAATTCACAATACTTTCCATAGCACATTTTTTGTCTTCTCTATTAAAAAATGAGGTTTTTATTGAATATGAAAATATGCTAAAAAGTTGGCAGAACCTTCAATGTTAATTTCACAAAACAACCAATCGGTTAAAACAAATTATACTTCACACAATTCTTGAAATTTTCTAAAACACTAATAAAAGTACTCACTTTTTTACACCTTCATCATTTTCAACCTTTGATATGATCATGATATCTTTTCCTTTTTCACCTAAAATTGCACGAATTTCTTTAACACCAGCTGCATTTCGAATAAAGGATGCAAACACCATATCTACCTAAAATATGATAAGCAACTAAATTTATATTGAATAAAAGTATATACCTTACTTTTGAAATATTAAGAGCAAGGCCTTACCTTCTAAAGAAAATCAAGGTAAACATTTGTGATCAGTATGTGGTATATGTGTAAAAACTATGCTTATTATAACAAAAATAAATGTATATGAAGAATAAATTTTAAAAAAAAATGAAAAAAAAAATAAAAATAAAAAAAAATAATAATAATAATAATTCAGCAATGACAATGATATTGAAAAGTTAATGAGGATGGCAAGTGACACAAAGGATAGACAAAGTGTGGTAGTCTTCTGGATCTTTCCAGAAGGTGGTTTTGATGTTCTTAAAAAATCTGTTATGGATATTTGCTTTAT
This sequence comes from Mastigoproctus giganteus, assembly GCF_048544385.1. Classification (NCBI taxonomy): domain Eukaryota; kingdom Metazoa; phylum Arthropoda; class Arachnida; order Uropygi; family Thelyphonidae; genus Mastigoproctus; species Mastigoproctus giganteus. The sequence goes on along the minus strand of NC_143577.1, from coordinate 130,495,154 downwards.
TTTTTACTACAAAATCCTTGTAGGTTTTCTTGTAAGAGGCAGTATGAGCCTCAAATCTTTTAAATTTTAGAAGCTTGAAGGCAGCTTTTAAAAATATCTTCTCAGCCAAAGTCTAAGTGTCTGCCTTAAGCAATAGTTCTCAAATCATTTTCTTTTTTTTCATATCTTCCATAGCACTTCTCCAATGAGATGCCTTTCAGGTCTTCCAGCACGCATCCCAGGTATATGGCTTCATCTACAGTTATAAAAACTGTTATCAATCAGTGATACAGGCTAGCCTCGATTAATGTGATTAATTCATCCCGGGAGCTCATCATGCAAAACGGAAACATGTTAATTGAATATAATAATCAATAGGAAAAATTATAATTGGTCCGTGACCTTCAGGAATGTCCATAAAGAATTTTAAAAATACCTTTTAAATAACTTTTTAACTGTATACCATGTAAAAGATAATGAAAATAATTATAGAATTAAATGTTTACTGCATAAAATACACAATGAAGAAACTATTTGTTACAGAAATATTTGAACAGAGTCATTTGAATAGTGTTGGGCTTTCTTTTTTTCGTCAATCAATTTTCAATAGCCGAAAACAAAAATAATGTTCTTATTTATACTCCGACATGACCAGCAGGTCAGTGGAGTTTACGACAAATAAATCAATACAAACGTTAATCGTATTTAGCAGTCAAGGGCTTGAACCCCGGACCACTCAAAGAGCGTGTGCTACTGCACTTGCACTCAGCTACCCTGGGAAAATAAATATCATAGAGAAAATATCGCAGAGAACCTCAAACAAAAGGTTTGCAGCCAGTTTGATATGACTTAAATGTTGAAATGAGATCCTAATCCACAAGTTAGATCACAATCCCATCTGCGCCTCTGCAACATAACTATGTACAGGCAACTCTCAGTTAATGAACAAGTTCTGTTCAAAGATGTTGTTCATTATAAGTTTTGTTAGTACATGGTTCATTATAACTTATAATGAACCATGTACAAGACCATTCGATGGTTAGTACGTTTTATTATAACGTATGTATGTGTTATGGTTTATGGTACATGATACATAATGTAAAATAAAATAAGAAAAGAATAAAAAACAAGATATTGTACTTGTTAATTTTAATTAAAAACATAAAGAGTTACAAAATAGAAATAAAGAAAATGAGTAATAACATAATATATGTATTCAACTTTTACTCATCACTATCTTCATCAGAGTTCAATATTTTCCACATAAGTGAAACTAGGTGCAGATGAGGTAGACGCAGTGGTGGATCCAGAAAAGAATGACTGGAGGTGCACAATTTTGTGCTTTGTTTGTGCACAAACAAGGCACAAAATATAATGACACTCAAACATAATGTGACTGGTGGACACAAGGTACACAGCTGAAGTCTGAATTACTTTGAAGTAAACATTATGCACGACCCAACTGCGTGAACACCTTGAACTCGAATGTCGATCACATCAGTGTACAGAGTATATATTTTCAACTGTAGTCAGTTGAAAACAGATGAGCCACAATGCAAAAATAGATAAAATCTTATGTTAACAATGAAAAATAGAGAAAATTTTTTTCAGCTAAAGGGAATTTAAATGATTTGTGTATATTCTCAGAAAAACAACAGGGGGGGGGACACGTGCTGCAGTGCCCTAACTCTGAATCTGCCACTGGGTAGATGGAAGTGCATCTGATAATGAAGAAACAGTTGGGTTTTCCATTTTTTTAAAAATATATTTTTATAGAAGATTGCACACTTAATTTCTTTTTTTCTTCAAAAATTTCAATGTAGCATGCTAGACAGTCATAAACGCCTCTTTTCACTTTTGCAATTCTTTCCATATTTGCATCTTCTTCTTCAAAGACTGCCAACCTCTCGAAATTGATTTAAAAGCTGCAGCCATTTTCTGCTTTGTAAATGTTCTGGGAGGCTGTGGAATATCAGGTTCTTCTCTTACTTCAGAATTTAGATGTGTCTCTAACAGTGTTAATAAAATAACTGACCACATTTGAGAGATGTGAAAGATCGGTCAGGCGCATTTTTTGCTGTGTGTTCGCAGTGCTGCTATTATCCATTTCAGGTATCTCTTCGACTGGAAGAGAAAGGGATGGGGAGGCTTTCTTTTCCCAGACCTAAGTGAACCAATGGTTGACCGTCTAAGATAACCTAGGCAAAGCAAGTGATTATCCTATTATATTATAATAGGGGGAATCACCAATTTCTTTCCCAAGAGAAAACATTCTATGTGGCATGGCATGTAAACCAACATTTTTTTACTGGCTAGATTAGTTTTATTAACCAAGAACAACATCATCATCATCATCAACCATTTTCAATCCATTGCAGGATGAAAGCCTCTCCAGCAACTTTCCAGTTCCTTCTGTTTTGAGCACTGGCCATCCATTTACTACCCAAAAACTCATGAATTTCATCTATTCATCTCCGCCTTTGTCATCCAGGTTTTCTTCTAGCTCCTCTTGGGTACTAAGAAAATGGACTAAGAAAATAACATTCTGTTATTTTCTTAGTCCATCTGTAATCATGTCTTCGAGCTATGTGTCCTGCCCAAAACCATTTTAGTTCTTTAGTTTTGATAAGAATGTCCTTTACTTGAGTTTGCTGCCTAATCCATGTGTTTCTCTTCTTATCTAACAGTCTGATTCCCAATATAATTCATTCCATTCTTCGCTGTGTAGTTCTCAGCTTCTCTTCAATTCTTTTGGTGAGTGCCCAAGTTTCACTTCCATAAGTCATGGTGGGGAGTATACATTGGTTCATTATTTTACTTTTCAGACAAACTGGGATATTGCTCTTCAGTATGTGACTATATTTCCTGAATGCTATCCATCCAAAATTTATTCTTCTCTTGACTTCCAGCCATTTATCATTATTACAGCTATAACTTGTCCCAGATAAGTATATGACTCCACCTTTTCAATTACTGCTCCTTCAATCATTATTTCCCTTTCTGTGGCATACTTGTTCCTCATTACTTTTGTTTTAGCAATATTCATTTTTAGTCCAAAATCCTTACTAACTGTGCATAACTGATTAAGATTTTCCTCTAATTCTTTGGGATCGTGGCTTATGACCACAATGTCATCTGCAAATTGTAAATGGTTTAGGTTCTCACCGTTCACATTGACTCCTTTCTGCGACAAGTCTAATCTTCTGAAAGCTTCCTCAAGGGCAGCAGTAAACAGCTTTGGAGATATTGTGTCTCCTTGTCGAACTCTTTTTTGTGTCTCCTTGTCGAACATTTTTTTTTTTTTTTTTTTTTTTTTGGTAATTTTCATTTCTGTGATCACGACATGCAGTTGAAAAGCATTGTCAGCTTCAGGAAGAAAAATCGTGCCTTTCTGCCGCTACTGGAACAGAGAAGTTTTTTTCTGATTTATATTCTGCTTTATTAGTTTAAATTGACATATTAACTTATTTCTAGAGTAGCTTTATATTCCTATTTACGGTACTTAAAGTTAAAGTAACTTAGATAGAGATTTGTAGGTATTACTTAGTATCGGAAAGGGTATCAAATACACGAGTTTACCGTTCATAGACAGCCGCCATAGTTACGTGAAAATTAATCAGTAAATCTATTAATCTTGTCGAACTTCATTGGCAATTAAATTGTTCTTTTAACTATATATATATAACGACTTAGAGTACAAACGTAACAAATAATTAATACATACTTGATACTCGTTCGTGAATTCCCGCCATTTTTACACGATAGCATAAGCTTAGTGTAGTATAGTGCATAATATAATATTGTCAATTATTCAGTAAATCTATTAATCTTGATAAACTTTATTGTCAATTAAATTGTATTTTTAACTCTATAAATATATATAACGACTTAATCGTAACAAATAATTAATACATAACTATAGTGGTACACGTGATACGGAAGTTGTATAAAGGGAACACTAGATACCGAAAAAAAAAAAAAAAAAAAAAACAATATATATATCCATATATATATATATATATATATATATCACCTTCACAATTGAATATTTTACCTTTCAACTGTTAACTATTTGCCATATCTACTATATATATATATATATATAATATAACTTAAGGATTTAATTTTTGTTTTAAATTTTATTGAATTACATTGGAATCATGACTCTAACCAGAGCAGCAAAGCAAAAGGCTCAAGCTAATGGGAGTGCTGTGGTTCAGGGGAGAACTGAGGGGGCCAGTTGCCCTCTGAATCACAGTCTATTAAAATGCACTGTTTGCTTGATGTTTGCGGAGCAGTTGGGTACGGGACATGATACTGCCAAGGGGGATGTCTTTGTGTGTGCACGATGTAAGGAGTGCAAGGAAATCAGGCGACAACTCAGCGTTGTTATGGGCCTTTATGAGAGCTTGAAGGACAGGTTGGTTGCCCTCGAAGGAAATAAATTGAGGGGCCCATCAAGCTCTCAGCTGCCCACATCAACGCCAGAGCTTGCACTTGGTCATCAGGCAACACAGAAGCAGCCCCCTAGGCAGAATGCGCTGGTCCCACAGGAACTAGTAGTTGTTGGTGACTCTATTGTCAGGGAAATGGGGAACATGCTTTGTAAAAAGGATAGGTGGAATAGGACCAGGGTATGTCTGCCAGGGGCAAAGGTTGATGACATTGTAGAGCGGATATCATCTTTTAAGGGCACAAAAGGTGATATAGTTGTACACGTTGGCACGAATGATATTAAGAGTAGGAGACCGGCGGAATTACTTAGCAAGTACAGGTCACTGCTGAAAAAAAGCCGTGAATTAGGGTTGAACTTGAAAGTGTCTGCAATTCTGCCCAGACACGATAGGAGGGAGTATATGATGAGAGCCTTGTCGATCAATTCGGCCCTGGAGGGATTGTGCAAGGCTCAAGGGGTAGAATTTTTTTCAGCCTGGACTGTACTTGTTAACAGGAGAGATTGCTTCTACAGGGATGGGATACACTTAAATAGAAAGGGTGCAAGAATTTTTGCTGATGCTGTCGAGGCAGTGTTAGGTGGGTCGGAAAACTGCTAGTTGGGGCGGATACAAGGACTAATAGATTAACAGTAGCCACTGGCAGAGGTGGAAGTGATTCTTGCACTGCTTCTATTGAAATGAGCAGAAGTCTGAAAAACAAGATGCAGGATATTTCAGAGACTGCTGGTAGTCATTGCGTTACAAGTAAACACATGGGTTGTGTTAGGGTAGCTAAGAATAGAAACAGGTGCATGTATACCTGCGTGTACACCAATGCTAGGAGTTTGGTAAATAAATTTGATGAATTTGAGGTATTGCTCAAAACATCAAAGGCAGATATTGTTGGGATATCAGAGACGTGGTGTCACACAGATATAAGTAATGCGGAACTGGAATTTGGGGAATACAATGTGTATAGAAAGGATAGACAGGACAGGAAGGGAGGAGGGGTTATGCTATTAATTAAGAAACACATAAAGTCCAAGGAAGTGAAGCCAGTCGACATCGATGGACAGGGCAGTGCCGAATCAGTTTGGTGTGACATAAGCATAAGGAAATCAAAATTGAGAGTAGGAGTGTGCTATAGGCCTAATGACTCTGATGAGTATAATAAGATATTGTACAGGGAAATAGAGTGGGCCAGTAAATCAGAGAGTCTTATAATGGGGGATTTTAATTTCCCAGATATTGACTGGAATTTGTGGGTTGGTCACTCGCACACTAGCAAGGCTTTTGTGGATTTATTGGATGATTGTTTTCTACACCAGCATGTTCGTGAGGCAACAAGAGGGAGCAATACTCTTGATCTGATTATCAGTAGTGACTCTTCATGCATTAAGAACCTGCAGATAAATGAACCACTAGGTGGCAGTGATCACAGTGTGTTGAAGTGGGATTTACTCAAGGAGGTAACTACCATCAGAGGTAAAGGGAAGGGTTTTTGTTTTCGTAAAGGCGACTATGATGGTCTGAGACAGTATTTAAATTCTATACAGTGGGACCAACTGATGATGTTACCAACAGCAAACTCAAAATGGGAAGCATTCAAGGAACTAATCTTGGAGGCTACCAGGCTTTACATACCAACTAAGAAATATTGTTCAAGGTTTAGGCCTAAATGGTTGTCAGATGAACTAATGAGACATGTGGCAGAGAAGAAAAATGCATGGGATACATATAAATTAATGGGTGACATGGAAGCCTATGATAGATATAAGTTGGTCTGTAACCAAGTCACAAAGGAGATTAGGCAGGCAAAGGCAGACTACGAAAAATCCTTGGCAAAGGATGCAAAGAAAAACAGAAAAGAGTTCTTTACATACTTGAACTCGAGAAGGAAAGGGATGAATCAGATTGGTCCACTGGATATTGACGGTTCAACAGTTGAGGATCCTGCTCAGGTGGCTAACAATCTAAACGAGTATTTTGCATCTACATTCACGCATGAGGAGTTATTCAGGAAGGAGAATGATGTAGGTAAAGTAAACATTGGCAGTGAGCTGGATGATTTTGTAATAACTGAGAGGAAAGTGGAGGAGAGATTGTTGAGGATAAACATAAAAAAGGCACCTGGGGTGGATGGGATCTATCCAGTTATATTAAAGGAGGCAGCAAAGGAAGTATGCAAACCCCTAGCCATAATTATGAGAGCTTCTTTGGACTCAGGGGAGGTACCCATAGACTGGAGATGTGCAAATGTAACCCCAATTCACAAAGGAGGATCAAAGGCTGACACAAGTAATTATAGACCTGTTAGTTTAACTTCTGTTCCAGGTAAATTAATGGAGGCACTGGTTAAAGAAGCACTGCAGGATCATCTAGACAAGAATTCAGTTATAGCTCAGACGCAGCATGGTTTTGTTAAGGTGTCTTGCCTGACCAATTTGATTGGATACTATGATGTAGTCACAAAAGAACTGGATGCAGGGAATAACTTTGATATTATATATTTGGATCTTAGAAAGGCTTTTGATACTGTTGCACATGGAAGACTGCTGCACAAATTGGAGCAGTGTGGCATTGGAGGCAAATTGCTGCTATGGATAAGGGGATGGTTGAGTGGCAGAAGACAGAGAGTGGTAATCAATGGACACTGCTCAACGTGGACTAATGTTATTAGTGGAGTTCCTCAAGGTTCAGTGTTGGGTCCGTTGTTGTTTTCGGTGTTTATGAATGATATTGATGATGGGATATCAAGTTTAATGTCCAAGTTTGCAGATGATACAAAGGTTGGCAGGGTCGTCAAGGACACTACTGACGCTATGCTGCTGCAACAGGATCTGGAAAGGTTGAACAGATGGGCTGAGAGGTGGCAAATGAAGTTTAACATTGACAAATGTAAAGTACTGCATATGGGAAACAGTAACCCCAGAGCAATGTATCAACTCTGCGGTACCACACTGACAGTGGTGGAGAATGAAAAGGACCTGGGGGTAATTGTGCAGGGAGATATGAAGTTCTCTGAGCAGTGCAGACGAGCTGCAAGAGTAGCTCATGGTGTCTTGTCAATGATATACAGGAATTTTTCTAGCAGGGATAAGGAGGTGATTATTCCCTTGTATAAGGCAATGGTTAGGCCACATCTTGAGTACTGTATACAGGTCTGGAGGCCTCATTTCAAGAAGGATGTAGAGCTGCTGGAACGGGTACAGAGAAGGGCAACAAGATTAGTAAATGGAACAAAGGGTTGCTCTTACGAAGAAAGGCTTAAGTTTTGCAAATTACAGAGTCTGGAGACTAGGCACCGGCGAGGTGATCTGATAGAGGTGTATAAGGCCTTGAATGGTTTCAGCATGCTCAATGCCAATGGGATTCTTCATCTTTCTCAGAATAATCACCTCAGAGGGCATAAATTCAAATTGAGGAAGGACGGATGTCGGATAGATGTGCGGAAATTTGCCTTTGGCCAGCGGGTGGTTGGTTGGTGGAACCGACTTCCATCACTTGTTGTTGAAGTTGATAGCCTAAACAAATTTAAAGCTCAACTGGACAGGTATTTCGAACGAACGGAGGGGTGAAATGGGAGAGGGTTTTTTTTTTTTTTTTTTTTGGGCTGATGCTGAATAAGCTTGCTTTCTTGCATCGTATGCCTCTACTAATGCTAATGCTAACTCCTTTCTCGATTTTAAATTTCCTACTGTCTTTGTCTAGTCTAATAAAGGAGGTAGCACTCTCATATATTTTCTTCAAAATCATAATATAAGGGGTATGCCTTGTTTATATATATAGGGGTATATATATAGGCTATATGCCTATATAGGGGTGTGCCTATGCCTTGTCTTTCCTTTGCCCGAAACATTGCCTTATGGTGTATGGAGTTAAATGCCTTTTCATAATCCACAAATGCCAGGCATAATGGTGTTTTATATTCATTTGCTTTTTCCATTAGCTATGATATTATGTGAAGGTGATCCATAGTTGAGAATCCTGTCCTAAAGACAGCTTGCTCTTTCGTTTGATTCTCATCAAGTATTCTTTCTAATCTGTTAGTAATGACCCTTGTGAACAACTTGTAGATGTGGGATAACAAGCTAATTGGTCTATAATTTCTAATTTCTAATTTATCTCCTTTCTTATGCAGCAAAACTATGATTGCATTATTCCACTGCTTAGGCGTCACACCTTTTCTAATGCACTTTGTGAAGAGCCTTGCCAGTTTTTGTGTTATGTCTCTTCCTCCCAATTTTAACAACTCTACAGTAACTTCATCTTCCCCCGGGGCTTTCTGATTCTTCATTTTCTTAAATGCATGTTCTACCTCATCAGGAATAATATCCGGTATGTCGTATATGTTGCTACTTTGCAATCCATCTTCCCCACTGCTGGCATCATTCCCTCGCTCCTTGTATAATTCTCTATTGTAGTCTTCTGCTATTTGAATTATGCCTTCTCTGCTGTTTATAAGTATACCATCACTATTCTTCAGTTTCAGTATCATTTGTCTTTCTGTATTACTGCTCATGGCTGCTGATTTAAATCCTTTGTTTTCCCTTAATGCTTGTTCTACTTTTCTTGTGTTAAATCTTCTTATGTCCTCTCTGAGTCTCTTTCTAATGGCTTTGCATAACTCAGTATACTCAATTTTCTCCCTGTCAGTGTTTTTCTTGTCGTCTTCATTTGTCGTCTTCGGTTCATCATGACAAGTGTTTCTTGACTAATTTTTTCTTCTTTGGATTTCTTTTTATCTATAGGTCTTGGGCTTTATCACTTTAAGAAAGTTGTAATATTCCTCGTCGATATCTTGGTCCTGAGCAGTCTGCAGAAGCTCAAACTTGTTCTTAAGTTCCAGTACATACTGCTTTTTCTCCTCCCCTGTTATCTCAAAGGCCTTTGTATTATTTACTCGAGTCAGTTTTTTCCTTTCTTTTCCTATATCTATATCAAGTGTACATCTTACCATTCTGTGATCACTTCCAACATTTACCTTATTCAGGATGGTAACATCATTCACAATATATCTTCTGTTAGTGAGGATAAAGTCTATTTCATTAGTTGTTAATTGATTTGGACTCTTCCATGTTCACTTTCTGTTCACCCTTTTCTTGAAAAAAGTGTTCATTACTGACAGTCCTTGAGATTCTGCAAATTCCACAAGTCTTTCACCTCTTTTATTTCTTTCACCAATTCCAAAATTTCCTATAGTTCCTCTTTCTGCGCTGGTTTGCCTTTTTGCAACCTTAGCATTGAAGTCCCCCATAATAATAGTGTAGTGGGTCTTCTCATCTAGAAGACTCTCAATTTCGGTGTACATTTCTTCAACCTCTTCATCATCATGGCTCGATGTTGGTGCATAAATCATTATAATCTTTAGCTGGTTCCTCTTAGAAATCTTGACACCCTTGGTGATGTACTTTTGAATTCCAAAATGTTGTTTTTAAAATCTTTATGGACCAGAAACCCAATTCCACCTTCACTCCTTTCACTGTTTCCATTGGTATACAGCAGATTTCCACTTGATAAACTTATAAGTGATTCATTTCTTCTTTTTGTTTCAGCCAAACCGATGATATTCCAATTCACATTTTCTAATTCCTTTTCGAGCTCTAATATCCTTTCTTCACCGATGATTGATCGTACGTTATAACAGGCCAAGTTCAATTTCCGTGCATGGCAGCCTGGTCGTACCCAGAGATTCTCAGCACCCTCTGTTTCCACTCTGATCCTCTTGCTGCTGTAAGAGGGAGAGTGAAAGCCGCTGGGGGACTGAGGGCCATTTGCTTTGTCGTGCTGTCATATGCTGGAGGGTTTGGTCTTTTCCTCTTCACGCTGACCAGGCGTCTTGAAGAGAACCACTCTACACGTTCGTTGCCACCTAAGTGACGTAACAGCGCTTACCATCGAGAAGGTGTGCATGAGCGGATTTTAGGGAGGCAGGCCAACCGGACTTCTCCTAAATCTTCTGTAATAGAGAGATATTGGATCCATCAGTGTTTTAGGCTGAGTGTCTGATAATACACAGAATACCCGTTCCCCTCTAAGCCCCAAGAACAGTTCAGTTCTTGAACAGAACAGTTCAACCAAGACCTGTTCAGTATAATTATCATATAATAATTTTCTGATAATTATTGTAATAAATACATTTTTTAAAAGTTAATTTATTTAAATCTAAGAATTATGTTCACTATATGTTTGGCATTTCGTTTTATAAGGAACTCTATCTATTGGCAACTTTAAGAAATTTTGAATAAATTGTGACGTTTGTTATAGCAAATGTTTGTAAATTGAACGTTCGTAAACCGAGAGTTGCCTATATATGGAGTATGTATATGTTGGAAATGTGACATAGGTTTGCAGGGAAACTACTCTATAATGATCAAAACTGCAAATATTAAATATGTGTACTGTACAAATAATGAACCTGCAAATAATCTCTATATTCATAATCATGAATATAGAGTTTACTGTATATTTCTTCATTTCAAATTTTGTATTTTTATCACATGTGAATCAGATAAAATAATAAAATGATTCAAGAGAATAATTTTATTTCAGCAAGAGATTTTAGGCGGGGTAATTAATTTTAATTATTTTTTGTCTAAAAGAAAATAGTTTTATATCTTGTATTCAGCTAGCCTTTCTTAATTAAATACATATCCTATAATTAATGCCGCCTGAATATGTGGAAAGTTATTAGCAGTACTTAATTTATACAACACTTATAGAGTTTTAAAAATTTCAATTAGGAGCCACATTATATAGCTTGGTTTCCAGTCCCCATATCTTAAAAAAAATGTTAATAATTAACCTTGTTGCTCCATTATACTTTTTCCAACAAAACAGTATTTCTCAAAATGGAATTTAAATATCTGTATACACTACTTGAGATGTGGCCTAACTATCACTCTATATAATAAAATAATCAACTCTTTAACCTTAATGAAAAATTTTTTCTGCATTATAGGAATGGCAGACTGACTATAAGATACTACACTTGGCATGACAGGCCTTTTTCCTGGTTGGTAGCATATGTTAACATATGAAAAATTTATTTTTTTATACCAAATAAACTACAATTTAAAAGTGTGAATATCTGTAACATTAATTCAGTGTCTCATTAAATTCTTGTGCTTTCAGTGGATAAATCAAAGAAAAAATATATTCCTGTTTTAGCATTAGCATTAGTAAAGGCATTTGATACAAGAAAGCAAGCTTATGCACCATCAGCCAAAAAAAAAAAAAAAAACCCCACTACCACTTCACCCCTTTGTTCGTTCAAAATACCTGTCCAGCTGAGCCTTAAACTTATTTAGGCTATCAACCTCCACCACAAGGGATGGAAGTCTGTTCCACCAACCAACCACCCGCTGGCTAAAGGCAAATTTCCACACGTCTATCCTACATCTGTCTTTCCTCAATTTGAATTTATGCCCTCTCAGGTGATTTTTCTGAGCTAGAGGAAGAATCCCATCAGCATTGAGAATGCTTAAACCATTCAAGGCTTTACACACCTCTATCAGATCACCTCGCTGGTGCCTAGTCTCCAGACACTGTAATTTGCAAAACTTAAGCCTTTCTTCGTAAGAGCACCCCTTTGTTCCATTCACTAATCTTGTTGCCCTTCTCTGTACTCGTTCCAGCAGCGCTACATCCTTCTTGAAATGAGGCCTCCAGACCTGTATACAGTACTCTAGGTGTGGCCTGACCATTGCCTTATACAATGGAATAATCACCTCCTTATCCCTGCTGGAAAAATTCCTGTATATCATTGACAATACTCCATGAACTACTCTTGCAGCCCGTCTGCACTGCTCAGAGAACTTCATATCTGCCTGCACAACCACCCCCAAGTCCCTTTCATTCTCTACCACTGTCAGTGTAGTACCACAGAGTTGATACGTTGCTCTGGGGTTGCTGTTTCCCATGTGTAGTACTTTACATTTGTCAATGTTAAACTTCATTTGCCACCTCTCAGCCCATCTGCTCAACCTTTCCAGATCCTGTTGCAGCAGCATAGTGTCAGTAGTGTCCTTGACAACCCTGCCAACCTTTGTATCGTCTGCAAACTTGGACATTAAGCTTGATATACCATCATCAATATCATTTATAAATACAGAAAACAATAATGGACCCAACACTGAGCCCTGAGGGACTCCACTAATAACATTAGTCCACGATGAGCAGTGCCCATTGATTACCACTCTCTGTCTTCTCCCCCTCAACCACCCCTTTATCCATAGCAGCAATTTGCCTCCAATGTGCAACAGTATCAAAAGCCTTTCTAAGATCCAAGTATATAATATCAAAGTTATTCCCTGCATCCAGTTCTTTTGTGACTGCATCATAGTATCCAATCAAGTTGGTCAGGCAAGACTTCCCCTTAACAAAACCATGCTGTGTCTGAGCTATAACTGAAGTCTTGTCTAAATGATCCTGCAGTGCTTCTTTAACCAGTGCCTCCATTAATTTTCCTGGAACAGAAGTTAAGCTCACAGGTCTATAATTACTTGTGTCAGCCTTTGATCCTCCATTGTGAATTGGGGTCACATTTGCACATTTCCAGTCTATGGGTACCTCCCCTGAGTCCAAGGAAGCTCTCATAATTATGGCTAAGGGTTTGCTTACTTCCTTTGCTGCCTCCTTTAATATAACTGGATAGATCCCATCCACCCCGGGTGCCTTTCTTGTGTTTATCTTCAACAGTTTCTCCTCCACTTTACTCCCAGTTATTTCAAGATTCTGTAGCTTACTGCTAGAGTTGAATACACCCCTGGCATTCCCCTTGCTGAATAACTCCTCATGTGTGAATGTCGATGCAAAATATTCATTTAGTTTGTTAGCTACCTGAGCAGGATCATCAACAGTTGACCCATCAATATGAAGTGGACCAATCTGATTCATCCCCTTCCTTCTAGAGGCCAGGTGGGAAGGAACAGCAGTGCGCAGCACACGCTTCTTGATTAGACCGGGGTTCGAGCCCGTCACCACCAAATACGGAGGATGCGGAAAGGTCAGGGACTGACCACCGCATATCCCGGAGCAATATGGCCTTAGTTGCTAATGCTCCTAAAAACCAAAACAACAACAACATCCTTCTAGAGCTTACATAAGTAAAGAACTCTTTGCTGTTTTTCTTTGCTTCCCTTGCCAAGGATTTCTCGTAATCTGCCTTCGCCTGCCTAACCTCCTTTGTAACTTGGTTGCATATCAACTTGTATCTATCATAGGCTTCTGTGTCATGTGTTAATTTGTAAGTATCCCATGCATTTTTCTTCTCTGCCATATGCCTCATTAGTTCATCTGACATCCATTTTGGCCTAAACCTTGAACAATATTTCTTAGTTGGTATGTAAAGCCTAGTAACTTCCAAGATAAGTTCTTTGAATGCTTCCCATTTTCAATTTGCTGTTGGTAACGTCATCAGTTGGTCCCACTGTATAGAATTTAAATACTGTCTCAGTCCATCGTAGTCGCCTTTACAGAAGCAATAACCCTTCCCATTACCCCTAATGGTAGTTACCTCTTTGAGTAAATCCCACTTCAGCACACTGTGATCACTGCCACCTAGTGGTTCATTTATCTGCAGATTCTTAATGCATGAAGAATCACTGCTGATAATCAAATCAAGAGTATTACTCCTTCTAGTTGCCTCCCGAATATGCTGATGTAGAAAACAATCATCCAATAAATCCACAAAAGCCCTGCTAGTGTGTGAGTAACCAGCCCCCAAATTCCAGTCAATATCTGGGAAATTAAAATCTCCCATTATAAGACTCTCTGATTTACTGGCCCACTCTATTTCCCTGTACAGTTCCTTATTATACTCATCAGAGTCATTAGGCCTATAGCACACTCCTACTCTCAATTTTGATCTCCCAATGCTTATGTTACACCAAACTGTCTCAACACTGCACTGTCCAGCGATGTCGACTGGCTTCACTTCCTTGGTTTTTATGTGTTTCTTAACTAATAGCATAACCCCTCCCCCCTTCCTATCCTGTCTATCCTTTCTGTAGACGTTGTACTCCCCAAATTGCATCCCTTATATCTGTGTGACACCACGTCTCTGATATCCCAACAATATCTGCCTTCGATGTTTTGAGCAATACCTCAAATTCATCAAATTTATTTACTAAACTCCTAGCATTTGTGTACACGCAAGTATACCTGCACCTATTTCTATTCTTAGCTACCCTAACACAACCCATGTGTTTACTTGTACCGCAATGGCTCCCAGCAGTCTCTGAAATACCATGCATCTTGTTTTTCAGGCTTCTGCTCATTCTAATAGAAGCAGTGCAAGAATCTCTTTCACCTCTGCCAGTGGCTACTGTCAATCTATTGGTCTTTGTCTTCCCCCAAGCTAGCAGTTTTCCGACCCACCTAACACTGCCTCGATAGCATCAGCAAATATTCTTAATTTTTAAAGTAAGTTTCTTAATTCTTAAAGTAAGTTTTAATTGACAACCACAATGCTATCACTTTTTTTATGAACTATGGTCAGTCACTGGCTAAGCATATTCATTACTGAAATGACAGAAAATAAACACTGTGAATAAAATATATGCAATCTGTCTACTTGCATTTTTTTACTGATATACCATAAGTGGGGACTGATATCTTGGGTGGGAGACTACTAGTATAATGTTGCAGTAAGAATTTTACACCAGTCAAGTAATAGATCACAGAGAGATACCTACATGCAATCCAGTCTACACTGATGAGAGAACTTCGTGTCATATTATATAATTAGTCAATTTCCCTCTTCAACTACTTTTAAGACTGATCTTAAGTAAGCCTTCTACGTCCTATGCACACAATGAGTCATATTTTACTGATAAAGTTCAATCATTACAAAATTCAGTCAAAAATCAAAATCAGAATGATTAATTAACAGATAAAAATGCTAAACTAAAGAAGGGAACAGAAATTGAATCAATAGCTAGAAAACAAACAAACAAAACAATTTAATAACTATTAAATTAATGCTTAAACCTCAATTTAGATGAAAAGTGGAGTACTATTTCAATAAAGGTATTGAAATAGTTTGTTAAAAATAAACCACCACTGTGAATTACATTTTTTCATTGTTGATAGGGAAAACACTTTTGTCCCTCCAGTGACAGAGCGAGGGCTAATGCTGTTCAGCTAAGTAACTAATATCATTTTTAATATCTAATAACATCATTCATTAGGTGAATCTATTATTCATTAAAAATTCTTTAAGGCCCTTCTGTGATCAGTTTTCGAACTATTTCGGTCACTCATACACCAGGTAGCCTTAATTAGTAACTCTGTGTTAAACAGTAAATAAATGTATTGAACATAAATGAGCAGCCAAGTGGTGTACAGAAGGGAAAACTTCTAATTTAAAATGTAATCAATGTCATGTTTTCATGTTTTTTTATTTTTATTTTTTTATTTTTACAACGTTAACAGAAACAAACTGGAGGCCTCATTTTAGGAAGGATGTAGAGCTGATGGAACGAGTACAGAGAAAGGCAATGAGATTGGTGAGGGGAACAAAGTGTTACTCTTACCAGGAAAGGCTACAGTTCTGCGAATTGCAATGTCTGGAGACTAGGCACCCGTGAGATCATCTAATTGAAGTATGTAAAGCCTTGAATGGTTTGAGCAAGCTCAATGCTGATGGGATTCTTCCTCTTGCTCAGATTACACACCTGAGGGGGGCATAAATTCAAATTGAGGAAAGACAGTGATAGAATAGATGGGCAGAAATTTGCATTTAGCTAGCGAGTGGTTGAGAGTTGTTAGAAAAACAAAACGGTTTTATAAAAGATTTTTAAGAAGTAAATTACGTTTTAATTTATCATGATACAAAATTAGATACATATAACAGAAAAAAATTAAAACTCATATTAAACTCTCTTATTCTTCATTATACTAGATAACTGAATGAGACACAAGGACTTGGGAGCCTGCTTATTAATGAAAGTGTCTCATTGCCTAATATGCAGTGCTGTCCCTACCAGTAATCTTCACAAATATTTTTTTAGTGGCATGGTATGGTATAGTGCAGGCATATCAAGAAATAAAAATTGGTGAAATAATGAGCACGTCAACCTGCATGGAGTGAAATCTACCTTTATTTTCTTAAATGATTATAGATTATTCTCAGCTACTTTGTGGTACTTCCTGTACCACAAAGTAGCTGAGAATGTAAAGATGTGACTGTAAAGTTGGCATAAATGGTAAATTATGGTAACTCCATTTACACATTTGTTAATTTATTACAAATTTCTTACTTGTTATATTTAGCCTTTAGTAATTATATGTGTGATAGAGCCTGAGTTAGCCAACAGATAGTTATTAGTAAATATCAGTAAAGATTAATTTTCCTGATATTTACTAATAACTATCTATAATAATAACAATTTAAATAATTCTCAAAACAGTTAATAATTTAGTCACTAAGATTAAAGGCTTTTAAACATTTGGAATGTTATTTGTCATATTTTATTGAAAATGGCCAAATGAAGAAAGGAGTGTGAAGGTTTTAAGATTGATGAAAGATGCAATCTCATGTTAAGAAGATGATTTGGAAATTGGTGAAATAATGAGCACTTCATCCTTCTTGGAGTATAATCTGCCTTTAATTTCTTAAAGAATTGCACATTATTCTGAGATGTTTTGTGGTACTGCCTGTAAATACAGCATAGCTGGTAAATTATGGCAACTTCACTGACCAAGAGTTGTTAATTTGATTGCTAATTTACTACTCAATAAAAATTCAGGACTAAAGCCCCAGACTGTGGGAAAATTAATAGACATAAGTTTGTGTAAATGCATCATTTCTATGTGCAGTAAATTAACCAAAGTTATTATAGTGGCATCATTTAATTACATCTGATATTGTGAATACCTTCACAATGAGTTGTATATTTGGTTTTACTTCGAATAGTACCACTTCCCCAATAGAGAAGACTATTGTTATTTATTCTCAGTGGATACCACACTACCCAGACAAGCCATTTTTAGAGCTATTTGCCCTTCATTGGTGGGCGGGCAGGTACCCTGATGGTATAATAGCTGACAACCCAGTTGTAAAAATAATTCCACAAAATACGAAAGATGCCAAATAGTGTTTAGCAGTTTAATACTTAGTAAAAATTCAGGGCTAAAGCCTCAGACTGTACAAAAATTTACAGATATGTAAGTTAGCATTAGCATTAGCATTAGCATTAGCAGAGGCATATGATGCAAGAAAGCAAGCTTATTCAGCATCAGCCAAAAAAAAAAAAAAAAAACACCCACTCCCATTTCACCCCTCCGTTCGTTCGAAATACCTGTCCAGTTGAGCTTTAAATTTGTTTAGGCTATCAACTTCAACAACAAGTGATGGAAGTCGGTTCCACCAACCAACCACCCGCTGGCCAAAGGCAAATTTCCGCACATCTATCCGACATCCGTCCTTCCTCAATTTGAATTTATGCCCTCTGAGGTGATTATTCTGAGAAAGATGAAGAATCCCATTGGCATTGAGCATGCTCAAACCATTCAAAGCCTTATACACCTCTATCAGATCACCTCGCCGGTGCCTAGTCTCCAGACTCTGTAATTTGCAAAACTTAAGCCTTTCTTCGTAAGAGCAACCCTTTGTTCCATTTACTAATCTTGTTGCCCTTCTCTGTACCCGTTCCAGCAGCTCTACATCCTTCTTGAAATGAGGCCTCCAGACCTGTATACAGTACTCAAGATGTGGCCTTACCATTGCCTTATACAAGGGAATAATCACCTCCTTATCCCTGCTAGAAAAATTCCTGTATATCATTGACAAGACACCATGCGCTACTCTTGCAGCTCGTCTGCACTGCTCAGAGAACTTCATATCTGCCTGCACAATTACCCCCAGGTCCTTTTCATTCTCCACCACTGCCAGTGTAGTACCGCAGAGTTGATACGTTGCTCTGGGGTTACTGTTTCCCATATGCAGCACTTTACATTTGTCGATGTTAAACCTCATTTGCCACCTCTCAGCCCATCTGTTCAACCTTTCCAGATCCTGTTGCAGCAGCATAGCGTCAGTATTGTCCTTAACGACCCTGCCAACCTTTGTATCATCTGCAAACTTGGACATTAAACTTGATATCCCATCATCAATATCATTCATAAACACCGAAAACAACAACGGACCCAACACTGAACCTTGAGGAACTCCACTAATAACATTAGTCCACGTTGAGCAGTGTCCATTGATTACCACTCTCTGTCTTCTGCCACTCAACCATCCCCTTATCCATAGCAGCAATTTGCCTCCAATGCCACACTGCTCCAATTTGTGCAGCAGTCTTCCATGTGCAACAGTATCAAAAGCCTTTCTAAGATCCAAATATATAATATCAAAGTTATTCCCTGCATCCAGTTCTTTTGTGACTACATCATAGTATCCAATCAAATTGGTCAGGCAAGACCTGCCCTTAACAAAACCATGCTGCGTCTGAGCTATAACTGAATTCTTGTCTAGATGATCCTGCAGTGCTTCTTTAACCAGTGCCTCCATTAATTTACCTGGAACAGAAGTTAAACTAACAGGTCTATAATTACTTGTGTCAGCCTTTGATCCTCCTTTGTGAATTGGGGTTACATTTGCACATCTCCAGTCTATGGGCACCTCCCCTGAGTCCAAAGAAGCTCTCATAATTATGGCTAGGGGTTTGCATACTTCCTTTGCTGCCTCCTTTAATATAACTGGATAGATCCCATCCACCCCAGGTGCCTTTTTTATGTTTATCCTCAACAATCTCTCCTCCACTTTCCTCTCAGTTATTACAAAATCATCCAGCTCACTGCCAATGTTTACTTTACCTACATCATTCTCCTTCCTGAATAACTCCTCATGCGTGAATGTAGATGCAAAATACTCGTTTAGATTGTTAGCCACCTGAGCAGGATCCTCAACTGTTGAACCATCAATATCCAGTGGACCAATCTGATTCATCCCTTTCCTTTTCGAGTTCAAGTATGTAAAAAACTCTTTTCTGTTTTTCTTTGCATCCTTTGCCAAGGATTTTTCATAGTCTGCCTTTGCCTGCCTAATCTCCTTTGTGACTTGGTTACAGACCAACTTATATCTATCATAGGCTTCCATGTCACCCGTTAATTTGTATGTATCCCATGCATTTTTCTTCTCCGCCACATGTCTCATTAGCTCATCTGACAACCATTTAGGCCTAAACCTTGAACAATATTTCTTAGTTGGTATGTAAAGCCTGGTAGCCTCCAAGATTAGTTCCTTGAATGCTTCCCATTTTGAGTTTGCTGTTGGTAACATCATCAGTTGGTCCCACTGTATAGAATTTAAATACTGTCTCAGACCATCATAGTCGCCTTTACGAAAACAAAAACCCTTCCCTTTACCTCTGATGGTAGTTACCTCCTTGAGTAAATCCCACTTCAACACACTGTGATCACTGCCACCTAGTGGTTCATTTATCTGCAGGTTCTTAATGCATGAAGAATCACTACTGATAATCAGATCAAGAGTATTGCTCCCTCTTGTTGCCTCACGAACATGCTGATGTAGAAAACAATCATCCAATAAATCCACAAAAGCCTTGCTAGTGTGCGAGTGACCAACCCACAAATTCCAGTCAATATCTGGGAAATTAAAGTCCCCCATTATAAGACTCTCAGATTTACTGGCCCACTCTATTTCCCTGTACAATATCTTATTATACTCATCAGAGTCATTAGGCCTATAGCACACTCCTACTCTCAATTTTGATTTCCCTATGCTTATGTCGCACCAAACTGACTCGACACTGCCCTGTCCATCGATGTCGACTGGCTTCACTTCCTTGGACTTTATGTGTTTCTTAATTAATAGCATAACCCCTCCTCCCCTCCTGTCCTGTCTATCCTTTCTATACACATTGTATTCCCCAAATTCCAGTTCCGCATTACTTATATCTGTGTGACACCACGTCTCTGATATCCCAACAATATCTGCCTTTGATGTTTTGAGCAATACCTCAAATTCATCAAATTTATTTACCAAACTCCCAGCATTGGTGTACACGCAGGTATACATGCACCTGTTTCTATTCTTAGCTACCCTAACACAACCCATGTGTTTACTTGTACCGCAATGACTACCAGCAGTCTCTGAAATATCCTGCATCTTGTTTTTCAGACTTCTGCTCATTTCAATAGAAGCAGTGCAAGAATCACTTCCACCTCTGCCAGTGGCTACTGTTAATCTATTAGTCCTTGTATCCCCCCCAACTAGCAGTTTTCCGACCCACCTAACACTGCCTCGACAGCATCAGCAAAAATTCTTGCACCCTTTCTATTTAAGTGTATCCCATCCCTGTAGAAGCAATCTCTCCTGTTAACAAGTACAGTCCAGGCTGAAAAAAATTCTACCCCTTGAGCCTTGCACAATCCCTCCAGGGCCGAATTGATCGACAAGGCTCTCATCATATACTCCCTCCTATCGTGTCTGGGCAGAATTGCAGACACTTTCAAGTTCAACCCTAATTCACGGCTTTTTTTCAACAGTGACCTGTACTTGCTAAGTAATTCCGCCGGTCTCCTACTCTTAATATCATTAGTGCCAACGTGTACAACTATATCACCTTTTGTGCCCTTAAAAGATGATATCCGCTCTACAACGTCATCAACCTTTGCCCCTGGCAGACATACCCTGGTCCTATTCCACCTATCCTTTTTACAAAGTATGTTCCCCGTTTCCCTGACAATAGAGTCACCAACAACTACTAGTTCCTGTGGGACCAGCGCATTCTGCCTAGGGGGCTGCTTCTGTGTTGCCTGATGACCAAGTGCAAGCTCTGGCGTTGATGTGGGCAGCTGAGAGCTTGATGGGCCCCTCAATTTATTTCCTTCGAGGGCATCCACCCTGTCCTTCAAGCTCTCATAAAGGCCCATAACAACGCTGAGTTGTCGCCTGATTTCCTTGCACTCCTTACATCGTGCACACACAAAGACATCCCCCTTGGCAGTATCATGTCCCGTACCCGACTGCTCCGCAAACATCAAGCAAACAGTGCATTTTAATAGACTGTGATTCAGAGGGCAACTGCCCCCCTCAGTTCTCCCCTGAACCACAGCACTCCCATTAGCTTGAGCCTTTTGCTTTGCTGCTCTGGTCAGAGTCATGATTCCGATTTAATTCAATAAAATTCAAAACAAAAATTAAATCCTTAAGTTATATCCCAAAACAGTTATGTTATATATATTTTTTTTTCGGTATCTAGTGTTTTCTACGAGTTCCCTTTATACAACTTCCGTATCACGTGTACCACTATAGTTATGTATTAATTATTTGTTACGATTAAGTCGTTATATATATATATATATATCTAGAGTTAAAAGTACAATTTAATTGACAATAAAGTTTATCAAGATTAATAGATTTACTGATTAATTGACAATATTATATTATGCACTATACGACACTAAGCTTATGCTATCGTGTAAAAATGGCGGGAATCACGAACGGTATTTCTACGGACTCGTAAGTATTGATTAGCTTCCAAATGTCGCTATCTCAATTTAGAATAAACTAAGGATCCTGACTAGGTCTATAATCTACTTATAGATGATAATTTGATATAACAGTTGGTTAATAAATCGACTAAATTTGGTTAAAAAAAAAATTTGGTTTGTGACACGTGGATTTGATACCGTTACCGATACTAAGTAATACCTACAAAATCTCTGTCTAAGTTAAACTTTAAACTAAGTATCGTAACTAGGAATATAAAGCTACTCTAGAAAATAAGTTAATATGACAATTTAAACTAATAAAGCAGAAAATAAATCAGGAAAAACTTCTCTGTTTGAAGAGCTTTAAGGAGCAATGTCCGCACAGGCTAATAAGTTCGTGCAATTGCATAGTGTCTATACATAGTAAATTAACCGAAGTTATTATAATGGCATCATTACATTACAACCTCATATTGTGAATACCTTCATGAGTTTCCTGTTCAGTTATACTTCAAATAAGTAACACTTTCCCAATAGAGAAGACCATTGTTACTTATTTTCAGTGGATACTACAAGATGCCGTTTGAGGACTATTTGATCCTTCGTTGCTGGATGGGTAGATAACCCGATGATATAACAGCTGAGAACAATCCAATTGTAAAAATAATTCCAAAATATGAGAGATGCCAAATGGTATTTAGTAGTCTAATACTAAAAAAAAATTCGGGGGTAAAGCCAGACTTCAGGAAAATTAGAATTTCTAAAAGCTAAGAATAAGTTTGAGAGTACAGAACAGAATGTATAAATATAATGAATTGTAAACCACTGTCTTGGTATATGAGGTTGATGGTGTCATATCGACAGCATTACAGGAATGTAAGTAATCACAGCTATCTATTTATTTATATATTTATTGTCATTGTTTTTGCTGCTTGTACTGCTTCCTGAATGTTTTCTTCTTCATTTTGTTGGGAATGACATCAAGCTCTACGCCGGAACCGAGAAGCATCTGCAGCAACTACTCCAAATCACCGAAGAATTCAGCAATGATATTATGATGGAATTTGGTTTGACAAATGCAAGACCCACAGATTGCACCAGGGAAAATTAGTCAACCGAAACTACCAGCTGCAGACTGGTAAAGAGATCGAAGTCATGGCAGAGGGGAAAGGCCTACAAATACCTGGGGATGATGCAGGCTCAGCAGTTACACAACAAGGAAATTAAGGCCTGCCTGACTGAAAAATACCATCAGAGACTCAAAAGGCTACTGAAAGCAAAGCTGAACATAGGAAACACAGTTAAAGCCATAAATACCTATGCAGTCCCAGTGATAACATACTCCTTCGGGGTCACAGATTGGACTAACACCAAGCTGGAAGATAGCATGAGAAAGACAAGGACAGCGATGACCAAGAGCAGCCAACACAACCCAAACTTTGCTGTGAAAAGGCTGACACAGCAAGGAGGAAGGGGCCTGATAGACGTCATTGAACAACAGAAGACAGCGATAGTTAACCTGAAGGATTACTTACAGAAACACAAAGCATCACTCCAGCAGGCCATAAGGAAGATAGACAAGCAGTATACCCCACTCAACCTAAGCAAGGGGTCCCCCCAACCAGGAGGTACAAACGAAGCTAGAAAGATTGGTAGAGAAGACTCTATATGGCAGACAGTACAATGATCTCCATCAAGATCACATAGATAAAATTGCTTCCAATACATGGCTCACGAGCGGGATGCTGCTGCGGGAGAGTCTGCTGACGAGGCTACTAGAGACGGTCGGGTTCAAAGCCGCAAAGTGGATTTTTCTTATTTATTGATTTGAAATTATTGTTTTTCTAAAACTTTTGATTTAAATTTAGTAGTATAATATTATTTTGTGATTTTCTGATTAATTTGGTGTATTTATTCTTTACTCGGCCTTGTAATTACATAAAAGTATCGGTAAAGGTTTCCACGTGTTTCAACTCCGCTAACGTTCGTAATTTTTCCCGCCTTTGTGATACGATAGTTATATACCGTACTAGATAGCGTTAGTTGAATTTCATTAGCAGTTAAATTGTACGTTTAAATAAATACATATAACGACTTAGAGTACAAACGTAATATAATTTATTATATTTAACATAATTAATAACATAACATAATTAATTATAATAAATTAATAGAATCATGGCTCACACAAAGAGCAGCAAAGCAAAAGGCTCAAGCTAATGGAAGTGCTGTGGCTCAGAGCAGAACTGAGGGGGGCAGTTGTCCTCTGACTCACAGCCTTATAAAATGCACTGTTTGCTTGATGTTTGCAGAGCAATCGGGTACGGGACATGATACTGCCAAGGGGGATGTCTTTGTGTGTGCGCGATGCAAGGAGTGTATCGATATCAGGCAACAACTCGGCGTTCTTGTGGGCCTATATGAGAGCTTGAAGGACAGGGTGGATGCCCTCGAAGAAACTAAATTGAGGGGCCCATCAAGCTCTCAGCTGCCCACATCAACGCCAGAGCTTGCACTTGGGCATCGCGTGACACAGAGACAACCCCCAAGGCAGAATGCGCTGGTCCCGAAGGAACTAGTAGTTGTTGGTGACTCTATTGTCAGGAAAACGGGGAACATGCTTTGTAAAAAAGATAGGTGGAACAGGACCAGGGTATGTCTGCCAGGGGCAAAGGTTGATGACGTTGTAGAGCGAATATCATCTTTTAAGGGCACAAAAGGTGATATAGTTGTACACGTTGGCACTAATAATATTAAGAGTAGGAGACCGGCAGAATTACTTAACAAGTACAGGTCACTGTTGAACAAAAGCTGAGAATTAGGGTTGAATTTGAAAGTGTCTGCAATTCTGCCAGACACGATAGGAGGGAGTATATGATGAGAGCCTTGTCGATCAATTCGGCCCTGGAAAGATTGTGCAAGGCTCAAGGGGTAGAATTTTTTTCAGCCTGGACTGTACTTGTTAACAGGAGAGATTGCTTCTACAGGGATGGGATACACTTAAATAGAAAAGGTGCAAGAATATTTGCTGATGCTATCGAGGCAGTGTTAGGTGGGTCGGAAAACTGCTAGCTTGGGGGGAGACAAAGACCAATAGATTGACAGTAGCCATTGGCAGAGGTGAAAGAGATTCTTGCACTGCTTCTATTAGAATGAGCAGAAGCCTGAAAAACAAGATGCATGGTATTTCAGAGACTGCTGGGAGCCATTGGGGTACAAGTAAACACATGAGTTGTGTTAGGGTAGCTAAGAATAGAAACAGGTGCAGGTATACCTGCGTGTACACCAATGCTAGAAGTTTAGTAAATAAATTTGATGAATTTGAAGTATTGCTCAAAACATCAAAGGCAGATATTGTTGGGATATCAGAGACGTGGTGTCACACAGATATAAGGGATGCAATTTGGGGAGTACAACATCTACAGAAAGGATAGACAGGATAGGAAGGGGGGAGGGGTTATGCTATTAGTTAAGAAACACATAAAAACCAAGAAAGTGAAGCCAGTCGACATCGCTGGACAGTGCAGTGTTGAGTCAGTTTGGTGTGACATAAGCATTGGGAGATCAAAATTGAGAGTAGGAGTGTGCTATAGCCCTAATGACTCTGATGAGTATAATAAGGAACTATACAGGGAAATAGAGTGGGCCAGTAAATCAGAGAGTCTTATAATGGGAGATTTTAATTTCCCAGATATTGACTGGAATTTGGGGGCTGGTTACTCACACACTAGCAGGGCTTTTGTGGATTTATTGGATGATTGTTTTCTACATCAGCATGTTCGGGAGGCAACTAGAGGGAGTAATACTCTTGATTTGATTATCAGCAGTGATTCTTCATGCATTAAGAATCTGCAGATAAATGAACCACTAGGTGGCAGTGATCACAGTGTGCTGAAGTGGGATTTACTGAAAGAGGTAACTACCATTAGGGGTAAAGGGAAGGGTTATTGCTTCCGTTAAGGCGACTACGATGGACTGAGACAGTATTTAAATTCTATACAGTGGGACCAACTGATGATGTTGTTACCAACAGCAAATTCAAAATGGGAAGCATTCAAAGAACTTATCTTGGAAGCTACTAGGCTTTACATACCAACTAAGAAATATTGTTCAAGGTTTAGGCCAAAATGGATGTCAGATGAACTAATGAGGCATATGGCAGAGAAGAAAAATTCATGGGATACTTACAAATTAACACATGACACAGAAGCCTATGATAGATACAAGTTGATATGCAACCAAGTTACAAAGGAGGTTAGGCAGGCGAAGGCAGATTAGGAGAAATCCTTGGCAAGGGAAGCAAAGAAAAACAGCAAAGAGTTCTTTACTTATGTAAACTCTAGAAGGAAGGGGATGAATCAGATTGGTCCACTTGATATTGATGGGTCAACTGTTGATGATCCTGCTCAGGTAGCTAACAAACTAAATGAATATTTTGCATCAACATTCACACATGAGGAGTTATTCAGCAAGGGGAATGCCAGAGTTGTATTCAACTCTAGCAGTAAGCTAGAGAATCTTGAAATAACTGGGAGTGAAGTGGAGGAGAAACTGTTGAAGATAAACACAAGAAAGGCACCCGGGGTGGATGGGATCTATCCAGTTATATTAAAGGAGGCAGCAAAGGAAGTAAGCAAACCCTTAGCCATAATTATGAGAGCTTCCTTGGACTCAGGGGAGGTACCCATAGACTGGAAATGTGCAAATGTGACCCCAATTCACAAAGGAGGATCAAAGGCTGACACAAGTAATTATAGACCTGTGAGCTTAACTTCTGTTCCAGGAAAATTAATGGAGTCACTGGTTAAAGAAGCACTGCAGGATCATTTAGACAAGACTTCAGTTATAGCTCAGACACAGCATGGTTTTATTAAGGGGAAGTCTTGCCTGACCAACTTGATTGGATACTATGATGCAGTCACAAAAGAACTGGATGCAGGGAATAACTTTGATATTATATACTTGGATCTTAGAAAGGCTTTTGATACTGTTGCACATGGAAGACTGCTACACAAATTGGAGTGTGACATTGGAGGCAAATTGCTGCTATGGATAAAGGGGTGGTTGAGGGGGAGAAGACAGAGAGTGGTAATTAATGGACACTGCTCATCGTGGACTAATGTTATTAGTGGAGTCCCTCAGGGCTCAGTGTTGGGTCCATTATTGTTTTCTGTATTTATAAATGATATTGATGATGGTATATCAAGCTTAATGTCCAAGTTTGCAGATGATACAAAGGTTGGCAGGGTTGTCAAGGACACTACTGACACTATGCTGCTGCAACAGGATCTGGAAAGGTTGAGAAGATGGGCTGAGAGGTGGCAAATGAAGTTTAACATTGACAAATGTAAAGTACTACACAGGGGAAACAGCAACCCCAGAGCAACGTATCAACTCTGTGGTACTACACTGACAGTGGGAGAGAATGAAAGGGACTTGGGGGTGGTTGTGCAGGCAGATATGAAGTTCTCTGAGCAGTGCAGACGGGCTGCAAGAGTAGCTCATGGAGTATTGTCAATGATATACAGGAATTTTTCCAGCAGGGATAAGGAGGTGATTATTCCATTGTATAAGGCAATGGTCAGGCCACACCTAGAGTACTGTATACAGGTCTGGAGGCCTCATTTCAAGAAGGATGTAGAGCTGCTGGTACGAGTACAGAGAAGGGCAACAAGATTAGTGAATGGAACAAAGGGGTGCTCTTACGAAGAAAGGCTTAAGTTTTGCAAATTACACTGTCTGGAGACTAGGCACCAGCGAGGTGATCTGATAGAGGTGTATAAAGCCTTGAATGGTTTAAGCATGCTCAATGCTGATGGGATTCTTCCTCTAGCTCAGAAAAATCACCTGAGAGGGCATAAATTCAAATTGAGGAAAGACAGATGTAGGATAGACGTGCGGAAATTTGCCTTTAGCCAGCGGGTGGTTGGTTGGTGGAACAGACTCCCATCCCTTGTGGTGGAGGTTGATAGCCTAAATAAGTTTAAGGCTCAGCTGGAGAGGTATTTTGAACGAACAGAGGGGTGAAGTGGAAGGGTTTTTTTTTTTTTTTTTTTGGCTGATGGTGCATAAGCTTGCTTTCTTGCATCAAATGCCTCTACTAATGCTAATGCTCTTCCTCGAGACTGAAGGATTCATGCTTCCCATCCATGACCAGGTTATCAACACCAGGAACTATAGAAAAGACATCGCCAAGGAGCCCGGAGTGTTCCATGACACATGTTGACGATGCCACCTGGCCTCAGAAACGAACCAACGCATCACGGCGGATGCAAGGTGATCACCCAGACTGAGTCATAGACACAACCAGGAAGCCAGGATAATACATCAGAAGCTAGCAAGGAAATACCAGTTGAGCGAGAGTACACGTGAACAGGCGAAGTTTTTACGGGCTACACCAAACAGAGAAGTTTGCTTTTTTATTGACTTAAATTGGCATATTAATTTATTTTTTAGAGTTGCTTTATATTCCTAGTAAGAATATTTTAGTTTAATTTGAATTTAGATAGAGATTTTGTAGGTTATTATTTTGTATCGGTAAGGGTATCAAATCCACGGGTTGAACAGGTTTTGCAGCTCAAGCAAATGCTAAGGTTTTAATTATACTTAGCCACTTCATTGACTTAATTGTTAGATTAAATTATTTTCTATAAGTAGCTTATAGACATAGTCAAGCTCCATGGTTTATTTTGAATTTAGATAGCGTGATTTGGAAAGTAAATAATACCTCGTGTCCATAGCTTAACCATTTATAACTTGCCGCTATTGTTATACGATATATGTGCACCGAACTAGATAGCGTAAAGTCTAATGGAAAACTAGATAGCGAGTATACTAGAATCAATTAATCAGTAAAATTTATTAATCTTATTAAATTTCATTGTCAATTGAATTGCACTTTAACTAAATAAATATAGCAACCTAGTTTTTACAAACATAACATCATAAATTGACAGGGGATAAGAAAGTCATAACGTAACTCGGAGATAACATTCGATACCAAAATATATATATATATATATATAGTGTTATAACCGCATTGGGATATAAGTTTAGGGTTATACTTTGTATTGGAATTTTATTGAACTTGAACAGAAATTATGACTCAGACCAGAGCAGCAAAGCAAAAGGCTCAAACTAATGGAAGTGCTGTGGTTCGGGGGAGAATTAAGGGGGTGCAGTTGTCCTCTGAATCACAGTCTATTGAAATGCGCTGCATGTTTGATGTTTGTGGAACAATCAGGAATGGGACATGATATTGCCAAGGGGAATGTTTTTGTGTGTGCACGATGTAAGGAAATCAGACGCCACCTCAGCATTGATGGGCTTATATGAGAGATTGAAGGACAGGGTAGATGCCCTCGAATGATTTAAGTTGAGGGGACCATCAAGCTCTAAGCTGCCCACATTATTGCCACAGCTTGAATTTGAACATCAAGCAACACAGTGGCAAACCCTAAGGCAGACTGTGCTGGTCCCAAAGGAACTAGTTTTGTAGCTGACTCTATTGTCAGGAAAACAGGAAACATTGTGAAAAAAGGATAGGTGGAACAGGACCAGGGTATGTCTGCAAGGGGCAAAGGTTGATGACATTGTAGAGCAGATATCATCTTTTAAGGCCACAAAGGGTGATATTGTTGTACACGTTGGCACTAATGATATTAAGAGTGGGAGACCGGCGGAATTATTTAACAAGCACAAGTCAATGCTGAAAAAAAGCTGTGAGTTAGGGTTAAATTTGAAAGTGTCTGTAATTGTGCCCAGACACGACAGGAGAAAGTATATGATGAGAGCCTTGTCGATCAATTCTGCCCTTTAGAGATTGTGCAAGGCTCAAGGGGTAGAATTTTTCTCAGCCTGGGCTATGCTTATTAACAGGAAAGACTGCTTCTACAGGGATGGGATACACTTAAACAAGAAAGGGTGCAAGAATATTTTCTGATAGAAACAGTGCAAGAATTTTTGCTGATAGAAATGGTGCAAGAATATTTTCTGATGCTATCGAGGCAGAGTTAGATGGGTCGGAAAACTGCTAGCTTGGGGGGGGGGTAATAGAATAACAGTAGCCACTGGCAGAGGTAAAAGTGATTCTTGCACTACTTCTATTGAAATGCAATTGAGCAGCAGTCTGGAAAGCAAGGCAATGGGGATTTCCAGGACTGCTGGGAGTCATAGGGGAACAAGTAAATACATGGGCTGTGTTAGGGTAACGAAAATTAGAAACAGGTGCATGTATACTTGCATGTACACCAAAGCTAGGAGTACAGTTAATAAATTCGATGAGCTTGAAATGCAAGTCAACACAATAAAGGCAGATATTGTTGGGATATCACAGACATGGTGTTACACAGATATAAGCGGTGCAGAACTGGAATTTGGGGAGTACAATGTGTACAGAAAAGATAGACAGGACAGAAAGGGAGAAGGGGTTATGCTGTTAGTTAAGAAACATATATAATCTAAGGAAGTGCATCCAATTGATGTTGGTGAACAATGAAATGATGAGTTTGTTCAGTGTGACATAAGCACTGAGAAAAAACAAATAAGAGAAGGTGTGTGTTATAGGCCAAATGAATCTGATGAGTATAATGAGTAATTGTGCAGAGAAATAGAGTGGGCCAGTAAATCAGAGTGTCTTATAATGGGGATTTTAATTTCCCAGAGATTGTCTGGAATTTGTGGGTTAGTCACACAGACAATAGCAAGGCTTTTGTGGATTTATTGGATGATTGTTTTCTACATCAGCATGTTTGGGAGGCAACTAGAGGGAGTAATACTCTTGATCTGATTATCAGTAGTGATTCTTCATGCATCAACAATCTGCAGATAAAGGAACCACTAGGTGGAAGTGATCACAATTTGCTGAAGTGGGATTTACTCAAAGGGGTATTAGCATCAGCATTAGCATTAGTAGAGGCATTTGATGCAAGAAAGCAAGCTTATGCAGCATCAGCCAAAAAAAAAAAAACCCACTTCCACTTCACCCCTCTGTTTGTTCAAAATACCTGTCCAGCTGAGCCTTAAACTTATTTAGGCTATCAACCTCCACCACAAGGGATGGCAGTCTGTTCCACCAACCAACCACCCGCTGGCTAAAGGCAAATTTCCGCACGTCTATCCTACATCTGTCTTTCCTCAATTTGAATTTATGCCCTCTCAGGTGATTTTTCTGAGCTAGAGGAAGAATCCCATCAGCATTGAGCATGCTTAAACCATTCAAGGCTTTATACACCTCTATCAGATCACCTCGCTGGTGCCTAGTCTCCAGACACTGTAATTTGCAAAACTTAAGCCTTTCTTCGTAAGAGCACCCCTTTGTTCCATTCACTAATCTTGTTGCCCTTCTCTGTACTCGTTCCAGCAGCTCTACATCCTTCTTGAAATGAGGCCTCCAGACCTGTATACAGTACTCGAGGTGTGGCCTGACCATTGCCTTATACAATGGAATAATCACCTCCTTATCCCTGCTGGAAAAATTCCTGTATATCATTGACAATACTCCATGAGCTACTCTTGCAGCCCGTCTGCACTGCTCAGAGAACTTCATATCTGCCTGCACAATCACCCCCAAGTCCCTTTCATTCTCTACCACTGTCAGTGTAGTACCACAGAGTTGATACGTTGCTCTGGCGTTGCTTTTTCCCATGTGTAGTACTTTACATTTGTCAATGTTAAACTTCATTTGCCACCTCTCAGCCCATCTGCTCAACCTTTCCAGATCCTGTTGCAGCAGCATAGTGTCAGTAGTGTCCTTGACAACCCTGCCAACCTTTGTATCATCTGCAAACTTGGACAAACTTGGGTGGTTGGTTGGTGGAACAGACTTCCATCCCTTGTCATGGAAGTGTCATTTCTCAGCTGGACAGGTATTTTGAACGAACAGAGGGGTGAAGTGGAAGTGGGTTTTTTTTTTGGCTGATGTTGCATAAGCTTGCTTTCTTGCATCAAATGCCTCTACTAATGCTAATGCTATGTTGGACTATGAGAAAAAATGACGAAAGCAGAATTCAGGTGGCTGAAATGAGATTTTTGAGGAGCATAGCTGGAAAGACAAAATGCAACAAAATTAGGAATGATGTGATTAGGGAGAGAATTCAGGTTGAAAAACTCCAGAATAGATTGAAAGGTCCAATTTCAAATGGTTTGGACATGTCAAGAGGATGAATGAGAGGTGAGAGGACATGATAAAGACCGAGGTCATTAAGAGAGTAGGCAATTGGAGTGAAATTAACGACGGAGAGAAGTACATGGACAGCGCATGGTGGCGAGTCTTCATACATTGACCCGTGGAATAGCTGAGAGACGATAGATGATGATGATGATGATACTATCGAGGCAGTGTTAGGTTGGTCAGAAAACTGCTAGCTTGGGGGATACACAGACTAAAAGGTTAGAAGTGGACACAGGAAGAGGCAAAAGTGATTCTTGCAGTGCTTCTATTAGAATGAGCAGCAACATGGAAAGCAAGGCAATGGATATTCTCAGGACTGTTTGGAGTCATAGTGGAACAAATAAATACATGGACTGTGTTAGGGTAACGAAGAATAAAAACAGGTGCATATATACTTGCATGTACACCAATGATAGGAGTAATGTTAATAAATTTAATGAGCTTAAAGTGCTAGTCAAGACATCAAAGGCAGATATTGTTGGGATATCAGAGATATCACACAGATATAAGCAGTGCAGAATTGGAATTTGGGTAGTACACTGGGTATAGAAAGGACAGAGACGACAGGACAGGAATGGAGGAGGGGTTATGCTGTTAGTTAAGAAACACAAACTCTAAGAATGTGCATCCCCTTGAAGTTGGTTAACAATGTTGAGTCTGTATGGTGTGACATAAGCACTGGGAAAGGAAAAATGAGAGTAGTGAGTGTTATAGACCTAATGAATCCGTTGAGTATAACAGGCAATTTTTGAGAGAAATAGAATGAGGCAGTAAATAAGAATGTCTTAAAAGGGGGGATTTTAACTTTCCAGATATTGACTGGAACTTGTGGGTTGGTGACTTGCTCACCAGCAAGACGTTTTTTCGATTTATTGGATGGATGACTGTTTTCTACAGCAGCAGATTCGAGAGGCAACCAGAGGGAGTAATACTCTTGATCTGATTATCAGCAGTGATGATTATTCATGCAATAAGAATTCGCAGGTAAAGGAAACACTGGGTGACAGTGATAAATCAATGTACTGATGTGGGAATTGCTTAAAGATGTAACAACCATCAAGGCTAAAGGGAAGAGCTTTTGCTTTCGCAAAGGTGACCACAGTGGTCTTAGAAAGTTTTTAAATTCTGTACAGAGGGATCAACTGATCATGTCACCAATGTTGAATTCTAAATGGGAAGCCTTCAGGGAGATAACCTTGAAGACTATTAGGCTTTTCATTCCAACTAAAAAATACTGTTCAAGGTTCAGGCCTAAATGGATGTCAGATGAATTAATGAGGCTAGTAGAAGAGAAGAGGGGCGCCTCCGTAGCCAGGTGGGCAGAAGCAGCAGTGAGTAGCACATGCTTCTTGATTAGACCGGGGTTCGAGCCTGTGAGCCACCAAATGCGGAGGATGCGGAAAGGACAGGGAATGACCACCGCATATCCCCGGAGCAATATGGCCTTTGTTGCTAATGCTCCTAAAAACCAAATAACAACAACAACAACAACAAGAAGAGAAGAAAAATATATGGGATGCATATAAATTATCAACTCACACAGAAGCGATGGCAGATATAAGCTTATCTGTAATCAAGTTACAAAGGACGTAGTAGTAGTGGCATGTGATGCAAGAAAGCAAGTGTATGAGCTTATGCAGCATCAGCCAAAAAAAAATAAAAAAATCACACCATTCCCTCCAAATGCCTGTCCAGTTCCTCCTTAAATTTATTCAACCTATCAACTTCCACAGCGACAGATGGAAGTTTGTTCCAGCAATTAACCACCTGCTGGCTAAAGGCAAATTTCCGCACATTTATTCTACATCTGTCCTTTCTTAATTTGAATTTATGCCCCCTTAGGTTCGTAATTTTAAGAAGTGGAAGGATCCCATCAGAATTCAGCGTGCTCGACCCATTCAAGGCCTTATACACCTCAATCAGATCACCGTGCAGGTGCCTAATCTCCAGCCACTGCAATTTGCAGAACTTAAGCCTCTATTGGAAAGAGGATCCCTTCATCCCCCTCACCAATCTTCTTGCCCTTCTCTGTATAGGCTCAAGGAAATCTACATCCTTGCTAAAATGAGGCCTCCAGACCTGTACGCAGTACTCAAGGCGTGGCCTGACGCAGAGGGACAATATACAGAGAGACAATCACATTAGGCAAACGAAGGCAGATTACTAGAAATCTTTGGCAAACTATGAAAAGAAAAAACAGCAAAGAGTTCTTTATATATGTAAATTCTAGAAAGAAAGGAATGAATCACATTGGACCACTTAATATAGAGTGGTCGACTATTGATGATCCTGCTCAGGAAGCCGATAACCTGAATGAGTATTTTGCATCTACATTCACACACACACACACATGGAATTATTCAATGAGGGGATTGCCAGAAGTTTATCAAACTAACAGGGAGCTAAGTGATTTTGCCATAACTGAGAGCAAAGTGGAGGAGAAGTTGTTGATGTCAAACATAAGGAAGGCACCTGGGTTGACGGGATCTATCCAGTTATATTAAAGGAAGCAGCAAAGGAAGTAAGCAAATCCTAAGCCATAATTATGAGAGTTTCCGTGGACTCAAGGGAGGTCCTCATGGACTGGAGGTGTGAAATATATCACCAATTCACAAAGGAGGTTAAAAAAGGTTAAAGAATAGTAAAACACATGGGTTGTGTTAGTGTAGCTAAGAATAGGAACAAGTGCATGTATACTTGCGTGTATACCAATGCTAGGAGTTTGGTAAATAAATTTGATGAATTTGAAGTATTGCTCAAAACATCAAAGGCAGATATTGATGGGATATCGAACGTTGTTTCACACACATATAAGGAATGCAGAACTGGATTTTGGGGAGTACAATGTGTACAGAAAGGACAGACAGAATAGGAAGGGAGGAGGGGTTATGCTATTAGCTAAGAAACACAAAATCCAAGGAAGTGAAGCCAGTCGACATCTCTGGACAGTGCAGTATCAAGTTAGTTTGGTGTGACATAAGCACTGGGAAATCAAAATTGAGAGTAGGAGTGTGCTGTAGGCCTAATGACTCTGATGCTGTAGGCCTAATGACTCTGAGTATAATAAGAAACTGTACAGGGAAATAGAGTGGACCAGTAAATCAGAGAGTCTTATAATGGGAGATTTTAATTTCCCAGATACTGACTGGAATTTGTGGGTTGGTTACTCACACACTATCAAGGCTTTTGTGGATTTATTGGATGATTGTTTTCTACATCAGCATGTTCGTGAGGCAACTACAGGGAGAAATACCCTTGATTTGATTATCAGTAGTGATTCTTCATGCATTAAGAATCTGTAGATAAAGGAACCACAAGGTGGCATTGATCACAGTGTGCTGAAGTGGGATTTACTCAAAGAGGTAACTACCATCAGGGGTAAAGGGAAGGGTTTTTCTTTCGTAAAGGTGACTATGATGGTCTGAGACAGTATTTAAATTCTATACAGTGGGACCAACTGATGGTGTTACCACCCGCAAATTCAAAATGGGAAGCATTCAAAGAATTTATCTTGGAAACTACTAGGCTTTATTATTATTATTATTAGCCATATGGTACAAGGAAGCCTGAGGCTTATGCTGCACTAGCCAAAAAAAAAAAAAAAATTCCCAAGTTACCCCTGTGCGTGTGTGTGTGTGTGTGTGTGTGTGAGAGAGAGAGAGAGAGAGAAAGAGAGAGAGAGAGAGAGAAGGCATCACCAAGAAAGAGAAGAATGATGATATCCAGCTCAGGACCCTGGGTTTGCCAAGCCCATACTCACCAGATGTGAGCCCCCGGAGATTTTTATATACCAACTAAGAAATATTGTTCAAGGTTTAGGACTAAATGGATATCAGATGAACTAATGAGACATAGGGTGGAGAATAAAAATTCATGGGATACATATAAATTAACGGGTGACATGGAAGCCTATGATAGATATAAGCTGATAGATATATAGATATAACCGAGTCACAAAGGAGATTACGCAGGCAATGGCAGATTATGAGAAATCTTTGGCAAAGGATGCAAAGAAAAACAGAAAAGAGTTCTTTACCTATGTAAACTCTAGAAGGAAAGGGACGAATCAGATTGGTCCACTGGATATTGATGGTTCAACAGTTGATGATCCTGCTCAGGTGGCTAACAAACTAAACGAGTATTTTGCATCTACATTCACACATGAGGAGTTATACAGGAAGGGGAATACCAGAGGTGAAATAAACTCTGGCAGTGAGCTAGATGATTTTGTAATAACTGAGGAAAGTGTAGGAGAAATTGTTGAAGATAAACATAAGAAAGGTACCTGGAGTGGATGGAATCTATCCAGTTATATTAAAGGAGGCAGCAAAGGAAGTAAGCAAACCCTTAGCCATAATTATGAGAGCTTTCTTGAACTCAGGGGAGGTACATACTGGAGATATGCAAATGTGACCCCAATCCAAAAAGGGGGAATTAAAAGCTGACACAAGTAATTATAGACCTGTGAGTTTAACTTCAGTTCCAAGAAAATTGATGGAGGCACTGGCTAAAGAAGCATTGCAGGATCATCTAGACAAGACATCAGTTATAACTCGGACACAGCATTTTTTGTTAAGGGAAAGTCTTGCCTGACCAATTTGATTGGATTCTATGATGCAGGGAATAACTTTGATATTATATATTTGGATCTTAGAAAGGGTTTTGATACTGTTGCACATGGAAGACTGCTGCACAAATTGGAGCTGTGTGGCATTGGAGGCAAATTGCTGTAATGGATAAAGGGATGGTTGAGGGGGGAGAAGACAGAGAGTGGTAATCAATGGACACTGCTCATCGTGGACTAATGTTATTAGTGGAGTCTCTCAGGATTCAGTGTTGTTTTCTATATTTATAAATGATATTGATGATGGTATATGAAGCTTTGTGTCCAGGTTTGGAGATGATACAAAGGTTGGCAGGGTTGTTAAGGACACTACTGATGCTATGCTGCTGCTGCAATAGAATCTGGAAAAGTTCAGCAGATGGGCTGAGAGGTGGCAAATGAAGTTTAACATTGACAAATGTAAAGTACTACATATGGGAAACAATAACCCCAGAGCAACTTTCAACTCTGTGGTACTACACTGACAGTGGTAGAGAATGAAAAGAACCTGGGGGTAATTGTGCAGGCAGATATGAAGTTTTCTAAGCAGTGCAGACGGGCTGCAAGAGTAGCTCATGGTGTCTTGTCAATGATATACAGGAATTTTTCTAGTAGGGATAAGAAGGTGATTATTCCTTTGTATAAGGCAATGGTCAGGCCACACCTTGAGTGCTGTATTCAGGTCTGGAGGCCTCATTTCAAGAAGGATGTAGAGCTGCTGGAATGAGTACAGAGAAGGACAACAAGATTAGTGAATGGAACAAAGGGTCGCGCTTATGAAGAAAGGCTTAAGTTTTGCAAATTACAGTGTTTGGAGACTAGGCACCAGCAAGGTGATCTGATAGAGGTGTATAAAGCCTTGAATGGTTTGAGTATGCTCAATGCTGATGGGATTCTTCCTCTTGCTCAGAATAATCACCTGAGAGGGCATAAATTCAAATTGAGGAAAGACAGATGTAGGATAGATGTGCGTAAATTTGTCTTTAGCCAGCGTGTAGTTGGTTGTTGGAACAGACTTCCATCCCTTGTTGTGGAAGTTGATAGCCGAAATAAATTTAAGGCTCAGCTGGACAGGTATTTCAAACGAATGGAGGGGTGAAATGGGAGTGGTTTTTTTTTTTGGTTGATGCTTAATAAGCTTGCTTTCTTTCATCACATGACTCTACTAATGCTAATGCTAAAAAGAAGTATTGTAGGATCATGTAGACAAGAATGCAGTAATAATTAAGACAGCATGGGTTTGCTAAAGGGAAGTCTTGTCTGACTAATCTGATTGGTTGCTATGATGTAGTCACAAAGGAACTGAATGTCAAAAATAATTTTGATATCATTTACTTGGATTTCAGGAAAGCTTTTGATACTGTTGCACATGGTAGACTGCTGTACAATTTGGAGATGTATGGCATTAAGGGTAAGTTGCTACAATGGATAAAATGATGGTTGAGTGTGAGATGATAGAGAGTGGTAATCAATGGACACTGCTCTTTGTGGACAAATGTTATTCATGGAGCTCCCCGGCGTTTTTTGTTGGGCCCATTCTTGTTTGGTGTATTCATCGATGATATTGATCAAGGTATATTAGGATTAATGTCCAAGTTTGCAGATGATACAAGGTTGTCACGGTCATTAACGACAGTAGAGACAGTATGCTACTTCAAGTGGATCTAGATAAGTTGGGCAAACTTCAGTTGCCACTAAGAAGTGGCAACTGAAGAAATGCAAAGTACTGCATATGGTAGGAATAACCCAAGAGAAACATACCAACTGTGTGGTACTACACTCAGGGAAGTGGAAAGTGAAAAAGACATGGGGGTAATTGTGCAGTCAAACATGAAGTTCGCTGAGCACTGCAGATGAGCTGCCAGGGAAGGTCACGGAGTCTTGTCAATGATATATAGCAATTTTGCTAGCAAATACAGGGAGGTAATTATCCCATTATACAAGGCAATGGTCAGGCCGCACCTAGAGTACTGTGTACAGGTCTGGAGGCCTCATTTTAGGAAGGATGTAGAGTTGCTAGAAGTGTACAGAGAAGGGCAACGAGATCGGTGAGAGAAACAAAGCGGTGCTCTTCCCGAGAAAGGCTGAAGTTCTGCAAATTGCAGTGCCTGGAGAGTAGGCACCTGCGAGGTGATCTGATTGAGGTGTATAAGGCCTTGAATGGGTTGAGCAAGCTGAATGCTGATGGGATTCTTCCTCTTGCTCAAATTAAGAAACTGAGGGGGCACAGATACAAATTGAGGAAAGACAGTTGTAGAATAGTTGTGCGGAAATTTGCCTTTAGCCAGCGGATAGTTGATTGGTGCAGGAGACTTCCATCTTTTGTTGTGGAAATTGATAGTGTAAATAAATTTAAGGCTGAGCTGGACAGGCATTTGTAATAAATGGAGTGGTGAAATGGGAAGTTTTTTTTTTTTTTTGCTGTATAAGCTTGCTTTCTTGCATCGCATGCCTCTACTAATGCTAATGAAGAACAACTTGAGAAATTAGCTCCTAATCTAATTATGATATGTCTGATATGTGATGGATCCACTCATACCAATGTGGAAATCTGCAAGGTGAAACATAGAACATAGAAGTGTGAGATGCTCAGCCTTTCGGAAGCACTGCTTAGAGCAATTCCAGATGATAGCTGTGTCAAGAATAACTGTCGTGACTGCGTGATACAGTGGGAATCGATGTTACTTCTTTCAAACAATACATTGATTGAGCCTAAACATTTTATATTAGAACAGGTATTGAAAGAGAATGGTACCTCAATCATGTACGAGTGTATGGGAGGAGATGATTTGTACCCTCCAGACCGAAATATGGAAAGATTGGATATGTGCAATCAAATTTCAGTGTATCAAAACAATTCATTTTTGACAAAAAGATGATGCAGTGTCATTTTTAAGAAGAAAAAGTGAGGTGCCACAAAAGTAAGTGTTATTTAGATCACATGATGGGTAGCGAAGCGAACACTTTACCTAAAACCCAAACGTTACATCAATTGGAAATCGGACAGTCAGGACAACTCACATCAAAATTATTACAAACCGCACCATTGGTGGTAGACCTACCATTTACAAGATATAGCATTTTCTTATAAACACATACAGTATGTCCCAAGTTTATGGATGAAATAAGTTCTCCACCGGGATGTTTTGCATGTGATACTCTAGCAGTGTTAACCCATCAGGCCATGTCTTCCTGCCTTGCAGGAACAGTAACTGTAACATTTAAATATATCTTAATAGCAACAAGATCAATCGAACTACAGGAAAAAGCAGCCGTCTACAGAATCGAATTTAAAACAGATACCAAGTGTCACCGAGAACGATTGTGTTTATCAGGTATCAGATGCGGATAAATAGAATTCTGTTTAGAAGATCCGACTTTGCAAATACACTGGTGTTCAAAGGAAGTGCATCACCTAGGAATTTCACATTTCTAACCCTTTTTTGAGATGGTATGTTACATTAATGACTAGCATCACAAACAGAAATATAGACAAAAGATATTTATTAATAAATAAGGCAAAACTAAGTAATATTTGACAGGTGCTCTCAAAATATTCTAAAATAAGCATTTGCAACAATTATACAACAGTTTTGGTAAACACGACAATTACGGCTGAAGTGTTATCAGAAGCCTTCAATTTGCTTCAGTTTATCATTTTAAATGGAAAAGAAAATGAAAAGTTCACCAGGTGCAAATTAATATTTAGTTGAACCACCTCTGGCCCTAATGACAGCAGCACACTGTTGAGGCATTGACACGATCAATTTCTGAAAATAATCACTTGATAGTTAGTGGTTCCAAATACGAAATATGGCTTCCTGAAGTTCACGAAGGGTCTTTGGTTTCTTTCTGGCAACTTTAGATTCCACACGATGCCAACAGTTCTCTATAGGATTCAGGTCTGGGCTGTTTCCTGGCCAGCTAAGAGTTGCAATGTATCGTTCTTCCAACCTTTTTCACCTGTAACAAATGTAAACACATTACTGTCAAACCTCTAATGCAGAAATGAAGCTAAAGTAACTAGAGTCGTCCTGAAAGATGCAGTTACTTGCCAGGTTGAAATGGTCTCTAATGGTTGGCAGAAATTTGCCTTCCAACAAAGCTTGAATGGTTTGAGCATGCTCAATGCCGATGGGATTGTTCCTCTTGCTCAGAATAATCACCTGAGAGGGCATAAATTCAAATTGAGGAAAGACAGATGTAGGATAGATGTGCGGAAATTTGCCTTTAGCCAGCGGATGGTTGGTTGGTGGAACAGACTTCCATCCCTTGTTGTGCAAGTTGATAGCCTAAACAAATTTAAGGCTCAGCCGGACAGGTATTTCAAACGAACGGAGGGTTGAAATGGGAGTGGTGGTTTTTTTTTTTTTTTTGGCTGATGCTGCATTAGCTTGCTTTTTTGTATCATATGCCTCTACTAATGCTAATATAGCTAGGTATCCACAGGCATTTACGGAACCTTTTACAAACTGCAGGTGACCTATTACGTGATACTAAATGCACCCCATATCATTTCAGAGCCATGCAGGTTGAATTTCTTCTCATCCAAGAAAATAACTGACCTTCACTGCTCGGTGGTCCATTTGACATGCTCCTTCCACCAAATTAATCGGGCTTTTTTCATTTTTTGTGTGAGGAGGTACTTCTTCTTAGAACGATGGGCTACAAGTCCATTTTTGAAGAGGCATCTTTAGCATTAGCAAAGGCACAAGATGCAAGAAAGCTAGCCTATATAGCATCAGCCAATAAAAAAAAAAAAAAAAAAAAACACCCTTATTTCACCCATCCACTTGCTCCAAATGTTTGTCAAGTTCTGTCTTGAATCTATTTAAGCTATCAACTTCTACAATGACAGATAGAAGTTTGTTCCACTAATCAACCACCCCCTGGCTAAAGGCAAACTTCCGCACATCTATCCTACAACCGTCTTTCCTCAATTTGAATTTATTCCCTCCAGCGATTATTCTGAGAAAGAGGAAGAATCCCATCCACATTGAGCATGCTCAAAACCATACAAGGTTTTATACACCTCAATCAGATCACCTCACAGGTGCCTAGTCTCTAGACACTGTAATTTGCAAAACTTAAGCCTTTCTTCGTAAGAGTAACCCTTTGTTCCATTCACTAATCTTGCTGCCCTTCTCTGTACTTGTTCCAACAGCTCTCCATCCTTCTTAAAATGAGGCCTCCAGACCTGTATACAGTACTCAAGGTGTGGCCTGACCATTACCTTATACAAGGGGATAATCACCTACTTATCCCGGCTATGTATGTATGTATCTATGTATTTGTCTTGGGCGGCACCTGGAACATTAGTTCATCTCCGCCTCGTTTCACTTTTAAATTAGAGGATTCTGCAGAAATGGCCAGAAGTGAACTGGCTGATTGGCTACCAGGAGTTAGCAGGTCGGAAATGCACCACCACTACCACAGGAAGGTAGACCAAGGGGCTACCAACCGGTGGCAGCAGAAGAGAGGGACGCCAAGAGCCCAACAAACTTATACAACTATACAAAGATTAAATACTGTACAAAAGATAACCTCAACAGATTGAGGTAAACACAGATGATACTTTGAAATGTCAAAGTAAACAATGAAAGTAATCTTATGCATATTAACATAAAAAAAAAAAAAAAAAAAAAAAAAGTTCAAAGAAAATAATTAAGGATAACAGTACCATTCAACCGACAAAACTTTACACAAGCCCAGAAGCGGGCGCAAACCTTATAAACAGTTGAGGTTAAATCCAGTAAGTCCTGCAGTCATTAGTATCAAAGTCACAGTCAATCACCAATAACAAAGTCACAGTCAGATAACAGCCATCCGAGCAAAGGAGCACAGGAATTTTCATCGCCAAATTGAGTTGTAGGACACTTGTAGAGTTTCAAAAAAAAAAAAAAAAAAAACA
This sequence comes from Mastigoproctus giganteus, assembly GCF_048544385.1. Lineage (NCBI taxonomy): Eukaryota > Metazoa > Arthropoda > Arachnida > Uropygi > Thelyphonidae > Mastigoproctus > Mastigoproctus giganteus. The sequence goes on along the minus strand of NC_143577.1, from coordinate 130,452,588 downwards.
CACAACACACAGAGCACAAGTCCAGAATTGTAGATCTTGTTGAGAAAATGGACGTCATTGCAGTGAAGGTGAAGAGTCTTGAGCTGAATTTGAAACATTCGCATGTGTAGTCACTGCAGAAAGGATTGCGAGCCTTTTATTGAAGGTTGCCTTAGCAAAATCCTGAAGAGCGCGGTAACTTGCGGCATTTGATACAAAATTAGGTTCCAATCCTGATGAAAAGTTGGGAATTGCATTCTGCAGAATTACTCTAAATTCATTGTATGAGGGACAAGAGTACAACACGTGCTGCCAATCTTCCACACCGCCACAATGGCAGAGTTCCGTAGGAGACAAGCGAAATTTAAACAATTTCTTATTTAATGATCTGTGTCCTGACATCAAATAGGAGGTAAACAATTCAAGGCTAAACCAGACTGTAGATTTTTTATCTGTAAGAGAGTCAACTTCAGGAAAAAACTTACGCGTTACACTGCCCAGTGTTGTGCCGTCCCACCTACTCTGCCACAAGTTGATCAACTCTTGCCAAATTCTTTGTCGTTCAGCTTTAACATCGACTTGAGTGTTAATAGAAATACCAAGTATCTGAGTGGGAATCTGACATTTCAAGCGATAACATAAGCCTCTGAAAATTATGTAGAGATCGAGTGGTAACGTCCCGGCTAAAACCTGTAAAGCAGGTGTTGAAACTATTTGACAAATCTTCAAAATTCAAAGTAACATTGTACACTGGATTGACATCAATTTTGATTGAAATTGTACAGTCTGCACCCTATGGAACCAAGCGCCAGCTGCATAGGCAACCATAGGGAGAAACACAGAGTTGTAGTAGATTCTTAAACATCTTCTAGAAAGACCCCACTCAGTTCTAGAAACTCTGACAAGAGCGCCGGTGAAATTTCTGATCTTAATTCGCAGATTGGATAAATGAGGGAGAAAGTTTAACTTGCTGTCAATAGTTATTCCCAAAAGTTTAATTTCCGTTATTAGAGGTATTTGTCTATTGTTTATTTTAACTCTTGGTGGTCGATGAATGTCCAATTTAGAGCCAAGGATCATAATTTTTGTCTTGGTAGAACTAATTTTTAACTAATCAATCATCCTAACTAATCATCCGCATATGCCATGATCTTCACGTTGTAAAAGGTTCGGGTAATCCAACCTTGCAGAACGTTCCAGAAAAGTGGTCCTAAAATGGAGCCTTGAGGACACCCTCGAAAGACCTGACGCAAAATTTGTCTGTACTTAGATCTGGCAGTGATAAATTTGTTAGAGAAATAGCTCCTAATTAGAAGATAAAGTTGCTGGGAACATTCGGCATGACGTAAACGTTCGAGGGCACTTTTCCACCAAAGGGAATCAAAAGCACCCTCGAAGTCAATAAAGATAGCAAGAGTATACTTGAAACTGGAGTGTTCAACAGAAGAAATGAAGTCTACAAGGACATCCTCGCAGGACCTTCCAGGAGTGAATCCGTATTGATTAGGCGCAATTAGTCCCCGTTCCAATAACAAGTTGTTTAATCGCAGGGCAATTAAATGTTCTAATAGCTCACCAAGGTTGGCCAATAAGGCTATAGGCCGATAAGACCTCGGTTCCTGGGGAGGCTTGTCTGGTTTCCTAATCAGCTTGATAAGGGCTGTCTTCCACAGATCTTGGAAAGTCCCAGGATCTAAACATTTATTGAAAAGTTGTAGAAGTATACTGGGCTTAATCTTGGTGAGCTGTACAATAAAGGTACTCTCCAGCATGTCCATCCCTGGGCATTTCTTAACTTTCACTTGTTTGACCGCTGTGTCCAACTCGATGGCACTAAAAGGCTCAGTCTTAATTGAAGAAACATATAGAGAATTGGCAGAACGAATATTAGTGTGAAAATCAGAGTCGGAGCTCACATTGTCCTGTAGAAAAAGATTATCTAGAATAATATTTACAGAATCCGTCCAGTTAATGGTCTCCAGACCATTGTATATGATCGATCCATACACTTCTTGTGTAAATAATTTATTTCTTACAATTTTATAAAGTAGCCCCCACGGGTCTGCATTACCAGAGTTGTACACAAATTCTGTCCAAGTTTTCTTCTTCCTGGTAGCAATTGCCTTCACATAACGTTTCTTGAGATCAACGTAATAATTATAAAAGATCCGAACATCAGCCTGAGACAAATGACGATTGCGCTGATAGGTGCGTCGAGCGTGGTAGACCTGTTTCCGAAGCGAAGATAATTCTGACGACCACCAGGAACAAGTTCTGGAATTGACACGTTTTTTCCTTGATGATTTATATGATGCATTAATCAAAATTTTTTGAATCTGTGTCGCAGCTTCAGACACAGACATGTCAAAATGAGAGTTAGTCAGTTTGGAGAAATCAGCATTTACAGAATGTTCAAATATGTCCCAATTAATGTTATTAATTGAGAAGCGAACATACTCAGGCACACAGATACTCGAATCTGAGGGACGAGAAGGTATGGAGACCGAGAAAGAAATTACCCGATGGTCACTTGTTGTCCAGTTAGGCTGTACAGCCCAATCGTTGATAGCTAGATTACAGAAGGAATCTGAAAAAGTGATATCAATATTTGATTCTCCGGAGAAGCTGGAGAACGTAGTGAACTGTTGAGGTCTGTTAAAGATCTTCATATTATTATTAATAATAAATTCTTCCAGTAATTGCCCTCGAGCATCAGAGCGTGCACTAAACCAAAACTTAGACTTGGCATTTACATCCGCTGAAATAAGGACATTATGAGGACTCAGAAAATTCAATGTGGATTCTAAATAATTTAATGAGTTATTTAAGTCTTCAGATGGAGGGCAGTATATTGAGATGATATAAAAGGTCATGGTAGAATATGTGACAAGGATACAAGTTGCAGTTTGGTGACAGAGACCATTAATGACAGTTACATCAATTTTGTCATTTAATACAACAATACAAGTCTTCGGTTGCTGGTGAGCAGGTTGGATTACTCGGGTGGAAAGAGAATAACCTGTGATCTTTGAACAATCTCCCATTCGCCCTTTAGTAAAATATGGCTCTTGAATAGTGATGATGTCGATTGAGTTTTGTTCTGCTGTTAATCTAATCTCGTCCGAAACAACTCGAGAATGATGCCCGTTGATATGCATAAATTTCAGATTAATAGACTGAACACTAGGCAAGTTCGTACTATTAACATCACCAGCAGGGGAATTATTTACACTATATACACTGGAATTGGGTGTGTTACTCATCAGCAATCCTCAGTCGTGCTGTTTCCAAGGCCTTTTTGTAGACAGGACAGTTGCTATCTCTCATCGAATGGTGAAAGTCACATTTTCCTCTCTTACAATTGATACACGATGGGTCTTCGTTTTTATTAGGACACTTGTTAAACACATGACCACCATGTGCACAGTGACTGCAAGACGGGGACTCGTGCGTGCAGTACTGAGCGGTGTGACCATATCCCAAGCAGTGAAAGCATTTCGTCACAACAGTATGAGGTCTGTGTCCATGAGAACTCCAGGCAAGAAATATGCGCTCCAGAGTAATTATATGTTTGTAAATCTTGGGAGAAAAACTAACAGCCCAGTTTACAGATAAATTTGACCTTGCTTTAGTTGAGAAACGAAAGAAAGTTCCGTTCTTAACCTCCTCAAATGTAAAATCCGAATCGCCAAGATTTTTGTTATATAAATTTTCAAGTATCTCGTCACGTGTCAATTCCTTTGGGACATCATAAATCAGTACAGTGAGGTTTCCCTTTTGAGGAACACCTGAGCTGATACCTGCAGATGTAAAAGACTCCGAGGAGGACAGACACTCCAGATCTGCTTTAGAGGCCGTTTCCAGCAAGACTCCTTTGTTCCTCACTAGCCTAAGAGACTTGATCTTAACATTTTTTAAATCTGATTTAAGAGTTTTAGCCACCAATGTCTTAACGTCAGCACTTGACTTACAATCACTGTTTTCAGAAGCTCCAAGAATTAAGACATTGTCAGGTTTCACTTTAGGAACATTTGCAGCAGAACGGACAGCATCAGCAAAGGTCCTGACAATAGAGGTGTCAGTAGCAGCGTCTTCCTTCAAAGTTGAATCATTCGTGACAATCGGGGCAGGGGACACATCATGTCTTAATGTAGGTTTGTCTGTAGAGGAACTGTCACTAACAGATTGTTTGGCCAAACAAGCCATATTTGTTGTTGTTATTCTTGAAAATGTATTTATAACTCTTTCCAAAAGATTGGTACGTGTATTTATTTCTATGTTTAGGGCCTTTAGCTTTTCGTTCTCTACATGGAGATAAGTCGCAACAGTCTCCAAATTGAGTCATTTATCCATTATGGTGTTACCTGATTGCTTGGTAATCTTGTTGCCTTCATAAGAAAGGAAGCTAGAGAGATCCCATCTCATTTTTGCAATTCTGTCGTATAAAATAAAAATATTCTGTCCCGGATCGCTTGCCTGAGCGTTTGTTAAATTATTTTTCTCCTCTGCACCTGCAGTTCCAAGTTTATTACTCGAAGGAAGCTCCGTCTGATGTTCTTTGTCAAGAGTTGATTGTGAAAGAGAATCAGTAGCAACTTTTGAAGATGAGCTTTCCTGAGAGGCAATAGTCGGTTCCGGTGATTGAGTCAATGGCACTTGAGGGGTCAGAGGTGTTGAGATCTCACCAAGAGATGGCAACGGAAAAAAGATATCAGCTGCAGTAGGTTGTTTATCATCCATGTTAACTGAAATCAGAAATATATGCGTAGAGCAAATTTAATATCTAAAAGTGATGGCACTGAAACAAAAGAAGAGTTTAACTTGAAACCTCTTCAGTCTTCGTGGGGTCCAGGAGAACAGACTCTTCAGGCCGGATTTTTGCAGTCTGGTAGCTGATCTTGGCATAAAATGTATTTATCCCGGCTAGACAAATTCCTGTATATCATTGACAAGACACCATGAGCTACTCTTGCAGACCGTCTGCACTGCACAGAAAACTTCATATCTGCCTGCACAATTATCCCCAGGTCCTTTTCATTCTCTACCACTGTCAGTGTGGTACCACAGAGTTGATACGTTACTGTGGGATTACTGCTTCCCATATGTAGTAATTTACATTTGTCAATGTTAAACTTCATTTGCCACCTCTCAGCCTATCTGCTCAACTTTTCTAAATCCTGTTGGAACGGTGTACTGCCATTAGTGTCATTAACAACTCTACCAACCTTCGTATAGTCTGCAAACTTGGACATTAAGCCTGATATACCATCATCAATATCATTTATAAATACAGAAAACAATGGACCCAACACTGAACCCTGAGGGACTCCACTAATAACATTAGTCTATGAAGAGCAGTGTCCACTGATTACCACTCTATCATCTCCCACTCAACCATCCTGTTATCCCTAGCAGTAATTTGCCTCCAATGCCACACAGCTAAAATTTGTGCAGCAGTCTTCTATGTGCAACAGGATCAAAGGCTTTTCTAAGATCCAAATATATGATATCAAAGTTATTCTTTGCATCCAGTTCCTTTGTGACCACATCATAGTATCCAATCAAATTGGTCAGACAAGACTTCTCCTTAACCCATGCTGTGTCCGAGCTATAACTGAAGTCTTGTTTAGATGATCCTGCAATGCTTCTTTAACCAGTGCCTCCATCAATTTCCCTGGAACAGACGTTAAACTAACAGGTCTGTAATTACCCGTGTCTCCCTTTGATCCTCCTTTGTGATCTTTTGACTGTAATTGCACTTGCTACCATTCCTGTATGTCCTTCCCATTCTCCTTTCAGCTCAGATGAAGAAGGTTTACGGTTTTTAAGGCATAAGCGCTTCAAAACACGGTCCTGTTTTGGCACAGACTCATTTGTATCTGGTTCCTTTTTTGCTATCAGCAGAGCCAGTATTCTCGAGTTTGGAAAGAAATCTACTTACTGTCAACTGATTATAAGACACTCTATAAGCAATATGACGGGAAGAACATCCTTCCTCACATAAAGCAACAATAGCACTCTTTCTATGAGGCATCAACTGCATGTAACTCGCATCCTGACACAAGCAAGGAATGACTGCAACTCTTGCCAAGTGTGCTTATATAGCTGAAAGTAAAAGCTGATGCAAATTAAGTTATCACCAATCTTATCTGATGCAATCTGTAAGAAATATTGCCATATACTTAAGTTATTCGGATAACAATTACAATTTTAAGGGGTGATGCACTTTCTTTGAATACCAGTGTAATACATCCAAATTTTTCTCAGATTTCCGGTTTCTCCCCAGGTCAAACCCCCATGGACAGCCTGGATTCAGCAATCAATAGGCAAAGGATTGACATCCTGGGTGAAATTGCCACTAATATTTCTGGTGGTAGTATTGATGGGCTCCTTTGTTATATCTATATGCCTCGCCTGTCTTTGAAAATAGAAGAAAATGGGGAAGTGATATCTAGAATAAACTCTCTCTCTCTCTCTCTCTCTCTCTCTCTCTCTCTCTCTCTCTCTCACCTTCTGTTTACTTAAGATTATGAAGGTTAAATTTAGGTTGGAAGAAGCATTAAAGAGAACTAAGGCGGGGAATGGGGTGAAAATATTTTAAACAGATTTTAAAATGAGCACAAGGAAGTAGAAATGCAGGTCTCCAATCCTTGGTTGTCATAAAGAGGTTAAAAGATGTAAATGAAAAAAAGAAGAAAAAAAAGAGACGTAAATGAAAAAAAGAAGAAAAAAAGAGACGTAAATGAAAAAAAGAAAAAAAGAGAAAAAAAGATGTAAATGAAAAAACGACCAGCAGTCTTCTCTCTTTTTTTCATTTACGTCTTTCAACCTCTTTATGATAACCAAGGATTGGAGACCTGCATTTCTACTTCCTTGCGTTCATTTTAAAATCTGTTTAAAATATTTTCACCCCATTCCCCGCCTTAGTTCTTTTTAATGCTTCTTCCAACCTAAATTTAACCACCATCTACCAAAAAAAAAAAAAAAAATTTATTGCAGATTTATACAAGGTGAGTACCGTTTTCTAAGCATTTGCTATTAATTTTTTATAACATTGGCATAAAAAAAAAAAAAGAAAAAAAAAAAAAGGGAGAAAAGAACAATGGAGAAAATTCTGAAACGAAACACGTTTCCTTCTTTGTTATAGCTTCGACATAAGATCGCCGGTCAAAGATGAATAATTGTAATGGATCCAATCCATCATAGTAACCAATCAAACTCCAGCTGATTATCACCAAGCTCTCAGCCTTAGTACATTCATCCACTAGGATATCTCCGGAGAGCACAGTGTTCAACTTATACAATCAAAGTCCTAGTACCTCCATTGTCAATAGTCACGATTCAAACAGATCTTGGAGTTCACATTCCGTAAGGATGCATCGGAAGAATTTTACTGCGAGCAGATATACTGTTACGATATTACCTAGAATTAAGTGCAGGGACAATAATTACAAATGTCACAGAAAATTTATAAGTTAGAATGTTTAACCTTGGAGATGTTGGTCTTAGTATTCATCCAGGAGAAAGAATTGCCTGGCTGGAAATTGATCGACTACAACCCACTCAATCATGTGAACTAACTAGCCCAGTTTTAGGTGAAGCATCCCTCCAACAAGCAAAGGAGCATATGCCATTCTGAATGCCTGTTGAGGAGGTGATGTACTCTATGGCACATCCCAGACAAGATGCAAGATGCATTATCTCTTCTGGGAGTATGCATTATCTTTTCTGACAGAACCTTTCTAAATTGTCCTCTGTTGAAAGATGCTAATTCCCTGGAAAAGAATACCAGCAGGTTAGCTACTTGTTTTACCAAACTCGTATCTATGTATCTATACATTATGAATTTCTGGTCAGTGAAGGTGCTACAGGCTGCAATTAGCGATCACATGGAAGCAGACTGCTTTGTCAGATGTGCTGGAGAACAGGGAGTCCTGTATGCCCGAGATCTTTCCTCAATTTGAAACTGTGCCCCCTCAGGTTCTTAGTCTGAGCAAGACGAAGAATCCCATCAGCATTCAGCTTGCTCAACCCATTCAAGGCCTTATACACCTCAATCAGATCACCTCGCAGGTGTCTACTCTCCAAGCGCTGAAATTTGCAGAACTTAAGCCTTTCTTGATAAGAGCACCAATTTGTTCCCCTCACCAATCTTATTGCCCTTCTTTGTACTCGTTCTAGCAATTCTGCATCCTTCCTAAAATGAGGCCTCCTGACTTGTACACAGTACTCTATGTGTGGCCTGACCATTGCCTTGTATAACGGGATTATAACCTCCCTGTCCCTGCTAGCAAAATTCCTATATATCATTGACAAGACTCCATGACCTGCCCTGGCAGCCCGTCTGCATGGTTCAGCAAACTTCATATTTGGCTGCACAATTACCCCCCAGGTCTTTTTCACTTTCTACTTCCCTGAGAGTAGTACCACCCAGTTGGTAGGTTTCTTTTCGGTTATTGCTACCCATATACAGTACTTTGCATTTGTCAATGTTAAACTCCAGTTGCCACTTTTCAGCCCAATTGCCACTTTTCAGCCCATTTTCCCAACTTATCTAGATCCAGTTGGAGTAGCATACTGTCATTACTGTCGTTAGCAACCCTGCCAACCTTTGTGTCATCTGCAAACTTGGATATTAAACCGGATATACCTTCATGAATATCATTGATAAATATGCAAAACAACAATGGGGCCCAACACCGAACCTTGGGGAACTCCACTGATAACATTTGTCCACGAGCAGCAGTGTCCACTGATTACCACTCTCTGTTGTCTCCAACTCAACTATCCCTTTATCCATTGTAGCAGCTTACCTTTGAAGCCATACCTCTCCAATTTGTATAGCAGTCTTCCATGTGCAACAGTATCAAAACCTTTCCTGAAATCCAAGTATATGATATCAAAATTATTTTTGGTATTCAGTTCCTTTGTGACCACATCATAGTAACCAATCAAATTGGTCAGACAAGACCTCCCTTTGACAAACCCATGCTGCGTCTTGTCTAGATGATCCTGCAATGCTTCTTTAACCAGTGATTCCATTATTTTCCCTGAAACACAAGTTAAATTAACAGGTGTGTAGTTATTTGTCACCTTTTGAACCTCCTTTGTGAATTGACTATACATTTCCATACTTCCAGTCCATGGGGACCTCCCCAGAGTCCAAGGAAGCTCCCATAATTATAGCCAAGGGACTGCTTATGTCCTTTGCTGCCTCCTTTAATATAATTGGATAGATTCCGTCCACCCGAGGTAACGTCCTTATGTCAACAATTTCTCCTGCACTTTGCTCTCAGTTATTACAAAATCACTTAGCTCCGTGTTAGCGTTTGATAAACTTCTGGCACTCCTCTCATTGAATAACTCCTCATGTGTGAATGTAGATGAAAAATACTCATTCAGTTTATCAGCTACCTGAGAATGATCATCAACAGTCAACTCATCTAGGTTAAGTGGCCCAATGTGATTCATTCTTTTCCTTCTAGAGTTTACATAATTAAAGAACTCCTTGCTGTTTTTTTTGCATCCTTTGCCAAAGATTTCTCATAATCTGCCTTCGCCTGCCTAACCTCCTTTGTGACTTGATTACAGACTAGATTATATCTGCCATAGGATTCTTTGTCACCTGATACTTTATATGCATCCTATACATTCTTCTTCTCTGCCACTAGCCTCATTAATTCATCTGACATCCATTTAGGCCTAAACCTTGAACAGTAATTCTTAGTTGGAAAGAAAATCCTAGTAGCCACCAAAATTAAGTCCCCGAAGGCTTCCCATTTAGAATTCAATGTTGGTAACATCACCAGCTGATCCCACTGTATAGAATTAACAAACTGTCTGAGACCTCTGTAGTCACCCTTACGAAAGCAAAGACCCTTCCCTTTAGAATTGATGGTAGTTACATCTTTAAATAATTCCTACATTAATACATTATGATCACTGTTGCCTAATGGTTCCTTTATGTGCAGATTCTTAATGCATGAAGAATCATTACTGATAATCAGTTCAAGAGTATTACTCCCTCTGGTTGCCTCTCGAACATGTTGCTGTAGAAAACAGTCATCCAATAAATCCACAAAAGTCTTGCTAGTGTGTGAGTGACCAACCCACAAGTTCCAGTCAATATCTGGAAAGTTGAAATCTCTCATTATAAGAAATTCTGATTTACTGGCCCACTATTTCTCTGCACAATTGCTCTTTATACTCATCAGATTCATTAGCCCTATAACACACACCTATCTCATTTATCCTTTCCCAGTGCTTATTTCACACCAAACAGACTCAACACTACATTGTCCACCAGCATCAATTGGATGCACTTCCTTAGATTTTGTGTGTTTCTTAACTAACAGCATAACACATCCTCGCTTCCTATCCTGTCTATCCTTCCTATACATATTGTAATCTCCAAATTTCAACTCTGCACTGCCTATATCTGTGTGACACCACATCTCTGAGGTGCACCTCCGTAGCCAGGTGGGAAGGAGCAGCAGTGCTTAGCACACGCTTCTTGATTAGACCGGGGCCAAGCCCGTCACCACCAAATACGGAGGATGTGGAAAGGTCAGGGAATGACCACTGCATATTCCAGGAGCAATTTGGCCTTAGTTGCTAATGCTCCTAAAAACCAAATAACAAACAAACCACATCTCTGATACCCCTACAATATCTGCCTTTGATTTCTGGACCAACACCTCAAATTCATCAAATTTATTTATCAAACTCCTAGCATTGGTGCATATAAGTATACATGCACCTGTTCCTGCTCCTAGTCCACACAACACAGCCCATGTATTTACTTGTTCCACTATGACTGCCAGCAGTCCTGGAAATCTCCATTACCTTGCTTTCCAGTGTGCTGCCCATTTTAATAGAAGCAGTGCAAGAATCACTTTTGCTTCTGCCTGCAGCCACTGTTAATCATTTAGTCTATGCATCCTGCATGCTAGTAGTTTCTCGACTCACCTAACATTGGCTCGATAGCATCAGCAAATATTCTTGCACCCTTTCTATTTAAGTGTATCCCATCCCTGCAGAAGCAGTCTCTCCTGTCAACAAGCACAGAGCAGGGTGAAAAAAATTCTACCCCTTGAGCCTTGCGCAATCTCTCCAGGGCCGAATTGATTGACAAGGCTCTCATCATTTACTCCCTCCTATCGTGTCTGGGCAGAATTGCAGACACTTTCACATTCAAGCTAACTCGCGACTTTTTTTCAACATTGACCTGTACTTGTTGAGTAAATCTGCAGATCTCTTACTCTTAATGTCATTAATTCCAACGTGTACAAAAATATCACCTTTTGTGTCCTGAAAAGATGATATCTGCTCTACAACGTCATCAACTTTTGCTCCTGGCAGATATACCCTGGTCCTGTTCCACCTATCCTTCTTACATAGTATATTCTCCGTCTCCCTGACAATAGAGCCACCAACAATAACTTGTTCTTTTGGGACCAGCGCATTCTGCCTTGGAGATTGCCTCTGTGTTGCCTGATGCACAGGAGTGAGCTCTGTCATTGAGCTGGGCAGCTGGGAGCCCGATGGGCCCCTCATATTAATTTCTTAGAGGGCATTTACCCTACACCTCAAGCTCTTGTAGATGCCCATCAGAACGCTGAGTTGGCGCCTAAAATCTTGACACTCCAGACACCTAGCAAACACAAAGGCATCCTACTTGGCTAGATCATGTCCTGTTTTAGAAAGGTCGGCAAACATTTCACATTTTGCACATTTTTTGAGACTGATGCGTTGGAGAATTGCCCCCTTCGTTTCTCCCCCGAGCCACAGCACTCTCGCTAGTCTATGATCTTTGCTTTGTAGCTGTAGTCTGGGTCATGATTTCCATTTAAATACAATTTAATTAACAAAAAAATTTAATAAGATTAATAATATTTTTGATTAATTGATAATACTATAGTAAGCTAACAAATACAGTGCTTCGTATTACGTTATCAAGTTTTACTTTATACCTTCACTATCAGTTCAAGATATATATATATATATATATATATATATATATATACATTAAGCTATTTCTTATCGACTACAATACAGCGGCTTGTTCAACAATATTGGCGCCAACACCGGGAGTCGCAACTTCCAAAAATCGCCAGTTAAATTCAAAATAAGAAGCTAACGAACGTTACTAAAACACAATGCACTATGTTAAATAACGAAGAATACGTTAAAAATTAAAAAATATTTATCCCTTTACAGCAGCCAAAAATACACCGTCCGTACTGTTCTGCAATCTCAGCGAGCTCCACATGGAAGCCTGTTCCAACAATCAGTTTGAAAGCATACATTAGAGATTGGCCTGCACATGTAGGTAGAAGGAACCTGTTTTGTAGAGATGGGATAAATTTAAACAAAGGTGGAGCATGAGTTCTTGCCAGTATTATTGAGGATACCTTAAAGGTTCAGGAAAACTGCTAGTTTGGGGGGGGGGGGCAACAAGGGTAATAAAGATACAAGTTTATCTGATAATATTAGTCAAAGTAATGCTTGCACATACCTCAAGAGTCCTTGTTTATTAGTGCAACAGAACATATTGGCAGGATATTCTAAGGGCAGAAATGTTTCAAACCAGCAGGTCAGCTAATACCAGAGAATTGAGCTTAAATAACTTTAAGGGGTGTCCACATAGTTAGCTATACAAGAACACCGAGTCATAATTGTTTATGCAGCAATGGGAACGAGGATTTCGGAATCAGAGTAGCTCTGTGCGGGTGAAGATTTTACAGCTCCAGCTAATAGAAAAGTTTTTCTTAAATATTTACTGTTTTCCTGACTTTAATTGGCATATTAATTTATTTCTAGAATTTATTTATTAATTTATTTATTTACATTCCTAGTTACGATACTTAGTTTATTTTGAATTTAGATGAGATTTTGTGGGTTATTACTTAGTACTGGTAAAACTTGTACTGTTTGAAACTTCCCGCCACTGTTGTATGTAGATCGATACAGAATAGCGTAACTATATCTCGAACTGACAGCATAAGGTATAACACAAAAACTAGATAGGGTAATATGTAACACTGTAATAGGAATCTGTTAGCTTAGTATAGTATTGGCAATAAATTAAATTTATAAATCTTATTAATTTTTATTGTTAATTAAATTGTGTTTAAATGGAAATCATGCCCCAGACTAGAGCAGCAAAGCAACATGCACAAAGTAACGAAAGTGCTGTGGTTCAGGGGAGAACAGAAGGAAGCGAATTCTCCAACGTATCACAGTCTAAAGAAATGTGAAAAATGTGACATGCTTGGGGTTCTTTCTCGAAAGGACATGATCTAGCCATGGAGGATGGCTTTGTGTGTTCTAGATGCAGAGAATATGAAGAAATTAGGCCCCAACTCAGCGTTTTGATGGGCGTCTATGAGAAGTTTAAGAGTTGGGTGGATGCCATCAAAGGAATTAAAATGGGGGGGGACCCATTAAGCTCTCATCTGCTGAACTCAATGCCAGAGCTCACTCTTGTGCACCAGTCAACACAGCGGCAATCTTCAGGGCAGAATGTGCTGGTTCCACAGGAGCTAGTTATTGTCAGTAACTCAATTATCAGGGAAACACGAAATATATTATGAAAAAAGGATAGGTGGAATAGGACCAGGGTATGTCTGAAGGAGAAAAAGTTGACGTTGTACAGCAAATATCATCTTTAATGGACATAAAGGATGATATCGTTGGACACGGCACTAATGCTGCATAAGCTTGATTTCTGCATCGTATGCCTCAACTAATGCTAATGCCATTAAGTGTAGGAGATCTGCAGATTTACTTAACAAGTAGAGGTCCAAGTTGAAAAAAAAGTGAAGAGTTAGGGTTAAATTTGAAAATGTCTGCAATCCTGGGCAGACATGATAAGAGGGAGCATATGATGAGAGCCTTGTGTCAATCAATTTATCCCTGGAGAGACTGTGTAAGGCTCATGGGGTTGAAATATTTTCAGCATGGTCTGTGCTCGTTAACAGGAGAGATTGCTTCTACAGGGCTGGTATATATTTAAGTAGAAAGAATATTTGCTGATGCTATTGAGGTAATGTAAGGTGGGTCGGAAAACTGCTAGCTTGGGAGGATTCACAGACTAATAGAAACTGCAGGCAGAGGTGAAAATGATTCTAGCACTGCTTTTATCGGAATGAGCAGCAGGCCGGAAAGCAAGTTGCTGGGGATTTCAGGATCTGCTGGGAGTCATGAAACGAGTAAATACATGGGCTGTGTTAGAGTAACTAACAGTAAGAACAAGTGCATGTGTACAAAATGCTAGGAGCACAGTAAATAAATTTGCTGAATTTTAAGTGCTCGTCAAGACATCAAAGGTTGATATTGTTGGGATACCAAAGAGGTGGTGTCACACAGATATAAGGAATTCAGAATTGAAATTTTGGGAGTGTAATGTATACAGAAAGGATAGGAAGGGAAGAGGGGTTATCCATTAGTTAAGAAACACAAAATCTAAGGAAGTGCATCCAGTTGACATAGATGGACAGTGCAATGTTGAGTCAGTTTGGTGTGACATAATCAGTCAAAAATTTTTTCTTCCCAGTGCTTCCTTGGGGAAGCACTGGGGAAGCAAAAAGTTGGGTAGGAGTTTATTATAGACATAATGAATCTGATGGGTACAGTGAACAATTATACAGAGAATAGAATGGGCCAGTAAATCGTAGTGTCTAATAATGGGGGATTTTATCTTCCCAGATATTGAATGGAACTTGTGGATTGGTCATCCGCACACTAGAAAGAATTTTGTGGATTTATTGAATGATTATTTTCTACATTAGTATGTTAGAGAGATAACCAGAGGTAGTAACACTCTTGATCTGATTTATCAACAGTGATTATTCATGCTGTTTGTTGTTTGTTTGTTATTTGGTTTTTAGGAGCATTAGCAACTAAGGTCATATTGCTCCGGGGATATGCAGTGGTATTCTCTGACCTTTCCGCATCCTCGTATTTGGTGGTCACGGGCGATTATTCATGCATTAAGCATTTACAAATAAAGGAACCACTAGGTTGCAGTGATCACAGTGTATGATTTGGAATTTACTTAAAGATGTAACTACCATCAGAGGTAAAAGGAAGGGTTTTTGCTTTCGTAAAGGTGACTACAGTGGTCTCAGAGACTTTTAAGTTCTATACAGTGGGACCAACTGATGATGTTACCAAAATCAAATTCTGAATGGGAAGTATTCAAGGAAGTAATTTTGAAAGCTACTAGGCTTTTTGTTCCAACTAAGAAATGGTGTTCTAAGTTAATGCTCAAATGGATGTTAGATGACCTAACAGCTTTGCAGAGAAAAAAAAACATGCATGGGATACATATAAATTATCAGGTGACACAAAAGCCTATGGTATATATAGGCTAATTTGTAATCAAGTCCAAAAGGAGGTTAGGCAAGCGAAGGCAGATTATGAGAACTCTTTGGCAACGGATGCAAAGAAAATCATCAAAGACTTCTTTACTTATATAAACTGTAAAAGGAAGGGGAAGAATCAGATTGGTCCCTTTATATCCAAGGTTTGACTGTAGATGATCATTCTCAGATAGCTGCCAAACTAAATGAGTATTTTGCATCTACATTCACACATGAGGAGTCATTCAAGAAGGAGAGGGCGAGATATTTTTCCAACTCTAACAGGGAGTTAAATGACCTTGTAATAACTGTAATAAAGAAATACTGTAAAAACTGTAAATACTTTTGTAATAAAATAGGAGAGCAAAGTGGGGGAGAAGTTGTTGAAGTTAAACATAAGAAAGGCACATGGGGTGGATGGGATCTATCCAATTATATTAATAGAGGTGGCAAAGGAAGTAAGCAAACCCTAAGCCATAATTATAAGAGCATTCTAAAACACAGGGGAAGTCTGCACGGACTGGAGATATGCAAATGTATCTCCAATTCAAAAAGGGGGGGGGGATCAGAGGGTGACACGAGTACTTACAGACCTGTTAGTTTGACTTCTGTTCCAGGGAAAATAATGGAGTCACTGAATAAAGATGCATTGCAGGATCTTCTAGACAAGACAGCAGTAAAAATTAAGAAACAGCATGGGTTTATTAAGGGGAAGGCTTGTCTGACCAATTTTATTGGACACTATGACGTGGTCACAAAGGAAATGGATGCAAAAATTAATTTTGATATTATATACATTAGATCGTCAGTTATGCGGAATAATTAATGTCAACACTTCTGGATAGCAAAATTTTCTGGATAATGGAACGTAATTAAATAAATTCTGTTATAATGTACTAAGGTAAAAGAAAAAGATTTTAAATAGTGTGAAAAAAATGAATTTATTTAATTTAAAAAAATAAATAACTTATACTATACATAAAAGTTCATATATTTACATATGTATTTATATCTTGACAGGAATTTTACAGCAAATTTTATGCAGAAAATATTTAAAATACTTTTTTTTTAAATAATGTTCAATCATTTTTTGTTTCATTTCCAGTTGTAACCTATTTTTTTGTAGCTAAATCTCTCAAGTTCCTTAACAACATCAATTTGATTATATCACATTCTTTCCGGTTTTCAACCTATTTCAGTGCTACTTCTTTTTGTTGACATTTTACTGTTAAAAAACTGAGAAAAATAATAAATCAGAGAGTTTCAGGCTGATATTATTCTTACTGAATCTGGAGCTAAACTAAACTTAATATGAAATGAAGAGAACAAAATACATCATCGAAAATTGGTTTCATGGAAGTGAATGACTAAAGTCTATCACTCATGGTTTCTGGGAAAACCCAGTCCTAATCAAGGACTAATGGGTTTTTAGGAAAGGTTTTGATACTGTTGCACATGGAAGGCTACTGTACAAATTGGAGAAGTATGGCATTAACTGAAAGTTGCTATGATGGATAAAAGGATGGTTCAGGGGACAGAGAAGACAGAGTAGAAATCAATGGATACTGGTCATTAGCATTAGTAGAGGCATTTGATGCAAGAAAGCAAGCTTATGCAGCATCAGCCAAAAAAAAAAAAAAAAAAAAAAACCACTTCCACTTCACCCCTCTGTTCGTTCAAAATACCTGTCCAGCTGAGCCTTAAACTTATTTAGGCTATCAACCTCCACCACAAGGGATGGAAGTCTGTTCCACCAACCAACCACCCGCTGGCTAAAGACAAATTTCCGCACGTTTTTCCTACATCTGTCTTTCCTCAATTTGAATTTATGCCCTCTCAGGTGATTATTCTGAGCTAGAGGAAGAATCCCATCAGCATTGAGCATGCTTAAACCATTCAAGGCTTTATACACCTCTATCAGATCACCTCGCTGGTGCCTAGTCTCCAGACACTGTAATTTGCAAAACTTAAGCCTTTCTTCGTAAGAGCACCCCTTTGTTCCATTCACTAATCTTGTTGCCCTTCTCTGTACTCGTTCCAGCAGCTCTACATCCTTCTTGAAATGAGGCCTCCAGACCTGTATACAGTACTCTAGGTGTGGCCTGACCATCGCCTTATACAATGGAATAATCACCTCCTTATCCCTGCTGGAAAAATTCCTGTATATCATTGACAATACTCCATGAGCTACTCTTGCAGCCCGTCTGCACTGCTCAGAGAACTTCATATCTGCCTGCACAACCACCCCCAAGTCCCTTTCATTCTCTACCACTGTCAGTGTTGTACCACAGAGTTGATACGTTGCTCTGGGGTTGCTGTTTCCCATGTGTAGTACTTTACATTTGTCAATGTTAAACTTCATTTGCCACCTCTCAGCCCATCTGCTCAACCTTTCCAGATCCTGTTGCAGCAGCATAGTGTCAGTAGTGTCCTTGACAACCCTGCCAACCTTTGTATCGTCTGCAAACTTGGACATTAATCCCGATATACCATCATCAATATCATTTATAAATACAGAAAACAATAATGGACCCAACACTGAGCCCTGAGGGACTCCACTAATAACATCAGTCCACGATGAGCAGTGTCCATTGATTACCACTCTCTGTCTTCTCCCCCTCAACCACCCCTTTATCCATAGCAGCAATTTGCCTCCAATGTCACACTCCAATTTGTGTAGCAGTCTTCCATGTGCAACAGTATCAAAAGCCTTTCTAAGATCCAAGTATATAATATCAAAGTTATTCCCTGCATCCAGTTCTTTTGTGACTGCATCATAGTATCCAATCAAGTTGGTCAGGCAAGACTTCCCCTTAACAAAACCATGCTGTGTCTGAGCTATAACTGAAGTCTTGTCTAAATGATCCTGCAGTGCGTCTTTAACCAGTGCCTCCATTAATTTTCCTGGAACAGAAGTTAAGCTCACAGGTCTATAATTACTTGTGTCAGCCTTTGATCCTCCTTTGTGAATTGGGGTCACATTTGCACATTTCCAGTCTATGGGTACCTCCCCTGAGTCCAAGGAAGCTCTCATAATTATGGCTAAGGGTTTGCTTACTTCCTTTGCTGCCTCCTTTAATATAACTGGATAGATCCCATCCACCCCGGGTGCCTTTCTTGTGTTTATCTTCAACAGTTTCTCCTCCACTTTACTCCCAGTTATTTCAAGATTCTGTAACTTACTGCTAGAGTTGAATACACCTCTGGCATTCCCCTCGCTGAATAACTCCTCATGTGTGAATGTCGATGCAAAATATTCATTTAGTTTGTTAGCCACCTGAGCAGGATCATCAACACTTGACCCATCAATATCAAGTGGACCAATCTGATTCATCCCTTTCCTTCTAGAGTTTACATAAGTAAAGAACTCTTTGCTGTTTTTCTTTGCATCCCTTGCCAAGGATTTCTCGTAATCTGCCTTCGCCTGCCTAACCTCCTTTGTAACTTGGTTGCATATCAACTTGTATCTATCATAGGCTTCTGTGTCATGTGTTAATTTGTAAGTATCCCATGCATTTTTCTTCTCTGCCATATGCCTCATTAGTTCATCTGACATCCATTTTGGCCTAAACCTTGAACAATATTTCTTAGTTGGTATGTAAAGCCTAGTAGCTTCCAAGATAAGTTCTTTGAATGCTTCCCATTTTGAATTTGCTGTTGGTAACATCATCAGTTGGTCCCACTGTATAGAATTTAAATACTGTCTCAGTCCATCGTAGTCGCCTTTACGGAAGCAATAACCCTTCCCTTTACCCCTAATGGTAGTTACCTCTTTGAGTAAATCCCACTTCAGCACACTGTGATCACTGCCACCTAGTGGTTCATTTATCTGCAGATTCTTAATGCATGAAGAATCACTGCTGATAATCAAATCAAGAGTATTACTCCCTCTAGTTGCCTCCCGAACATGCTGATGTAGAAAACAATCATCCAATAAATCCACAAAAGCCCTGCTAGTGTGTGAGTATCCAGCCCCCAAATTCCGTCAATATCTGGGAAATTAAAATCTCCCATTATAAGACACTCTGATTTTCTGGCCCACTCTATTTCCATGTACAGTTCCTTATTATACTCATCAGAGTCATTAGGCCTATAGCATACTCCTACTCTCAATTTTGATCTCCCAATGTTTATGTCACACCAAACTGACTCCACACTGCACTGTCCAGCGATGTCGACTGGCTTCACTTCCTTGGTTTTTATGTGTTTCTTAACTAATAGCATAACACCTCCCCCCTTCCTATCCTGTCTATCCTTTCTGTAGACGTTGTACTCCCCAAATTGCAGTTCCGCATCCCTTATATCTGTGTGACACCACGTCTCTGATATCCCAACAATATCTGCCTTCGATGTTTTGAGCAATACCTCAAATTCATCAAATTTATTTACTAAACTCCTAGCATTGGTGTACACGCAAGTATACCTGCCCCTGTTTCTATTCTTAGCTACCCTAACACAACCCATGTGTTTACTTGTACCACAATGGCTCCCAGCAGTCTCTGAAATACCATGCATCTTGTTTTTCAGGCTTCTGCTCATTCTAATAGAAGCAGTGCAAGAATCTCTTTCACCTCTGCCAGTGGCTACTGTCAATCTATTGGTCTTTGTCTCCCCCCAAGCTAGCAGTTTTCCGACCCGCCTAACACTGCCTCGATAGCATCAGCAAATAAAAGTCTTTGTGGATTAATGTTATTGGTGGTGTCCACCAGGGTTTGGTGTTGGTCCCATTGTTGTTTTGCATTTTTATCAATGATATTGATGAAGGTATATCAAGTTTAATGTTCAAGTTTGTAGATGATACAAAGATTAGGAGGACTGTTAATAACAGTAATGCAGTACGCTGCTGCAACAGGATCTGGAAAAGTTTGGCAAATGGGCTGAGAAGTGGCAACTGAAGTTTAACATTGACAAATGCAAAGTACTGCATATGGGTAGCAGAAACCACAGAGAAATGTCCCAACTGGGTGTGTTACACTCAGGGTAGAAGAGATTGAAAGAGATCTGGGGTAATTGTGTAGTCAAATATGAAGTTTTCTGAGCAGTGCAGACAGGGTGTCAGAGTTGGGCATGGGGTCAATGATATACAAGAATTTTGCAAGCTGGGATAAGGAGGTGATTATCCTCTTGTATAAGGCAATGGTCATGCCACACCTGGTGAGGGGAACAAAGGGGTGCTCTTACGAAGTAAGACTTAAGTCGTGCAAATTGCACCATCTGGAGACTAGGCACCTGTGAGGCGATCTGATTGAGGTGTATAAAGCCTTGAATGGTTTTAGCAAGTTCAATGCTGAGGAGATTCTTCATCTTGCTCAGATTACAAACCTGAGGGGGCATAAACTGAAATTGAGGAAAGGCAGTTGTCAAATAGGTATGCAGAAATTTTCCTTTAGGGTAGTTGATTGCTGGAACAAACTTCCATAAATTCAAGGCAGAACTAGACAAACATTTAGAATGAATGGATAGATGAAATGTGAAGGTTTCTTTTTTTTGGCTGATGCTATATAAGGTTGCTTTCTTGCATCATATGCCTCTACTAATGCTAATGTCAGAAGTTTCACAGTAAATTGAGTGAATTTGCACTGCTGGTTAGGACAAGTAATGCTGACAGAATAGGGCTTACGGAAACGTGTTACCCAGAGATAGGGGATAATGAGTTTCAGTATGGTATGTATAATGTATTTAGGAAGGACAGGGTAGATAGAAGGAGTAGTGGGATCATATTTCTTATCAAAAGCAGCCTGAGCGTGATGAACATTTTCCCGGATTCAGATGTTTCGCATGCTATTATAGAATCTGTACAGAATAAGTTAGTTGGAAGCAAAGGAGAGTAGGAGTAATCTATAGGCCAGGTGATTGTGTGAATATTATGATGAGCGTCTCTACATGCAAATGGAATAGGAAAGCAGGCATCAATATCTTATTATGGGCGATTTTAATTTGCCTCTGACTGATTGGAGCAAATGAGAATGAAACTCCACAAGGGTGACAAAATTTTTAAAACAACTAGATGATTATTATTTGTATCAACAGGTCAGGGAAAGTACTAGAGAAAAGAATATTCTACACCTCATGACCTCTAGACATCACCCATGAACCAGGTGACATAATAGGGCTGACGCTACAGGAACCAGTAGCAGGAAATGATCATGGAGTTCTACAGTGGACGATGAAGAGAGATAGCAATAGTTAAAGGCAAAGGAATGGATTATAATATCAGGAAAGGAAATTACAAAGGCATAATGTGCTACATAACCTCTATTAACTCTGTAATCATCTGAGAGGGCATAAATTTGAATTTATGCTCTCTCAGGTGATTATTTTGAGCAAATACAATTGAATTATGGAATACCTTTAAAATATTAATCACAGAAGCCTTGAATGCATATATAACATTAAAAAAATATCTGCATGAGGATGATTCCATGTTGGTTGAATAATGAAATTGCCATATTACTTGGGCAGAAAAAGACGGCATGGAAAAGTTACAGAGCTATAAAAAGTACTGAAGCCTATAACAAATTGATCTATAATTGTGCCACAGAAAAGGTTAGGCAGGCAAAGGCAGATTAAGAGAAATCACTGGTAAAGAGAGCAAAGAGTGGAGATAAGGAATTCTTCACATATGTAAATGCAAAGAAGAAAAGGACAAAGCAGATCGGACTCTTATGTAATGGATGTGGGATAGTATTAGATACCCCAGCTGAAGTTGCAGATGAACTCAACAGTTACTTTGCATCAATGAGAAATTATGGGAGTGAAGTTGAAAAAATGCAATTAATGATGTGGAAATTTCACTTTTTTTTTTTTTTTTTTTGGTAGTTGCTGCGCATCGGCTTCTGTGGCCATAATGCACCTCCCAAGCTTTTTGCAGTACTTTGATCCAAGCCCAAGGCGGGATTTGAACCCGCGACCTTTGGGTTGCTATGCAGGCACTTTACCCACCCAGCTAGCCCAGTCAGTTGAAATTTCACATGTCAATTTAATGAAAGATCACGAGCCTACAGGCCAGTAAGGCTCGTGGGGTTGATGGCATACACCCTATAATCTTAAGGGAGTTGGCAAGTCAGTGGATTGAATCATTGAGGCTAATTATGAGAGAATCACTGGACTTGGCAGTGATTCTGTTGGATTGTAAAAAGTGCCAATGTATCTCCAATACATAAGGACAGTTATAAGAGTGAAGTAGGATATTACCAGCCAGTCAGTCTAACTTCAGTAGTAGGGAAAATCATGGAAGCAATGATCAAGAGTGGAATTCAGGATCATTTAGATTGAAATGGAATTCTGAAGGATATTCAGCATGGTTTTTTAAAGGAAAAATCATGTTTAAGTTAGTTATTTTGACAGTCACTCATCAGCTGGTTTTAGGAAATGATTTCAACATTGTTTATTTTCAGCAAAGCATTTGACTAAGTCCCACATGAGTGGTTACTTTATAAGCTGAAAGAGGTGTTGGAATCACAGAAAAATCCTTAGATGGCTTCAGGGCAGAAGGCAGAGGGTTGTGATTAATGGTTTTTTCTCAGATTGGGTTGATTTTAGAAGTGGAGTTCCCCAAGGATCAGTTTTGGGACCACTGTTGTTTTTGATTTTCATAAATGACATCGATGAAGGGATTGAGGGCATGTCTAAATTTACAGATGATGTAAAGATTAGTAGAGTAGTTAATGATCACTACCAAGCAAATCTTCTTCAGAGTGAACTAGATAGACTTCAGGGATAGTCAGAAAAAATGGTAGCTATGCTTTAATCCAGCAAAGTGTAAGGTATTACACCTATGAAACAGTAACCACAAAATAACTTATACACTTGGTGGTGTTGGAATAAAGTCAGTAGTGGAGGAAAGGGACTTGGATGTTATTATACATTCAGACATGAACTTAGCATTAGCAAAACAACATGATGCAAGAATGCAAGCTTATATCTCATCAGCCAAGGAAAAAAAAAAAAAAAAAACTTCTAATTTCACCGATCCACTTGCTCCGAATGTTTGTCTAGTTCTACCTTGAATCTATTTAAGCTATCAACTTCTACGACAGATGGAAGTTTGTTCCAGCATTCAACCACACGCTGGCTAAAGGCAAACTTCCACACATCTATCCTACAATTGTCTTTCCTCAATTTGAACTTATGCCCTCTCAGGTGATTATTTTGAGCAAAAGAAGAAATCCCACCAGCATTGAGCATGCTCAAACCATTCAAGGCTTTATACACCACAATCAGATCACCTCACAGGTGACTAGTTTCCAGACACCGTAATTTGCAAAACTTAAACCTTTCTTCGTAAGATCATCTCTTTGTTCAATTCACTGATCTTGTTGCTCTTCTCTATACTCGTTCCAACAGCTCTACATCCTTCTTAAAATGAGGCCTCTAGACCTCTATACAGTACTCAAGATGTGGCCTGACCTTTGCCTTATACAAGGAGATAATCACCTCCTAGAAAAAATTCTTGTATATCATTGACAAGACACCATGAGCTACTCTTGCAGACCGTCTGAATTGCTCAGAAAACTTAATATATGCCTGCACAATTACCCCAGGTCCTCTTCACTCTCTATCACTGTCGGTGTAGTACCGCGGAGTTGATACGTGGAGTTACTGCCTCCCATATGCAGTATTTTACATTTCTCAATGTTAAACTTCAGTTGCCACCTCTCATCCCATCTGCTCAACTTTTCTAGATTGTTGCAGCAGCGTACTGTCATTAGTGTCATTAACAACCCTGTTGACCTTTGTAAGAGCAACCCTTTGTTCAATTCACTGATCTTGTTGCCCTTCTCTGTACTCATTCCAACAGCTCTACATCCTTCTTCTCAATATCATTAATGAATACAGAAAACAACAATGAGCCGAACACTGAACTCTGGGGGACTCCACTAAAAACATTAGTCCACAAAGAGCATTTCCATTGATTACCACTCTCGGTCTTCTCCCATCTCAACCACCACTTTATCCACAGCAGCAATTTGCCTCCAATGCCACACTGCTCTAATCTGTGCAGCATTCATCCATGTGCAACAGTATCAAAAGCTTTTCTGAAATCCAAGTAAATGATATGAAATTATTCTTTGCATCCTGTTCCTTTGTGACTACATCATAGTATCCAATTAATTTGGTAAGAGAAGACTTCCCTTAACAAACCCATGCTGTGTCCGAGCTATAACTGAAGTCTTGTCTAGAAGATCTTGCAATGCATCTTTAACTAGTGCCTCCATTAATTTCCCTGGAACAAAATTTAAACTAACAGGTCTGTATTTACCTGTATCTCCCCTCGATCCTCCTTTGTGGATTGGGGGTCACATTTGCACATCTCCAGTCCATGGGTACCTCCCCTCAGTACAAGAAAACTCTTATAATTATGACTAAGGGTTTGCTTATGTTTATCGTCAACAATTTTTCCTCCACTTTACTCTCAGTTATTACAAGATTATCTAGGCAACCAGGCAAGCCAAGTGAGTAAAGTGCCTGCCTTGCAACCCAAAAGGTCATCTGTTCGAATCCCACCTCAGGCTTGGATCAGAGTAAAATGAAAAATCTTTGGGAGGTGCATTATGGCCACAGAAGCCGATGTCGCAACAACTAAAAAAAAAAAAAAAAAAAAAAAGATTATCTAGCTTACTGCCAGAGTTTAATACACCTCTGGCATTCCCCTCCCTGAATAACTCATGTGTGAATGTCGAAGCAAAATATTCATTTAGTTTGTTAGCTACCCGAGCAGGATCATCAACAGTTGAACCATCAATATCAAGTGGACCAATATGATTTATCCACTTCCTTCTAGAGTTTACATAAGTAAAGAACTCTTTGCTGTTTTTCTTTGCATCCTTTGCCAAAGATTTCTCGTAATCTGCCTTTGCCTGCCTAACATTCTTTGTGACTTGGTTACAGACCAGCTTATATCTATCATAGGCTTCTGTGTCACCTCTTTATTTATATGTATCCCATGCATTTTTCTTCTCTGCCCCATGTCTAATTAGTTCATCTGTCATCCATTTAGCCCTAAATCTTGAACAACATTTCTTTGTTGGTATGAAAAGCCTAGTAGCTTCCAAGATTAATTCTTTGAATGATTCTCATTTTGAATTTGCTGTTGGTAACATCATCTGTTGGTCCCACCATATAGAATTTAAATACTGTCTCAGACCACTGAAGTCACCTTCACGAAAGCAAAAACCCTTCCCTTTACCCTTGATGGTAGTTACCTCTTTGAGTAAATCCCACTTCAGCACACTGTGATCACTGCCACCTAGTGGACCCTTTATATGCAGATTATTAATGCATGAAGAATCACTACTGATCAAGAGTATTACTAACGCTAGTTGCCTTCCAAACAGGCTGCTGTAGAAAACAATCATTCAATAAATCCACAAAAGCCTTGCTAGTGTGTGAGTGAACAACCCACAAATTCCAGTCATTCTCAGGGAAATTAAAATTCCCCCATTATAAGACACTCTGATTTACTGGCCCACTATTTCTCTGCCCAATTGCTCATTATGCTCATCAGCTTCAATAGGCCTATAACACACACCTGGAACAATATTGCCATGGTAGATGTCTTTGTGTGTGCACGATGTAAGGAGTGTAAGGAAATCAGGCGACAACTCAGCGTTGTTATGGGCCTATATGAGAGTTTGAAGAACAGGGTGGATGCCCTCGAAAGATCTAAATTGAGGGGCCCATCAGGCTCTCAGCTGCCCACATCAACGCCAGAGCTTGCACTTGGTCATCACGCAACACAGCGGCAACCCCCAAGACAGATTGCGCTGGTCCAAAAGGAACTAGTAGTTGTTGGTGACTCTATTGTCAGGGAAACGGAAAACATCCTTTGTAAAAAGGATAGGTGGAACAGGACCAGGGTATGTCTGCCAGGGGCAAAGGTTGATGACGTTGTAGAGCAGATATCATCTTTTAGGGACACAAAAGGTGATATAGTTGTACACGTTGGCACTAATGATATTAAGAATAGGAGACCGGCAGAATTACTTAACAAGTACAAGTCACTGATGAAAAAAAGCCGTGAATTAGGGTTGAATTTGAAAGTGTCTGCAATTCTGCCCAGACACGATAGGAGGGAGTATATGATGAGAGCCTTGTCGATCAATTCGGCCCTGGAAAGATTGTGCAAGGCTCAAGGGATAGAATTTTTTTCAGCCTGGACTGTACTTGTTAACAGGAGAGACTGCTTCTACAGGGATGGGATACACTTAAATAGAAAGGGTGCAAGAATATTTGCTGATGCTATCGAGACAGTGTTAGGTGGGTCGGAAAACTGATAGCTTGAGAGGATATAAGGACTAATAGTTTAACAGTCATAGGAAGAGGTGAAGGTGATTCTTGCACAACTTCTATTAGAATAAGTAGCGACCTGGAGCGAGGGGTGTTGGGGGTTTCAGGGACGGATGACAGTCATCGTGAAACAGGTGGGTATATGGGATGTGTTAGAGTAATTAAGAATAAGAATAGGTGCATGTATACTTGCATGTATACCAATGCTAGAAGTATGGTAAATAAATTTGATGAATTTGAAGTGTTGGTCAAGACCTCAAAGGCGGATATTGTTGGGATATCAGAGACGTGGTGTCACACAGATATAAAGAATGCCGAAACGGAATTTGGGGAGTACAATGTGTACAGAAATAGACAGGATAGGAAGGGAGGAGGTGTTATGTTGTTAATAAAGAAAAACATAAATTCAAAAGAAGTGCATCCAGTTGATATAGATGAACAGTGCACTGTTGAGTCAGTTTGGTGTGACATAAGCACTGCGAAAGCAAAAATTAGAGTAGGAGTGTGTTATAGGCCTAATGACTTGAATGGGTACATATGAACAATTGTACAGAGAAATAGAGTGGGCTAGTAAATCGGAATGTCTTATAATGGGGGATTTTAACTTCCCAGATATTGACTGGAACTTGTGGGTTGGGCACTCACACACTAGTCAGACTTTTTTGGATTTATTCGATGACTGTTTTCTGCAGCAGCATGTTCGAGAGGCAACCAGAGAAAGTAATACTCTTGATCTGGTTATCAGCAGTGATCATTCATGTATTGGAATTTGCAGATAAAAGAACCACCAGGTGGCAGTGATCACAGTGTACTGACGTGGGATTTACTTAAAGATATAATTACCATCAGGGGTAAAGGAAAGGGTTTTTGCTTCCGTAAAGGCGAGTACAGTGATCTCCGACAGTTTTTAAATTCTGTACAGTGGGATCGACTGACGATGTTACCAACAGTAAATTCTAAGTGGGAAGCATTCAAAGAATTAATCGTGGAAGCTACTAAAAGTTTCATACCTATTAAGAAATATTGTTCACGGTTTAGGCCTAAATGGTTGTCAAATGAACTAATGAGACTCGTAACAGAGAAAAAAAATGCATGGGCTGCATATAAATTATCAAGCGACTCAGAAGCCTATGGCAGATATAAGTTAATCTGTAATCAGGCCACAAAGGAGGTTCGGCAGGCGAAGACAGATTACGAGAAATCCTTGGCAAAAGATGCTAAGAAAAACAGCAAGGATTTATTTACTTATATAAACTCTAAAAGGAAGGGGATGAATCTGATTGGTCCACTTGACATCGATGGTTCGACTGTTGATGATCCTGCTCAGATAGCAAACAAACTGAATGAGTATTTTGCATCTACATTCACACGTGAGGAATTATTAAGGTTTGAAAATGGCAGAAGGTTATCAAATTGTAGCAAGATACTTAATGATTTTGTAATAACTGAGAGCAAAGTGGAAGAGAAATTGTTGAAGTTAAACGTAAGAAAAGCACCTGGGGTGGATGGGATCTATCCAGTTATATTAAAGGAAGCGGCAAAGAAACTAAGCAAACCCTTAGCCATAATTATGAGAGCATCCTTGGACTCAGGGGAGGTTCCCACGGACTGGAGATGTGCAAATGTATCCCAAATTCACAAAGGGGGATCGAAGGGTGACACGAGTAATTACAGACCAGTTTGTTTAACTTCTGTTCCTGGTAAAATAATGGAGTCGCTGGTTAAAGATGCATTGCAGGATCATCTAGACAAGACTGCAGCAATAATTCAGACACAGCATGGGTTTGTTAAGGGAAAGTCTTGTCTGACGAATTTGATAGGATATTATGATGTGGTTACAAAGGAACTGAATGCGAAAAATGATTTTGATATCATATATTTGGATTTCAGGAAAGCTTTTGGCACTGTTGCGCATGGAAGACTGTTGTACAAATTGGAGCAGAATGGTATTAAGGGTAAGTTGCTACAATGGATAAAAGGATGATTAAGTGCTAGAAGACAGAGGGTGGTAAACAATTGGTGCTGCTCTTCTTGGACTAATGTTATTAGTGGAGTCCCACAGGGTTCGGTGTTAGGTCCGCTGTTGTTATGTATATTTATCAATGATATTGATGAAGGTATATCAGGCTTAGTGTCGAAGTTTGCAGATGATACAAAGGTTGGCAGGGTTGTTAATGACAGTAATGGCAGTGTGCTACTGCAACAGGATGTACATATGGGTAGAAGTAACTACAGAGAAACATACCAACTGTGTGGTACTACACTTAAGGTGGTAGAAAATGAAAAAGACCTGGGAGTAATTGTGCAGGCAGATATGAAGTTTTCTGAGCAATGCAGACAGGCTGCCAGGGCAGGTCATGGGGTTTTGTCAATGATATATAGGAATTGTGCTAGCAGGGAAAAGGAGGTGATTATCCATCCGTATAAGGCAATGGTCAGGCCACGCCTTGAGTACTGCGTACAGGTCTGGAGGCCTCATTTTAGGAAGGATGTACATTTACTTGAGCGTGTACAGAGAAGGGCAACAAGATTGGTGAGGGGAATGAAGGGATCCTCTTACCAAGAGAGGCTTAAGTTCTCCAAATTGCAGTGGCTGGAGACTAGGCACCTGTGCGGTGATCTGATTGAGGTATATAAGGCCTTGAATGGGTTGAGCACGCTGAATTCTGATGGGATCCTTCCACTTGTTCAGATTATGAACCTAAGGGGGCATATATTCAAATTAAGAAAAGACAGATGTAGAATAGATGTGCGGAAATTTGCCTTTAGCCAGCGGGTGGTTAATTGCTGGAACAAATTTCCATCTGTCGTTGTGGAAGTTGATAGGTTGAATAAATTTAAGGAGGAACTGGACAGGCATTTAGAGGGAATGGTGTGATTTTTTTTTTTTTTTTTTGGCTGATGCTGCATAAGCTCATACACTTGCTTTCTTGCATCACATGCCACTACTACTACTACTACCTACTCTCATTTTTCCTTTCCCAGTGCTTATGTCACACCAAACAGACTCAACATTCCATTGTCCACCAACATCAATTGGATGCACTTCCTTAGATTTTGTGTGTTTCTTAACTAACAGCATAACCTCTCCTCTCTTCCTGTCCTGTCCTGTCTATCCTTCCTGTACACATTGTACTCCAATTCCAATTCTGCACTGCTTATGTCTGTGTGACACCACTTCTTTGATATCCCATCAATATCTACCTTTGATGTCTTGACTAGCACTTCGAGCTCATCAAATCTTTTAACTATACTCCTAGCATTGGTGTACATGCAAGTATAAATGCACCTGTTTCTACTCTTAGTTAACCTACCACAGTCCATATATTTACTTGTTCCACTATGACTCCCAGCAGTCCTGGAAATCCCCATTGCCTTGCTTTCCAGGCTGCTACTCATTTCAGTAGAAGGAAGCAGTGCAAGAATCACTTTCACCTCTGCCGCTACTGTTAATCTATTAGTCCAAGTTAATCTATCCACACCAAGCTAGCAGTTTTCCGACCCACCTAACTCCGCCTCGATAGCATCAGCAAATATTCTTGCACTTTTTCTATTTAAGTGTATCTGATCCCTGCAGAAGCAGTATCTCCTGTTAACAAGCACAGACAAGGCAAGTTCTCCAAGCATTGTAGACAGGTTGAAAGGAAGGCCAAAGTGTCCTATTGATGATTTAAGAACAATTGCAGGTAGAGCTAAGGATGTCATAATTCCATTATATAAGGCTATTGTTAGACCACACGGAATACTGTGTTCATGTATGGAGACTGCACCTAAAGAAAGACATTGTGCTTCTTGAAAGGGTTCAAAGATGTGTAACTCGTGTGGTGAGATCGGCAAAAGGGGCTCAGCATGAGGAAAGACTTCGAATATGTGGGTTGCAGAGCTTGGAGACTAGGCACCTTAGAGGATACTTGACCTCTAGGAGGCATAAGTAAAATGAATGACGACAAACGTTTCATGGTTATAAATGATTCTAGAACTAGGGGCCATAATTTCAAGTTAAGAGGGGGAGATGTTATCTTGTATTGTAGGAAGTTTTATTTTAGACAGCGAGTTATAAATTACTGGAATAAGTTACCCATATGGGTGGCAGGGACTGACAGTTTGGGGAAATTCAAAGGTCAGGTGGATAATTACCTATGGGAGGAGGGAAATGCATAGATTGTCTATTTCCTTTTTGTTTATTAATTAATTATATTTTTAAAATTTTCTTCTTATTATTATTATTTTAATGTTATTTATTTATTTTATTTTTTTGGTTGGTGTAGCATAATCCATAGGCTTCCTTGCACCATGTGGCCATTGCTAATACTAATCAACCACCCACTGGCTGAAACAAAACTTCTGCACAGTTATCCCAGAACCATCCTTCCTCAACTTGAATTTATTCCCCCTTATGTGTGTAGTCTTGGCAAGTGAAAGAATGCAATTAATATTCAGCTTATTCAATCCATTAAAGGTTTTAAACAGCTCAATCAGATCTCCCTACAGGTGCCTAGTCTCGAGACATTGCAATTTGCAGAACTGATTGGGTAAGAGCACCCTATTGTTTGTTTCACCAGTCTGGCTGCCCTTGTCTGCACCAGTAACAGCAGATCTCCATCCTTCCTAAAGTGAGGCCTTCAGACTTGTATACAATACTCAAGATGTGGCTAACCATGGCCTAATGCAAAGGGGTAATCACCGTCAGCTAGCAAAATTTCTGTATACCATTGAAAAAATCCCGTGAGCTGTCCTGGCAGGATGTCTGCACCGCTTAGAGAATTTCATGTGTAACTGTACAATTACCCCGGGGTCTCTTTCATTCTTTGTTGCCCTGAGTGTATTACCACACAATTCATAAGTTACTCTGAAGTTACTGCTACCCATATGCAGTACCCTGCATTTGTCAATATTAAACTTCAACTGCCATTTCTCAGTATATCGACCAAATTTTCCTAGATCTTCTTGCAGTTGCCCCCCCCATGACTGTTGTTAACCTCCCAGTCAACTTTTGTATCAACTGCAAACTTATAAATTAACCCTAATATACCTTCATCAAAATCATTGAAAACAACAATGGGTCCAGCACAGAAACCTGGGGAGCTTCACTAATAACATTACTTTATGAAGAGCAGTGCATGTTGAAAACTAATATCTGTTTCCTTCCAGTAATCATCCCTTTATTCACAGCAGTAACTTGTCCTTAATGCTACATCGCTCCAGTTTGTACAGCAGCCTTTTAAGTGCAACAGTATCAAAAGCCTTCCAGAAATCCAAGCATATCATATTGTCACAAAGTGATCGAGCAATCATCAGCTGGCAGATGAAGAAAGATGTGACAGTAGTTAAAAGTAAAAGCAAGGGTTTTAACTTTAGAAGAGGGGACTTTGACAGTTTAAGATACTATAAAGCATCTGTGAACAGGACCGATTGCCGAGGGATGGTGAATACATTTGAAAAATTGCTGTATATCATTGACTATACACCATGAACTACAGTGGCAGACTGTCTGCTATGCTCAATAAACTTCATATTTAACTGCACAATTACTCTCACATCTTTTTCATTCCCTACCAACCTAAGTGTAGTACCACACAGTTGGTACATTTCTTTGGGGTAGGTTACTTTTACCCATATGCAGTTCTTTGCATTTGAAAATGGTAAATTTCAGTTGCTACTTCCCAGCCCATCTATTCTAGACCCTGTTGCAGCAACACACTGTCATTACTGCCATTGTCAACCCTGCCAATCTTTGTATCAACTACAAACTTGGACATTAAGCCTGATATACCTTCATCAATATCATTGATAAATATACAAAACAAACAGTGGGCCCAACACCAAACTCTGGAGGATTCCACTAATAACATTAGTCCATGAAGAGCAGCATCCATTGATTACCACTCTCTGTCTTCTCCCACTCAAACACAATTTTATCCATTGTAGCAACTTGCCCTTAATACCACAATGCTCCAATTTTTACAGTAGTCTTCTATGCGCAACAGTGTCAAAAGCTTTGCTAAAATCCAAATATATGATATCAAAATTATTTTTTGCATCCAGTTCCTTTTTAACCACATCATAGTATCCAATCAGATTTGTCAGACAAGACTTACCAGTAATAAACCAATGCTGTGTCTGAATTATTACTGTAGTCTTGTCTAGATAATCTTGAAATAATTCTTTAACCAGTGACTCCATTATTTTCACCAGAACAAAGTTAAATTAACAGGTCTGTAATTACTCGTGTTACCCTTAGATCTTCCTTTGTGAACTGGGGACACATTTGCACATCTGTAGTCCATGGGGATCTCCCCTGAATCTAAGGATGCGCTCATATTATGGCTAATGGTTTGCTAACTTCCTTTGCTATCTTCTTTAATATAACTGGATAGACCACCCCAGGTGCCTTTCTTATGTTTAACTTCAATAATTTCACTTCGCTTTGGTTATTACACTCCCTGTTAGAGTTTAATAAGCTTCTGTTCTCCACTTCCCTAAAGGAATTCCTGATGTGGGAATGCAGATGCAAAATGTTCATTCAGTTTGTCAGCTACCTCAGCAGGATCATCAACAACCGATCCATCAATATCAAATGGACCAATCTGATTCAGCCCCTGCCTTCTAAAGTTTATAGAGGTAAAGAAGTGCTTGCTGTTTTTCTTCACATCCTTTTCCAAAGATTTCTTGTAATCTGCCTTTGCTTGCCTAACCTCATTTGTGATTTGGTTACCGACAAGCTTATATCTACCATAGGCTTCTGTCACCTGACGATTTATATGCATTCCATACATTTTTTTTTTTCTGTCACGAGTCTCATTACTTAATTTGACATCCATTTAGGCCTAAACTTTGAACAGTTTCCTTAACTGGTATGAAAACCCTAGTAGTTCCCAAGATTAATTCCTTGAATGTTTCCCATTTAGAATTTGCTGTTGGTAACATCACTGCACTGCTTTCTTGCACTGCTTATATTAGAAACCCTTAGGTTTCTAATATAAGCAGTGCAAGAATTACTATCACCTCTGATTGCGGCTACTCTTAATCTTTTAGTCTGTGAATCTACTGAAGCTAGTAGTTTTTGTACCCAACTACCACTACCTCGATAGCATTTGCAAACACTCTTTCACCCCTTCTATTTAAGTGTATCCCATCCTTGTAGAAGCAGTCTCTCCTTTTAACAAGCACATACCATACTGACAAAAATTCTACCCCATGAGCCCTGCACAATCTCTCCAGGGCTGAATTCATTGACACGGCTCTCATCATATATTCCCTCCTATTGTGTCTAGGCAAAATTGCAGACCTTTTCAAATTTTACCCTAACTTCCAACTTTTTTTCAACACTTACTTGTACTTGTTAAGTAAATCTGCAGATCTCCTGCTCTTAATGTCATTAGTTTCAACGTGTACAACAATATCACCCTTTGTGTCCTTAAAAGATGATATCTACTCTACAGTGTCAACAACTTTTCCCCCTGGCAGACATGCCCTGATCCTATTCCACTTATCCTTTTTACACGATATGTTACCTGTCTCCCCTGACAATAAAGTCAACGACAATAACTAGTTCCTGTGGAACCAGCGCATTCTGCCTTGCAGATTGCCACTGTGTTGCCTGATGCACAAGAGTGAGGCTGGCATTGAGATGGGCAGC
Organism: Mastigoproctus giganteus; assembly: GCF_048544385.1. Classification (NCBI taxonomy): domain Eukaryota; kingdom Metazoa; phylum Arthropoda; class Arachnida; order Uropygi; family Thelyphonidae; genus Mastigoproctus; species Mastigoproctus giganteus. The sequence continues at coordinate 130,418,316 of NC_143577.1, read as the reverse complement.
TGAGAGCTTGATGGGTCCTCCACTTTAATAACTTTGAGGGCATCTACACGAGTCTTCATTCTCTCAAAACTGCCCATCAGAATGCTGAGTTGGCACCTAATAGCTTTACACTCCTTGCACCTAGCACACACAAAGACATCCTCCTTAGCTAGATCGCATCCTGTTCCAAAAAGGTACACAAACATTTCACAAGTTGCACATTTTTTTAGGCTGTCATGTGTTTGGAGAATCATCTCTCCCATTTTCCCTTGAGCCACAGCACTCCTGCTACTTTGTGCCTGTTGCTTTGCTGCTCTAGTCTGGGGCATGATGTCTGATTGAATACAACTGATTAACAAAGAAAATTAATAAGATTAATAAATTTAATTAATTATCAATACTACACTATCTAGTAATCAGCCACTTGCATATAACGTTTTAACAAAAAGTTATTCATTCAAAAATTTTCATAGAATGACAATTTTTATTATAGTCTCACGTTTTTTTTTTTTTTTTTTTTTTTGATAAAATTAACAATCTATAAAATGATTGATAAATGCTATAATGAGCAATGGCCCATAAGCAACAAAGGTTTCTTTTTCTGTCTGAGAGATATCATTTATAAAATTTCTAATTCTGAAATTGGAAGTTTTATTCCTAGAACTAATAATCATCTAGGATGTAGAAGAGAGAAAATGTAAGAATTCATTTTTCAAAAACATACCTCTTGTTCAAGTCCAAACTGTAAATCTTGTTTATCTTTCTCTGAAACAGCAGGCAAATCAACTTCAGCTCCCGGCAAGTTGACACCTTTCTTGCTACCTAACATACCACCATTTTCTATTTCACAAATCAAATGATCTGATTCTGTCAAGAAAAAATTAAGTTGTTGCTTTATTTATTAAGTTGTAAAAAAAATATATGCTATATATATATATATATAACACAGGGTGTCTCAAAAATATTGGTACAAACGTTTAGGGGAGGTAGGTAACATCTAAAGGAATGTGAATCGCATAGGAACCCATAACTGGAAACGTCACGGGAAAGTAGTAGCAGAGGCACAAGAAGCAGAAATGACACAAGAAAGTAATTAGTGGCAAACATTTATTTGACATAATATTAACAATGGAGTACGAGATGGATGTATTTCATGATGTCACAACAGATGCTCGAAGGTTCCACCATGAGACGTGATGCATGGGTGACAGCGATGCAGCATGGATTGGCGGACACGGTCAAACACACCTGGAGTTTATTTGACAGTAGCAGCAGCGCAGACGAGTCTCGCCACGAGATCCATTTCCGTCTCCACAGGCGATTCATACACGATAGATTTGAGGGCCCCCCACAGAAAGAAATCAAGGCTCGATAAATCAGGTGAGTGTGGGGGCCAGGCAACGGGTCCACCACGGCCAATCAAACGACGCCGAAAATGCCTGTTCAAATGGTCACAAACACACACTTTCCATAATGGGCAGGCGCAGTCATGTTGAAACCAAATGTTATATCTCAAATTTGCTGGAACATTGTCAAGTAACCCTGGTAGAACTTGTTCAAGAAAGATCCGATATTTAGCGGAGTTCATGCTGGTTGGTAACAGGTATGGGCCGACTAAGCGGTCATCGACCATACCTCCACCACACAGCATGGGGACGCACACCGTGTGGGTTGTCACGAGCCCGTACATGGGCACTGTGCTGATTGAATAAGCCTTCCCGAGTGAAATAAGCCTCATCCGTGAACAAAACATAGGCTGGAAAATTCAAGTCTTGAACACTTTCTTGGAAAAGCCACAAGTGCAGGATGATCTTGGGGGAGCGGTAACTGAACCCTTTGGAGATGAAAGGGCTGTAAGGAATCGTCGTGCCAGACATGCTGTACACTGCAACGAGACACTCCTAAGGCAGAGGCAATGGCACGTGTGCTGGTAATAGGATTATTCTGGACGGCATTCAACACACTTTCTTCCATGGCGGGAGTTTGCGTCGAATGTGGTCTGCCCGCACTACTCCTGTTACTTTTAAATGACCCATAATCGCACAAATTTTGATGCACACGTGCAAACAAACGGTGGTTCGGTACATGTCTGTCTGGGAAGCGTTCTCCATAAATTCGTTGAGCGGCACGTCCTTTGCCCTCTGCTAATCTGTACACTAGGTGCATGTCTGCCAGCTCACAATTCGTATATCTATGCATGCTCTTCATGCAGCGACTACTGCTTGAATGAGTAAATCAGAAAATTTCACTCTCGCAAACTGATAAACAACGCCGGCTACTGATTTCCGGTGACGCTTCTGGTTAGGTTCCTATACGATTCACATTCCTTTAGATGTTACCTACCTCCCCTAAACGTTTGTACCAATATTTTTGAGACACCATGCATATGTGTGTGTGTGTGTGTGTGTAATGAATACATTAAAAAACTGAAAAGGACTAATGATTTACTTAGTTATGGTTGCAGTTAACCAGATTCTGGTCTGAACAAAGAATTACATCTTGATAATAGAGCAAAATTTTAAGTTATAAACTTAGTTACAGTAAACCCCTCACTAATCTGGTTGTCAGATAATCCGGATCGAAATATGAAAATTCTGTTCACAGTTGATTACTTTGAAAGAAACAGAATTTAGGAAGGCAGATGAGTAATTCTCACTGCACACTGATTGGCTGAAAATATAGAGGCAAAATCTACATTACATTGTCTTGCGTGTTGTTCAGTATTGTTGTTGACTCTGAGTCGGACGGAAATTATTGCTTATATCACTTTATTTGGGTACGTCTTTATATGTATATACATATGTACATAAGTTAATATATTTTATAAAATTATGGGTTCTAAGGAATTAAAAAGTGAAATAAAAAGAAAACACTTCAATTTAACTATCATTAACAAGCTGAAAGTGATAGAACAACTTTAATGGTGTTCCTGGAAAAACAAAATTTCTGAAGAATTTGGTATTGGTCAACAGGCTGTGTCAGATATTAAAAAAACAAAAGAAATCTATAAAGACATTTCCTTTAAAATTCGGTGTGGGGAGTAATAAAAGCAGTGCATCAATTAGACAGACATTAAAAAAGTCAAAAGAAGTGTTGCATATTTAAGAAGCTGTATTTAAGTGGTATTCACAGCAAGGATGAAGTGGCATTGGCATGCAATGCCAGCGTCACTAGATAAATGTATAAAAAGACAAAAGACAATACATTTATGCATCGATAGATGGATAAATGTATTACAGTGATTTTTTATTTATTTATTTTCACCAGCACTAATTATATCATAAAATTTCCAATTTATTTGTGTTCTAAGTTTTTTTTGTCTTTTAGGGATATCTTTTGCTTGACTAATCTGGACGACCACGCCCTCATATTACTCCGGTTTAGTGAGGATTTACTGTATATGTGTGAACATGCCAATAAAATACATGGTGCTAAAATTAAAAAAAATAATAAAAATAATAAAAAATTATAATAAAGATAAATTAAACTATTAAATATTTAACATAACCCAGTATTACTGCTTGGTATGATCTAACGTACTGCTTAACTATAGAATTAAAAAAAAAAAAAAAAAAATATTTATACCTATAGTACTAACTTGTAATGTTTATGGGCATATTCTCAAAAATACCGGCGCCTCCGTAGCCAGGTGGGAAGGAGCAGCAGTGCGTAGTACATGCTTCTTGATTAGACCGGGGTTCAAGCCCGTCACCACCAAATACGGAGGATGCGGAAAGGTCAGGAAATGACCAATGAATATTCCCGGAGCAATATGGCCTTGGTTGCTAATGCTCCTAAAAACCAAATAACAAACAAACAAACAAAAATACCTATCACTAAAATATTTTTGAAAATTTGACTTTACATCAGTCCCCTGCTATAGTGCATTTCACTCAGCACTTATTTGCTATAGCACTCTGTTAACCTTGAGGAGTTACCTATTAGGTGGTCCACGATTAAAAATATAGCATTAGCATTAGTAGAGACATATTATGCAAGAAGCAGGCTTATGCAGCATCAGCCAAAACAAGTAATATAAAAAAAAAATTTTTAAAGTCAGTTCCTACTTAGGTCAACAACGAACTTTCGACTTCAAAAATTTATCAAAAAATTATTGATTTTCGCAAGAATTGAACTCGCATTCTTCACCTTGACATGAAAAATATTGAAATCCTTGCATTTTACCGATTGAGCTACTGCCTGTTGATTTCAATTTTATTCCTAAATTTATATCCTGCAAAATATCTTATATAAGAGAAACTTTTTTCTCCCATATAAAACAAAAATTAATTAATTAAATTTAATTAATGAATTAATATTTGAAAAAACTGTATTAACATCAAGTGTCATCCACTACAAGTTTAAAAAAATGTATTTGAACTTGAGTGGATGAATAAAAAGTATTTTATTAACGATTGAAAATTTGAACAAGATATATAAATATATATAGGGAACTAATAGTAGGAATTGAAAAAAAAGAAAAAAAAAACCCACTTCCACTTCACCCCTCCGTTCGTTCGAAATACCTGTCCAGCTGAGCCTTAAATTTATTTAGGCTATCAACTTCCACGACAACGGATGGAAGTCTGTTCCACCAACCAACTACCCGCTGGCTAAAGGCAAATTTCCACACATCTATCTTACATCTGTCTTTCCTCAATTTGAATTTATGCCTTCTTAGGTGATTATTCTGAGCAAGAGGAAGAATTCCATCAGCATTGAGCATGCCCAAACCATTCAAGGCTTTATAAACCTCTATCAGATTACCTCGCTGGTGCCTAGTCTCCAGACACTGTAATTTGCAAAACTTAAGCGTTTCTTCGTAAGAGCAATCCTTTGTTCCATTCACTAATCTTGTTGCCCTTCTCTGTACTCATTCCAGCAGCTCTACATCCTTCTTGAAATGAGGCCTCCAGGGCTGTATACAGCACTCAAGGTGTGGACTGATCATTGCCTTATACAAGGGAATAATCACCTCCTTATCCCTGCTAGAAAAATTCCTGTATATCACTGACAAGACACCATGAGCTACTCTTGCAGCCCATCTGCACTGCACAGAGAACTTCATATATGCCTGCACAATTACCTCCAGGTCCTTTTCATTCTCTACCACTGTCAGTGTAGTACCACAAAGTTGATACGTTGCTCTGGGGTTGCTGTTTCCCATATGTAGTACTTTACATTTGTCAATGTTAAACTTCATTTGCCACCTCTCAGCCCATCTGCTCAACCTTTCCAGATCCTGTTGCAGCAGCATAGTGTCAGTAGTGTCCTTGACAACCCTGCCAACCTTTGTATCGTCTGCAAACTTGAACATTAAGCTTGATAAACTATCATCAATATCATTTATAAATACAGAAAACAATCATAGACCCAACACTGAACCCCGAGGGACTCCACTAATAACATTAGTCCACGATGAGCAGTGTCCATTGATTACCACGCTCTGTCTTCTCCCCCTCAACCACCCCTTTATCCATAGCAGCAATTTGCCTCCAATGCCACACTGCTCCAATTTGTGCAGCAGTCTTTCATGTGCAACAGCATCAAAAGCCTTTCTAAGATCCAAGTATATAATATCAAAGTTATTCCCTGCATCCAGTTCTTTTGTGACTGCATCATAGTATCCAATCAAATTGGTCAGGCAAGACTTCTCTTCAACAAAACCATGTTGTGTCCAAGTTATAACTGAAGTCTTGTCTAGATGATCCTGCAGTGCTTCTTTAACCAGTGCCTCCATTAATTTTCCTGTAACAGAAGTTAAACTCACAGGTCTATAATTACTGGTGTCGGCCTTTGATCCTAATTTGTGAATTCGGGTCACATTTGCACATCTCCAGTCTGTGGGTACCTCCACTGAGTCCAAGGAAGCTCTCATAATTATGGCTAAGGGTTTGCTTACTTCCTTTGCTGCCTCCTTTAATATAACTGGATAGATCCCATCCACCCCAGATGCCTTTCTTGTGTTTATCTTCAACAATTTCTCCTCCATTTTAGTCTCAGTTATTACAAGATTCTCTAGCTTACTGCCAGAGTTGAATACACCTCTGGCATTCCCCTCGCTGAATAAATCCTCATGTGTGAATGCAAAATATTCATTTAGTTTGTTAGCTACCTGAGCAGGATCATCAACAGTTGACCCATCGATATCAAGTGGACCAATCTGATTCATCCTCTTCCTTCTAGAGCTTACATAAGTAAAGAACTCTTTGCTGTTTTTCTTTGCATCCCTTGCCAAAGATTTCTCGTAATCTGCCTTTGCCTGCCTAACCTCCTTTGTAACTTGGTTACAGATCAACTTGTATCTATCTTAGGCTTCTGTGTCACGTGTTAATTTATATGTATCCCATGTATTTTCTTCTCTGCCATGTGTCTCATTAGTTCATGTGACATCCATTTAGGCCTAAACCTTGAACAATATTTCTTAGGTGGTATGTAAAGCCTAGCAGCTTGCAAGATAACTTCTTTGAATGCTTCTCATTTGTTGATAACATCTTCAGTTGGTCCCACTGTATAGAATTTAAATACTGTCTCAGACCATCATAGTCGCCTTTACGAAAGCAATAACCCTTCCCTCTACCCCTGATGGTAGTTACCTCTTTGAGTAAATCCCACTTCAGCACACTGTGATCACTGCCACCTAGTGATTCCTTTATCTGCAGATTCTCAATGCATGAAGAATCACTACTGATAATCAAATCAAGAGTATTACTCCCTCTAGTTGCCTCTCGAACATGTTGATTAGAAAACAATCATCCAATAAATCCGTAAAGGCCTTGCTAGTGTGTGAGTGACCAATCCACAAATTCCAGTCAATATCTGGGAAATTAAAATCCCCCATTATAAGACTCTCTGAAGTACTGGCCCACTCTATTTCCCTGTACAGTTTCTTATTATACTCATCAGAGTCATTAGATCTATAGCACACTCCTACTCTCAATTTTGATCTCCCAATGCTTATGTCACACCAAACTGACTCAACACTGCACTGTCCAGCGATGTCGACTGGCTTCACTTCCTTGGATTTTATGTGTTTCTTAACTAATAGCATAACCCCTCCTCCCTTCCTATCCTTTCTGTAGACGTTGTACTCCCCAAATTCCAGTTCTGCATTCCTTATATCTGTGTGACACCACGTCTCTGATATCCCAACAATATCCGCCTTTGATGCTTTGAGCAATACCTCAAATTCATCAAATTTCTTTACCAACCTCCTAGCATTGGTGTACACGCAAGTATACATGCACCTGGTTCTATTCTTAGCTACCCTAAAACAACCCATGTGTTAACTTGTACCGCAGTGACTCCAAGCAGTCTCTGAAATATCCTTCATCTTGTTTTTCAAGCTTCTGCTCATTCCAATAGAAGCAGTTCAAGAATCACTTTCACCTGTGCCAGTGGCTACTGTTAATCTATTAGTCTTTGTATCCCCCCCCAAGCTAGCAGTTTTCCAACTCACCTAACACTGCCTCGATAGCATCAGCAAATATTCTTGCACCCTTTCTATTTAAGTGTATCCCATCCCTGTAGAAGCAATCTCTCCTGTTAACAAGTACATTCCAGGCTGAAAAGAATTCTACCCCTTGAGCCTTGCACAATCTTTCCAGGGCCGAATTGATCGACAAGGCTCTCATCATATACTCCCTCCTATCGTGTCTGGCAGAATTGCAGACACTTTCAAATTCAACCCTACTTCACGGCTTTTTTTGAACAGTGACCTGTACTTGTTAAGTAATTCCGCTGGTCTCCTACTCTTAATATCATTAGTGCCAACGTGTACAACTATATCACCTTTTGTGCCCTTAAAAGATGATATCTGCTCTACAACGTCATCAACCTATGCCCCTGGCAGACATACACGGGTCCTGTTCCACCTATCCTTTTTACAAAGCATGTTCCCCGTTTCCCTGACAATAGAGTCACCAAAAACTACTAGTTCCTGTGGGACCAGCGCATTCTGCCTTGGGGGCTGCCTCTGTGTTGCAAGATGACCAAGTGCAAGCTCTGGCGTTGATGTGGGCAGCTGAGAGCTTGATGGGCCCCTCAATTTATTTCCTTCGAGGGCATCCACCCTGTCCTTCAAGGTCTCATATAGGCCCATAACAACGCCGAGTTGTCGCCTAATTTCCTTGCACTCCTTGCATCGTGCAGACACAAAGACATCCCCCATGGCAGTATCATGTCCCGTACCCGATTGCTCCGCAAACATCAAGCAAACAGTGCATCTTAAAAGGCTGTGATTCAGAGGGCAACTGCCCCCCCTCAGTTCTCCCCTGAGTCACAGCACTCCCATTAGCTTGAGCCTTTTGCTTTGCTGCCCTGGTCAGAGTCATGATTTCGATTTAAATGTCAATAAAATTACAATTTCAGAACAAAATTAAAACCCTAAACTTGTATCTTAACACAGTTATAACGCTATATTTATTTTTCAGTATCGAGTGTTATCTACGAGTTCCCTTTATATAACTTCCGTATCAAGTATGTATTAATTATTTGTGACGTTTGTACTCTAAGTCGCTATATATATATAGTTAAAAGTACAATTTAATTGACAATGAAGTTTAAAGATTAATAGATCTACTGATTAATTGACAATATTATATTATGCACTATACTATAGAAAGCTAATGCTATCAAACTGACAGTAACTGGGGTGAGATTAGGGCAGGTCACTATTATGGGAAACATTCATTAGGGCATGTGCAATTAGAGCATATGCGATTATAGCAAGTCACCATTAGGGCATATGAATTAGGGCAAGTGTGACTGAACCGTGTATAAGGTTTGAAGGCAAGAAGGGTGTGTGTAGTATTCTGGCATGACCCCCCCACTTGAACTGCAGTGGGATCACTCACAGAGAACCAACTTTGCCTTGCTGATGGCGATGCGTCCTCTTTTTTGAGGCATGGCATACTGGAACAGCTACAACACAACTTACATAAGGGTTACATTCTGCAGAACTCTACGTAGCTAAGTCAAGTTTACGTGTCGGAATTTCCCTAAATGCTTATGAAGCACTCGCAAATATGCACACTGAATTTGATTGAAGCAAAAAAGAAATGTTCGACGAACATGTAAATAGAATCATTTATTCAATTTTTTTTATCTCATTTGCAAGAAAAATGACAAAAGTGTACAAAATTACAAAAATTTCAAAATTATAAAATTACAAAAAGAGAGAGGGGACAGGCATAACATCAGCAAGTTTTATCTTGCTGATGTTATAATGAGACTGTTGCCAAAATTAATTCTCCAGCTGATCAGCATGCTGCTGTGGAAGTTGAAGGCTGTGGAGATTTAAGTTTTTTTTTTTTTCCCAAACATATCACAAAATTTCTCTGCAGCTGCAGAATTGGCACTGGCGACTTCACTGCATACTTTAATGTTTTGGAAACAAGCACGACGCTTGAACCTATAAAACCACCCATTGCTTGCCACAAACTTGGCGTGCAGTTCCCCATACTTATCCTTAATATCTTCATAAATACTTCGTGCATTTGCCTGAATGACCATTTGATTCAGAGGCACTCACTTCTGAATCTGATTTTCCATATATGTTATAAATAGCTTTTCCATCTTTGATATAGCATCTGAACGCTGTTTTGTGATCACTGTTGACCTTAAATGCGTGGATTCTTGAACATGATCTTTTACATGCGCACTGTCCTTTATACCCAGGATTACTAACAGTCCTGCCATTGTGCACCTTCACGATGGTGGGACTGTCAGTAATCCTGGGTATAACCTCCATGCACAAAGTACATGGTGGGTGACCACCCAGGTGTGAACCAATGTAAGCAGGGGTCAAGGTGTGGCGCCCACACCACATGGAGGAATGCTGACCTTCTACGTTACCAGGCAGTACTAGGTGGTCGATGACTCTCATCAACCGGTGCAATACCAGCACTTTGCTTATTGGAGGCTTGAAGTGGTGGAACTCATGTTTAGTCTCTAGAGCTAAGTTCTGGTCAACCCTTCCCTATCTCTTCCATCATGCAGTATGATTGATGACTTTTGAGGTTATGATGAACATCGTGGCGACATCCAATATTCGAGGGTACAGCTATAAAATGGTGTTCGAGGGCCGGCTGCTAGTTAGTACACCGGACCAAACCTATGGTAACTCTCTAGGAGACTTCCGGATCAGATAGTGTATAATCTTGCTACTTCTACTCTGCCAGATAGTGACTGGAGGGAGTCCGAGTAGTGGGTATATGGGGAGCATTGTCGAGGCCACGTTATGTCAAGGATCTGGGTATATTCTTACCATGTGTATGCCATAACCAAAAATTTCATTACTTCATACAGCATGTTCCACACACTTTTCTTAATATTGAATACACCATGAATTGTCAAACTAATAGAGCAAGCTTATCTGCGAAAAGATCTAAACCTCCCAAGCATTTTCTAATTAATTTCACAAATATACGTGGTCTCAATTCCAATCTCAACGATGTCCATTTCCACTTGCAGTCTGCCAAACCACATGTACTTTTTCTAACAGAATCTCAGTTATCGGTTGATTCAACTACTGCTCATCTCAAATGCCCAAATTATTCACTGTACGATTCCTTTTGCCTCAAAGGTGGTACTTGTGCATATCTCCATTCTGACATCCCTGTCAGAGACTAGGCAAGTTGGAATCTCCTCTTGCTTAAAATCTCTCTACCTCATTGTGTCACATTCATCTGTTGTCTCTACCATTCTCCCAACTTCACTAATCACTTGGAGCTCTTTGACTTCCTCTCTTTGCAACTTGACTTTCCCTAGTCCAACTTTCCTAACAGTGAGGTAATTTTCCTTGGTGATTTTAATGTTCAAAATTCCAGCTGGATTTTGTTTTCTAATCACAACGACCCAGCTGTTGAGATGCTGTGGCTTTTGCAATTCCTAATGACCTTGCACAGATTGTTCATTTACCTACAAGAATACCAGACAATCCTAATTGTACAGAAAATACGCTTCATCTTTTTCTCACAAACAACCCTTCTAAGTACATGGTAGAAGTGAGAGGTCCTTTAGGCACTTCAGATCACAACTTGGTGACTGTCTCTTCTCCAATTGGGCCTTTATCTCATGGCTATTCCCAACATTGTGTTGTTTGGCATTACAAGAATACAAAATGGGATGAAATGCGAGATTTCTTTTCTTCTTCTCCTTCATCGGATTACTGTTTCAAAACTTCTCATGTCAACCTTTCCTCATATCGTGTCAGTGAAATTATTCTTGCAGGAATCGAATCCTTTATCCCACACTCCACTTTAAAATCTCGTCCTTTATCTAAACCTTGGTTTTCCAATAAATGTACTAAGGCTGTTCAAGAGAAGAATGTTTGAATATCTAATTGGCTTGTTTCTAATTCTTTAGTTTCATTTTCTGCCTACACCAAAGCTTGCAACAATTTCAAAGCAGTTATTAACCAGTCCAAACTAGATTTTGAACAGGCTAAGAGTAAAAAACTTGCTTCTTGGCCTAATGGTAGCCGGGCATTCTCGTCTCTTGCCAATGCTGTTGGCCACAACTTTTGCCCATCTCTACTGCCACCTCTGTCCAAACCAGATGGTTCGGTTGTCACTTCAGCCAAGGATAAAGCTGATCTGCTAGCATCCCATTTTTCTTCCAACTCATGTATTAATGATCTTGGTAAAATACCTCCCACCATTTCCAACACGTTCCATTCAATGCCTCCTGTGGTCTTCTGTCAAAAGGATGTCAGAAGGATTTTGACAAATCTTGATGCTAAGAAAGCTCCAGGTCCCGATGGTATTTCTCCACTTGTTATCAAAACCCGTGCTCCTGAACTTACTCCTATTCTTTGGCGCTTTTTTCACTTTATTATTCCAAAGGTGTTTTTCCTTCTGATTGGAAATTTTCTCATGTCCAGCCAGTTCCTAAAAAAGTGACAAATTCCTCCCATCCAATTATCGTCCCATTGCAATCACTTCTACTCTTTTTTTAAAGTAATGGAGAAGATAAATTAAGAGCCAACGCTTAAACTACCTGGAAACCTTCCGTCTGATCAACAATCGCCAGTACGGATTTCGTCAGTGTCGATCCACTGGTGATATTCTGGCTTATGTTACCCATTTATGGACTAATTCAATGGAAAGGTTCGGTGAAACACAAGTAGTTGCTCTTGACATCTCAAAGGCTTTCAATCGTGTTTGGCATAAAGGTCTTCTAAACAAGCTTCCATCTTATGGTTTGCCAACTGTTTTTAGTAATTTGTTATCTAGTTTTCTCTATGATCACTCACTGAGAGTGATGGTAGATGGCTCTCTGTCTTCTAACTTTTCCACTAATGCCAGTATCTTCCAAGGCTCAGTTCTTTCCCACACTCTTTTCCTCTTGTATATTAATGACCTTCTTCCATTGACTGAAAATCCTATCCATAGTTTTGCCGATGATAGCACATTGCATTCCACTTTCCATTTTAAGAAACGTTGCCCTGCTCAATCAGCTTAAACCTCTCGAAAATCTGCTACCAATTCCTAAATGCCAATCTTCAGGTAATTCTCCAGTGGGGGAAAAGACAACTTAGTTGATTTTAACCCTTCTAAAACTCAGTCTTGTCTTATAACTTGCAAAAAGGATTCTTCTGTTCCTATGCTTATCTTTAGTGACACTCCGGCTTCTAGGCAAAATGATATATCACTTTTGGGGATTACCCTGACTTCTAATCTCTCCTGGCACAAGCACATTACAAATATTGCTTCCTCTGCATCTAAAAAACTTGGTTTTCTCTTTCGCTCGGCGTTACTTTTCTTCCAAACAGCTGCTCAATCTGTATAAATCGCAAATCAGCCCTGCCATGGAATATTGTTTCCGCATCTGGGGTGGTGCTCCCAAAACCTCTCTCAGGCTTCTTGATTCCATTCAGAAGAGGGCAGTTAGGTTAATTAATGGTTCATTTCTAACAGAGTGTCTCTACTCGCTGTCTCATAGACGTACTGTTTCTGCTGAATGCCTCTTCTACAGATACCTCCATGGGCACTGTTCTTCTGAATTGGCTTCTATAATTCCCGCTCTCTCTTTAAAAACAGTCTGAACACGTGCCGCCACCAGCCAACATCCATTTACTGTCCAACTTCAAACTCACAGCACCAACTTTTCATCTTCCTCGTTTATTCACTCAACTGCCGTTTTCTGGAACTACCTTCCTTCATACATATTTCCTGAAAATTACAGTCTATAGAAGTTCAAGTCCAATGTCAACAAATATCTTCTTTCGTCTTCTCAACCTCCAACCCAAGCACGGTACTAAGTACTATAGGTTATAATACCTCTCGTGTTTGGGGTTTACATAAAAAAAAAAAATTAGTATTTACTGTTGAAGCAGCAAGACCTAATTTTGTGCATTAGAGGACTGACTTTGTCCTGCTTCAATCTTCTTAATCAAATGATTAAGATTTCCACTTTCATTTCTAAATCAATTTTGTTTCATATCCTTAGCACTGCCACCACTTACGGTTTCCGTTGATCACTTTCTCTTCACCATTGTAATAAGTAACTAAAAATGAAGAGAAGACTGAAAATTTATTTATGTTTTTTATATGGATGAAAATTTCAGTAAAGGGGAACACATTTCACCATAATAATGTAAAAACCCGCACAATTCCAGTTATCTGTCAGTATTATCGCAAATTCAATAAGATTAAGTTTACTACCCACTTACAATAGATTTCACTAACAGAAAAACCCAATAAACTGGAAAGTGCAAATTGTTTTTATTATTTTATGGTAGTGACCTTGAGAAATATGTTTTAGAAAAATATCACAAAGGCATTCAAAATTGATTCTTATAACTGAACATATGATAAGGAAGAAAGTGTAGTGCAATATCCATTATAAAAATGACCTTTCAGAGATATAAACAGATTAGATTATGTAGCAAAAATTTAAACTTCCAAAGTCTTGAAGCGAATTACCAAAAAAAAAAACTGTGTTATTGGGTTCAAATTATGGTATTTTCACAAAACCACCATTTATTCCTACAGGATGCAAAAGATGTTTCTACAATTTTTTTAAGTTTACACCGGACAGAAAAAACTTACGTAAAGTCGAATTTCCGTAAGTCAGGTATTATATAAGCCGGGAAGTGTCTGTATAATGTTTTGTGGAAGGCGCCCCCGGTGGTTTCCCAACATCTGCGCCATAGCACTTTGTAAAGTACAGAATCTCTGTAAAAGCCAGAAAACGTGAAATGTATGGTTTGTGTCAGAGTAGTGTTATCTTCTATTGCTGTGTCTCTCACATCTTTTATTATTAGCAATAGTAGAGGCATATGATGCAAGTAAGCAAGCTTATACAGCATCAGCCAAAAAAAAAAAAACCTTCACATTTCACCCATCCATTAACTCCAGATGTTTGTGTAGTTCTGCCTTGAATTTATTTAAGCTGTCTACTTCTACAACAGATGGAAGTTTGTTCCAGCAATCAACCACACACTGACTAAAGGCAAATTTCTGCACATCTTTTCCGCAACTGTTTTTCCTCAATTTGAATTTATGTCCCCTCAGGTGACTAATAAGGGCAAGAGGAAGGATTCCATCAACATTGACATTGTTCAAACCATTCAAGGTCTTACCTCAATCAGATCACCTAGCAGGGGCCTAGTCTATAGACAGTGCAATTTGCAGAACTTAAGCCTTTCTTAGTAAGAGGAATCTTTTATTCCATTCAGCAATCTCATTAATACTGTACAGGGTGTCTCAAAAATATTGGTACAAACGTTTAGGGGAGGTAGGTAACATCTAACTCCCCCGATGGTATTCTCCACCTTGTCGCGGTGGGTGGGGCTTGCATGTCCTGGAGAGGAAAGTCGGCGGTAGCTTAGCTACCGGTAGAGCCTTCCAAGCTGGACAGGTCAAAGGGTAGGGGCCAGACTAAGAGAGATACCCCGGCCCTCCAGGTTGGGGGTTGCTGCAACGGGCTAGCTCCTCGTTCAGTGTAAAAAATACACATATGGTAAACGACCTACAAGTGAAAATGAAAATGGACTGCACTTTTGGAAACGACTCGGCAAACGGAAAAGGACTATGATTTTGGGATGCTGGAACATTCAAGGCCTTTCAACTAACAGAAACTTTCTTTTGGATGAACTGGAAAAATTCAAGTTAGACATCGTTGTGTTATCAGAGACAAAGAAAAAGGGATGTGGAGAGGAAATAATGGGAGAATACTACCATTTTTGGAGTGGAGTTGATAAGAGTGAAAGAGCAAGAGCAGGAGTTTCTATTGCTGTTAAAAAGAAATTGAGACACAACATCAAAAGCTGGCAATTTATTAATGAAAGAATGATATCATTGGAACTGAAAATATACGGGACAGAAATATGTATTTTGGGAATATATGCCCCGACTAATGACACCGCCGATACCTTGAAGGATGAATTTTGGGAGGATCTGAGAGAACTAATAGAAAAAAAATTCCTAAGAACAAAGAGATATTTCTAATGGGAGATTTCAATGCAAGAGTAGGAACTGAACAAAATAGCAAAGTTATTGGAAGATTTGGAGAGAAAGAGAGGAATGACAACGGAGATAGACTATGTAATCTTTGTGAATAGTTTGACTTGAGAATAAACAACACATTTTTCTAACACAAGGATATCCATAAATATACTTGGTCACAGGAGACAAGACAAATTAGATCAGTTATAGATTACATTATTTCAAAACATTCAGGGACATATGTATTGAAAGATGTCAGAGTTTATAGAGGAGTTGAATGTGGATCTGACCATTTTCTTGTTAAAAGAACACTGAGGTGGAACTGGATTAAGAAAATATGTGTGGACAACTAACAATGCAGGGAAGGAGAAATGCTACAAGTGGATCAATTTAACCTACTCCAGGATGACAGCATTAGAAACAACTTCACCCAAAGACTGGATGCTGTAATTAACATAGAGATAAAAGGTAATACTGAAGAAATCTACGAATATTTAAAAAATACTGTTAAAAAAATAGCTCATGAAATCCTAGGCAAAATGATGAGCCAGGGACCAAAAAAGACCTGGATTACAGAAAAAGTAAGATCTGCTGTAGATGAAAAGAATCAATCTTGCATATCTGAAATGGTTGGGTGATAGGAATGATGCATATAGGAACATTTATATTGGAAAAAAAAGAAAATAGCCAATCGGTTGGTAGGAGAAGCGAAAAATGAAGAAGGGGAAAGGAAATGCGCAACTATTAATAGCAAATTGGGCTTCAAGCAATCAGCGGAATCGCGGAAGGTCTTTAAAGACTTGATAAAACAGAATAAACACATTGCTGGTTTGCAATTAATACTTTTGAAAGACTGGACAGAGTACTATGAAGGACTTTTAAAAGAAGACTGGGAAGAGTTCAAGACGATGGAGAATTTTGGTGTAGAAGACTCGGGCTTAAAAGTTTCTGTTAGGGAAATGGAACTCCTGCTAAAGGAATGAAGGAATGGCAAATCACCTGGACCTGGAGGAGGAGGAGTTTACATGGAACTTCTGAAATATGGAGGAAGAAGAGTGGCTGTTCTGATACAAAAACTGTTAAATAGTATACTGAGAGGAGAAGAAATATTGAAAGAAATGATAACAGGATATATTACATTGATTTATAAGAACGGCGATCGGAAAAGCTGTTCAAATTACAGAGGAATATGCATCCTGAACCTGCTGTTAAAGATCCTTGGAAAATGGATCAGGAACCATTTAGAAGCCCGAATCGAGGTATCAAAAGAACAAAGTGGTTTTTCAGCTGGGAGGTCATTATAGATCAAATCTCAACAGTATGACAGATCCTTGAAAAATGCCAATCAAAAGGGAAAAAAATCTTTATGATTTTCATTGACCTTGAAAAGGCATATGACAGTGTTCCAAGAAAACTCTTATGGGAAGCACTGAAAGAGGCAAATATTGATAAACAACTGATTAACATTATTAAGGCAATTTACAGGAATAATAGAATCAGAATTAAAGTGGGATCAGCTTTGTCACCTGAATTCCACACTTCAAAGGCTTATTACAAGGTTGTTGCATGTCACCAACACTTTTCAAAATTTATATCGACATCTGCCTAAGATCCTGGTCAAAAAAATGTAATCATCATTCATTATCATTATTAATAGCCATATGGTGCAAGGAAGCCTGAGGCTTATGCTGCACCGGCCAAAAAAAAAAAAAAATTTTCCTATTACCCTGAGAGAGAGAGAGAGAGAGAGAGAGAGAGAGAGAGAGAGAGAGAGAGAGAGAGAGAGAGAGAGAGAGAGAGAGAGAGAGAGAAGTAGAAAGGAATCACCAAGAAAGAGAAGAACGATGATATCCAGCTCAGGACCCTGGGTGTGCCAAGCCCATACTCACCAGATGTGAGCCCCTGGGGTAGATAAAATGGGATTGCAGATTAATAAGAACACCTATATTCACAATTTACTTTTTGCAGATGATCAGGTGGTGATAGCACAAGACTTAGAAGATGCAAAGTATGCATGTCGTCAATTGTTTGAGGAATATAAACAATGGGGTCTAAAAAACAATTTTAGCAAGACTGAAATGTTGTCTTCAGGGCCAGGACACATTCTAAATATTGCAGGTTTTAAAATCAAACAAGTCGATAAATTCAAATATTTGGGATCAATCTTACAAAGTGATGGATCATCCCAAGCAGAGATCAATAAGAGAATTACAGATGGAAGAAAGGCTATCGGCATGTTAAATTCTGTTCTGTGGAGCAAAAAATATCCTAAATAAAACAAAGAAACTTATATTTCAAACGACTGTACAAAGTATTCTATTGTATGGAGCGGAAACCTAGACATTGAATAGGTGAGCGGAAAACAAATTGCTCTCCACAGAAATGGATTTTTGGAGACGCTCAGCAGGAACTTCTAGAAGAGACAGAAAACGGAATGAAGACATAAGGGAAAAAATGGAAGTGAAAAAGACTATTATTGACACCATCAAAGAAAAGCGTCTAACATGGTATGGACATATAAAACGGACGCAAGAAAACATATCCAAAGGCTATGCTGGAATGGATACCTCCTGGAAGAAGAAGAGGAAGACCTAGGAGGACATGGATGGATGGAGTACGGGAGTGCATGACAGCCCGAGACTTAACCGACCAAGACACCTTGAAACGCACTTTATGGCGGGAAAAAATTCCTAACAAGAAATAACTTGTAGGCTGAGAAAACCCATTGTAAATGGAAACACTCCTCTTGAAGAAGAGGTAACATCTAAAGGAATGTGAATCGCATAGGACCCCATAATTGGAAACGCCACGGGAAAGTAGTAGCAGAGGCACAAGAAGTAGAAATGACACAAGAAAGTAATTAGTGGCAAACATTTATTTGACATAATTAACAATGAAGTACGAGATGGATGCATTTCATGATGTTACAACAGATGCTTGAAGGTTCCACCATGAGACGCGATGCATGTGTGACACCGACGCAGCATGGATTGGTGGACATGGTCGAACACACCTGGAGTTTCTTTGACAGTAGCAGCAGCGCAGACGAATCTCGCCACGAAATCCATTTCTGTCTCCACACGCGATTCATACACGATAGATTTGAGGGCCCCCCCACGGAAAGAAATCAAGGCTCGATAAATCAGGTGAGCATGGTGACCAGGCAACAGGTCCACCACGGCCGAAACGCATATTCAAATGGTCATGAACACACCATCCATAATGGGCAGGCGCCCCGCCATGTTGAAACCAAATGTTGCATCTCACATTTGTTGGAACATCGTCAAGTAACCCTGGTAGAACTTGTTCAAGAAAGATCCAATATTTAGCAGAGTTCACGCGGGATGGTAACAGGTATGGACCGACTAAGCAGTCACCGACCACCTGCGCTCACATTTATTGCAAAGCGATGTTGTGTCGCATGGGGGCACACACCATATGGGTTATCATGAGCCCACACATGAGTATTATGCTGATTGAATAAACCTTCGCGAGAGTGAAATAAGCCACATCCGTGAACAAAACATTGAAATTTTCCCTATCGTGAACTGATGAACAGCGCTGTCTACCAACTTACGGTTACGTTTCCGGTTATGGGTTCCTATGCAATTCACATTCCTTTAGATGTTACCTACCTCCCCTAAACGTTTGTACCAATATTTTTGAGACACCCTATAAACAGTACTCGAGATGTGGCCTGACCATTGCATTATTCAAGTGGATAATCACCTCTTATCCCTGCTAAAAATATTCCTGTATATCACTGACAAGACCCCATGAGCTATTCTCGCAGAATGTCTGCACTGCTCAGAAAACTTCACATATGACTGCACAATTAACCAGTCTTTTTCAGGTTCCTCCGTAGCCAGGTGGGAAGGAGCAGCAGTGTGTAGCATACGCTTCTTGATTAGACCGGGGTCGAGCCCGTCACCACCAAATACGTATGCGGAAAGGTCAGGGAATGACCACCGCACCTGTCTTTTTCATTATCTACAATCCTGAGTGTAGTACACAGTTACCGTTACTCTGGGGTTACTGCTACCCATAGGAAGTACTTTACATTTGTCAATGCTAAACTTCAGTTGCCACCTCTAAGCCCAAATGCACAACTTTTCTAAATCCTGTTGCAGCAGCGTATTGTCATTAGTGTCATTAACGACCCTGCCAACCTTCATAGCATTTGCAAACTTGAACATTAAGCCTGATATACCTTCATGAACATCACTGATAAATACAGAAAACAACAATGGGCCCAACATCGACCCCTGGGGGACACCACTAATAACATTAATCCACAAAGAGCACTATCTACAGATTACCACTCTCCGTCTTCTCCCACTCAACCATCCCTTTATCTATAGCAGAAATCTGCATTTAAGCCACACCTCTAAATTTGTGCAGCATTCGTTCATGTGCAACTGTATATAAAGCTTTCCTGAAATCGAAGTATATGATATCAAAATTATTTTTTGCATCCAGTTCCTTTGTGAAACCATTGTAGTATCCAATCAAATTGGTCAGACAAGACTTCCTCTTGACCAAACCCAGCTGTCTGAACTATAACTGCAGTCCTGTCAAGATGATCCTGTAGCGTTTCTTTAACCTATGCCTCCATTAATTTCCTGGAACAGAAATTAAACTAACAGGTCAGTAATTACTTCTGTCACACTTTGCGAATTGGGATCACATTTGAACATCTCCAATCCGTGGGGACCTCCCTAGAGTCCAAACTCTCATAATTATGGCTAAGGGTTTGCTTACTTCCTTTGCTGCATCCTTTAACATAACTGGAGAGATCCAATCCACCCCATTTGATTTCTTATGTTTAACTCAAACAAATTCTCCTCCAATTTGCTCTCAGCCATTACAAAACTATTTAGCTCCCTCTTAGAGTTTGATAAACTTCTTGCAATTACCCTCCCTGAATAACTCTTCATGTGGATGTAGATGCAATACAAATTTGTATACTCATTCAGTTTGTCAGCTACCTGAGCAGGGTCCACAACAATTAAACCACTGATATCAAGTGGGCCAGTCTGATACATCACTTTCCTTCTAAAGTAAAGGACTCTTTGCTGTTTTTCATTGCATCCTTTGCCAAAGAATTCTAATAATCTGCCATCTACGGCCTGCCTTTGTGACTTGATTACACACCAGCTTATTTCTACAACAGGCTTCTGTGTCACTTAATGATTTTTATGCATCCACGCATTTTTCTTCTCTGCCACGAGACTCATTACTTCATCTGACATCCGTTTAGGTCTACACCATCAACAGCATTTCTTAGTTGAGACAAAAAGCCTAGCAGCTTCCAAAATTATTCCCTTGTTCTCATTTAGAATTTGCTGTTAGTAATATCAACAGTTGGCCCTACTGTATAGACGTTAAAAACCTCTCGGATCCATTGTAGTCACCTTTACAAAAGCAAAAACCCATCCCTTTACCCCCGACAGTAGTTACATTGAGTAATTCCCACATCAGTACACTGTAATAACTGCCACCAAGTGGTTCCTTTATCTGATGATTCTTAATGTATGAAGAAACACTACTGGTAATCAGACGAAGAGAATTACTCCCTTTGGATGCCTCTCAAAAATGCTGCTGTAGAAAACAATTATTTAAATCCATAAAAGCGTTGCTAGTGTGTGAGTAACCAACCAAGAAATCCCAGTCAATATCTCGGAAGTTAAAATCCCCCATTATAAGACAATCTGATTTACAGCCCACTCAATTTCTCTGTACAGTTGTTTATTATACTGATCAGAACCATTAGGCCAATCCTACTCTCAATTTCGCTTTCCTAATGCTTATGTCACACCAAACTGACTCAACATTGCACTGTCCACCTAGTTCAACAGGATGCACTTCCCTAGATTTTATGTGTTTCTTAGCTAACAGCATAATCCCTCCTATCCTGTCTATCCTTCTTGTACACATTGTACTAACCAAATTCCAATTCTGCATTAATTATATCTGTGTGACACCACATCTCTGATATCCCAACAATATCTGCCTTTGATGTTTTGACAAGCACTTGAAATTCATCAAATTTGTTTACTAAACTCCTAGGATTGGTGCACACGGAAGTATACATGCAACTGTTCTTATTCCTAGATACCCTAATGCAGCCCATGTATTTATTTGTTCCGCTATGACTTCCAGCAGTCTCTGAAATCCCCTGCATCTTGTGTTCCAGACTGATGCTTATTCCAATAGAAGCAGTGTAAGGATCACTTTCACCTCTGCCAGAGGCTACTGTTAACCAATCAGTCCGTGTATCCGACCAAGCTAGCAGTTTTCTGACCCACCTAACACTGCCACGATTGCATCAGCAAATATTCTTGCACCCTTTATATTTGAATTTATCGAATCCCTGTAGAAGCAGTCTCTTCTGTTAACAAGCACAGACCATGCGGAAAAAAAAATCTACCCCATGAGCCTTGCACAATCTCTCCAAGGCCGAATTGATTGACAAGGCTCTCATCATATACTTCCTCCTATTGTGCCTGGGCAGATTTTTAGACACTTTCCAATTAGCATTAGCATTAGCAGAGGCATATGATGCAAGAAAGCAAGCTTATTCAGCATCAGCCAAAAAAAAAAAAAAAAAAAAAAACCCACTCCCATTTCACCCCTCCGTTCGTTCGAAATACCTGTCCAGTTGAGCTTTAAATTTGTTTAGGCTATCAACTTCAACAACAAGTGATGGAAGTCGGTTCCACCAACCAACCACGCGCTGGCCAAAGGCAAATTTCCGCACATCTATCCGACATCCGTCCTTCCTCAATTTGAATTTATGCCCTCTGAGGTGATTATTCTGAGAAAGATGAAGAATCCCATTGGCATTGAGCATGCTCAAACCATTCAAAGCCTTATACACCTCTATCAGATCACCTCGCCGGTGCCTAGTCTCCAGACTCTGTAATTTGCAAAACTTAAGCCTTAAGTTTTGCAATTCAACCCTAACTCACAGCTTTTTTTCAACATTGATCTGTACTTGTTAAGGAATACCGCCGTTCTCCTATTCTTAATGTCATTAGTTCCAAGTACAACAGTATCACCTTTTGTGCCCTTAAAAGATGATATCTGCTCTACGATGTCATCAACTTTTGCCCCTGGCAGACATACCCTGGTCCTGGTCCACCTATCCTTTTGCACAATATATTCCCCGTTTCCCTGATAATGAGTCACTGACAACTAGTTCCTGAGGGACCAGCGCATTTTGTCTCGGGGATTGCCGTTTGCAGCCTGATGATCAGGTGCAAGCTCTCGCACTGATCTGGGCAGTTGAGAGTTTGATGGGTCCCCCAATTTAAGTCCTTCGAGAGCATTTACCCTGTTCTTCAAGCTCTCATAAAGTCCCATAACAATGCTGAGTTGGCACCTAACTTCTTCACACTCCTTACATCGAGCACCCACAAAGTCATCTCCCTTGGAATATGTTCCAGTTCCTGATAGCTCCATGAATATCAAAAAGCAGCACATTTTAAAAAGGCTGTGATTCAGAGTACAAACAGAGAGCAGATATCATATTTTAAGGGCACAAAAGGTGATATAGTTGTACACGTTGCATTAATGATATTAAGAGTAGGAGACAGGCGGAATTACTTAACAAGTACAGGTCACTGTAGAAAAAAAGCCGTGAATTAGGGTTGAATTTGAAAGTGTCTGCAATTCTGCCCAGACACGATAGGAGGGAGTATATGATGAGAGTCCTGTCGATCAATTCGGCCCTGGAAAGATTGTGCAAGGCTCAAGGAGTAGAATTTTTTTCGGCCTGGTCTGTACTTGTAACAGGAGAGACTGCTTCTACAGGGATGGGATACACTTAAATAGAAAGGGTGCAAGAATGTTTGCTGATGCTATCAAGGCAGTGTTAGGTGGGTCGGAAAACTGCTAGCTTGGGGGGATACAAAGACTAATAGAGTAACAGTAGCCACTGGCAGAGGTGAAAGTGATTCTTGCACTGCTTCTATTGGAATGAGCAGTAGCCTGAAAAACAAGATGCAGGATATTTCAGAGACTGCTGGGAGTCATTGCGGTACAAGTAAACACATGGGTTGTGTTAGGGTAGCTAAGAATAGAAACAGGTGCATGTATACTTGGGTGTACACCAATGCTAGGAGTTTAGTAAATAAATTTGATGAATTTGAGGTATTGCTCAAAACATCAAAGGCAGATATTGTGGGGATTTCAGAGACGTGGTGTCACACAGATATAAGGAATGCAGAACTGGAATTTGGGGAGTACAATGTCTAGAGGAGGATAGACAGGATAGGTAGGGAGGAGGGGTTATGCTATTAGTTAAGAAATACATAAAATCCAAGGAAGTGAAGCCAGTCGACATTCTGGACAGTGCAGTGTCGAGTCAGTTTGGTGTGACATAAGCATTGGGAGATCAAAATTGAGAGTAGGAGTGTACTATAGGCCTAATCACTCTGATGAGTATAATAAGAAACTGTAAAGGGAAATAGAGTGGGCCAGTAAATCAGAGAGTCTTATAATGGGGGATTTTAATTTCCCAGATATTGACTGGAATTTGGGGGCTGGTCACTCACACACTAGCAAGGCTTTTGTGGATTTATTGGATGATTGTTTTCTCCATCAGCATGTTCGGGAGGCAACTAGAGGGAGTAATACTCTTGATTTGATTATCAGTAGTGATTCTTCATGCATTAAGAATCTGCAGGTAAATGAACCACTATTTGGCAGTGATCACCAGTGTGCTGAAGTGGGATTTACTCAACGAGGTAACTACCATTAGGGGTAAACGGAAGGGTTATTGCTTTCATAAAGGCGACTACGATGGACTGAGATAGTATTTAAATTCTATACAGTGGGACCAACTGATGATGTTACCAACAGCATATTCAAAATGGGAAGCATTCAAAGAACTTATCTTGGAAGCTACTAGGCTTTACATACCAACTAAGAAATATTGTTCAAGGATTAGGCCTAAGTGGATGTCAGATGAACTAATGAGACATATGGCAGAGAAGAAAAATGCATGGGATATATACAAATTAACACGTGACACAGAAGCCTATGATAGATACAAGTTGATCTGTAACCAAGTTACAATGGAGGTTAGGCAGGCGAAGGCAGATTACGAGAAATCTTTGGCAAGGGATGCAAAGAAAAACAGCAAAGAGTTCTTTACTTATGTAAACTCTAGAAGGAAGGGGATGAATCAGATTGGTCCACTTGATATCGATGGGTCAACTGTTGATGATCCTGCTCAGGTAGCTAACAAACTGAATGAATATTTTGCATCTACATTCACACATGGAGAGTTACTCAGCGAGGGGAATGCCAGAGGTGTATTCAACTCTGGAAGTAAGCTAGAGAATCTTGTAATAACTGAGAGCAAAGTGGAGGAGAAATTGTTGAAGATAAACACAAGAAAGGCATCTGGGGTGGATGGGATCTATCCAGTTATATTAAAGGAGGCAGCAAAGGAAGTAAGCAAACCCTTAGCCATAATTATGAGAGCTTCCTTGGACTCAGGGGAAGTACCCATGGAATGGAGATGTGCAAATGTGACCCCAATTCACAAAGGAGGATCAAAGGGCGACACAAGTAATTATAGACCTGTTAGTTTAACTTCTGTTCCTGGAAAATTAATGGAGGCACTGGTTAAAGAAGCACTGCAGGATCATCTAGACAAGACTTCAGTTATAGCTCAGACACAGCATGGTTTTGTTAAGGGGAAATCTTGCCTGACCAATTTGATTGGATACTATGATGCAGTCACAAAAGAACTGGATGCAGGGAATAACTTTGATATTATATACTTGGATCTTAGAAAGGCTTTTGATACTGTTGCACATGGAAGACTGCTGCACAAATTAGAGCAGTGTGGCATTGGAGGCAAATTGCTGCTATAGATAAAGGGGTGGTTGAGGGGGAGAAGACAGAGAGTGGTAATCAATGGACACTGCTCATCGTGGACTAATGTTGTTAGTGGAGTCCCTCAGGGTTCAGTATCGGGTCCGTTATTGTTTCCTGTATTTTTAAATGATATTGATGATGGTATATCAAGCTTAATGTCCAAGTTTGCAAACAATACGAAAGTTTGCAGGGTTGTCAAGGACACTACTGACACTATGCTACTGCAACAGGATCTGGACAGGTTGAACAGATGGGCTGAGAGGAGGCAAATGAAGTTTAACATTGACAAATGTAAAGTACTACATATGGGAAACATCAACCCCAGAGCAACATATCAACTCTGTGGTACTACACTGACAGTGGTAGAGAATGAAAGGGACCTGGGGGTGGTTGTGCAGGCAGATATGAAGTTTTCTGAGCAGTGCAGACGTGCTGCAAGAGTAGCGCGTGGTGTATTGTCGATGATATGTAGGAATTTTTCTAGCATGGATAAGGAGGTGATTATCCCCTTGTATAAGGCAATGGTCAGGCCACACGTAGAGTACTGTATACAGGTCTGGAGGCCTCATTTCAAGAAGGATGTAGAGATGCTGGAACGAGTACAGAGAAGGGCAACAAGATTAGTGAATGGAACAAAGGGGTGCTCTTACGAAGAAAGGCTTAAGTTTTGCAAATTAGTGTCTGGGGACTAGGCACCAGCAAGGTGATCTGATTGAGGTGTATAAAGCCTTGAATGGTTTGAGCATGCTTAATGCTGATGGGATTCTTCCTCTTGCTCAGAATAATTACCTGAGAGGGCATAAATTCAAATTGAGAAAAGACAGATGTAGGATAGACGTGAGGAAATTTACCCTTAGCCAGCAGGTGGTTGGTTGGTAGAATAGACTTCCATCCACAGGGGTACCCCACTATCCTTTAATTTCTTATTTCCAGGTTGACAGCATTCCTATTATCCACATTAATCTTCTTCGTGTGTTCCCTCCCTCTTCACTTTAAACCCCTTTCAGGCTTTCCTCTTCTAGAGTTTTTTTTTTTCCATTGCTTCCCTGGGTAAGCTCAGGTGCAGTCCAGGGTTCACTCATGGCAGAAAACTTTATATCTGTACTACACCCGCTGCCTCACCTCAAGGATGGACACGTGGGCTCCATTAGGGACCCCCAATGCCGGAGGAACAAGCCAACAACACAACTCAACACTGCACAAACTAACAATTAAACTTAAAACGCGCCTCCGTAGCCAGGTGGGAAGGAGCAGCAGTGCCTAGCACACGCTTCTTGATTACACCGGGGTTCGAGCACATCACCACCAAATACGTAGGATGCGGGAAGGTCAGGGAATGACCACCGCATATCCCGGAGCAATATGGCCTTAGTTGCTAATGCTCCTAAAATCGAAATAACAAACAAACAATTAAACTTAAAATAAAGCTTACACTATCTCTGGCATTTATAGAGTTTGCTGCATCACAGTGTATAATACATGGTTTGTAGGGGGGAACACCCAGTGCTGCTTGACAATATAAACCACACAATGTCCTTTTCCCCTAGATAATTCACCTCTGCACACCAACCACTTTACAGACTCGGTCGATTGCTCCACTTGATGGTAGATGGACAGCCAAGTTCCTGGGAAAACAGAGAATTTGATATAGATGGAGGTCGGCAGAAGTTCAGAATTTGTAGCGGTTACTAGTGGTAATAATGGCAAATGATGCAACAAAGCAGGATTATATATCATAAAAAAAAAAAAAAGTTCACCATCCGTACCCTCCAAGAATTCATCCCTGAATTTATTCAACCCATCCACTTCCACAACAGATGGAAGGCAGAAGGAAAATTTCTGCACATCTATCTTCCAACCATCCTTCCACAACGTGAATTTATGTACCCTCATTTGCATAGTCTCAGCAAATAGAAGAATAAAATTAATATTTGGCTTACTCAATGCAATCAAGGCCTCGATCACATCTCTCTGCAGGAGCATGGTCTCGAGATACTGAAATTTGCAGAACTCAGCCTTCTGGATAAGAGCACCCTTTTGTTCCCTTCACCAATCTGGTTGCTCTTCTCTGCACAGTAAGATCCAGTAGATCTTACTATGACAAACCTTTTACTTTTCCTTAACAGCTCCTACATCCTTCCTAAAGTGAGGCCTCCAGACTTGTATACAGTACTCAAGATCTGGCTGAACCATGGCATTATACAAATGGATGAACATCTCCTTATCCTTGCTAGCACATTTTCTGTATATTATTGACAAAACCCCATGAGCAGTAATGGAGAAAAATACCTGAGAGTAATTGAGCATGCACAGTAATCCCAGGTATTTTCAATATCCACTAGCCTCAGTACTGCACAGTACCACAAAGTCAATGTTCATCATGAGCATCATCAGCCATTTTCAATCCACTGCAGTATGAAAGCCTCTCCAGCAACTTTCCAGTTCCGTTTTGTGCAATGGCCATCCATTTACTACCCACAAACTCATGAATTTCATCTATCCATCTCCACCTTTGTCTTCCAGGTTTTCTTCTAGCTCCTCTTGGGTACCATTCTGTTATTTTCTTAGTCCATCTGCAATCATGTCTTTGAGCTATGTGTACTGCCCAAGACCATTTTAGTTCTTTAGTTTTGATAAGAATGTCCTTTACTTGAGTTTGCTGCCTAATCCATGTGTTTTTCTTCTTATCTAACAGTCTGATTCCCAATATAATTCATTCCATTCTTCGCTGTGTAGTTCTCAGCTTCTCCTCCATTCTTTTGGTGAGTGCCCAAGTTTCACTTCCATAAGTCATGGTGGGGAGTATACATTGGTTCATTATTTTACATTTCAGATAACTGGGATATTGCTCTTCAGTATGTGACTATATTTCCTGAATGCTAACCATCCAAAATTTATTCTTCTCTTGACTTCCAGCCATTTATCATTATTACAGCTAATAACTTGTCCCAGATAAGTATATGACTCCACCTTTTCAATTACTGCTCCTTCAATCATTATTTCCCTTTCTTTGGCATACTTGTTCATCATTACTTTTGTTTTAGCCATATTCATCTTTAGGCCAAAATCCTTACTAACTGTGCATAACTGATTAATATTTTCCTCTAATTCTTTGGGATCGTGGCTTATGACCACAATGTCATCTGCAAATCGTAAATGGTTTAGGTACTCTCCGTTCACATTGACTCCTTTCGGCGACCAGTCTAATCTTCTGAAAGCTTCCTCAAGGGCAGCAGTAAACAGCTTCGGAGATATTGTGTCTCCTTGTCGAACTCCTTTCTCAATTTTAAATTTCCTACTGTCTTTGTCTAGTCTAATAAAGGAGGTAGCACTCTCATATATTTTCTTCAAAATCATAATATAAGGGGTATCTATGCCTTGTCTTTCCATTGCCCGAAACATTGCCTTATGCTGTATGGAGTCAAATGCCATTTCATAATCCACAAATGGCAGGCATAATGGTGTTTTATATTCATTTGTTTTCTCCATTAGCTGTGATATTACGTGAAGGTGATCCATAGTTGAGAATCCTGACCTAAAGCCAGCTTGCTCTTTCAGTTGATTCTCATCAAGTATTCTTTCTAATCTGTTAGTAATGACCCTTGTGAACAACTTGTAGATGTGGAATAACAAGCTAACTGGTCTATAATTTCCAATTTCTGATTTATCTCCTTTCTTCTGCAGCAAAACTATGATTGCATTATTCCACTACTAGGCGTCACACTTTTTCTAATGCATTTTGTGAAGAGTCTTGCCAATTTTTGTGTCATGTCTCTTCCTCCCAATTTTAACAACTCTACAGTAACTTCATCTTCCCACAGGGCTTTCTGATTCTTCATCGCATGTTCTACATCATAAGGAAGGATATTAGGTATGTTGTATGTGTTAATAATTTGCGATCCATCTTCCTCACTGCTAGCATCATTCCCTTGCTCCTTGTATAACTCTTTACAGTAGTCTTGTGCTATTTGAATTATGCCTTCTCTGTTATTTATAAGTACACCATCGCTATTGTTCAGTTTCAGTATCATTTGTCTTTCTGTATTACTGCTCATGGCCGCTGATTCAAATCCTTTGTTTTCCCTTAATGCTTGTTCTACTTTTCTTGTGTTAAATTTTCTTATATCCTCTCTGAGTCTCTTTTTAATGGCTTTGCATAACTCAGTATACTCAATTTTCTCCCTGTCAGTGTTTTTCTTGCTCTTCATTTGTCGTCTTCGGTTCATCATGACAAGTGTTTCTTGATTAATTTTTTCTTCTTTGGATTTCTTTTTACCTATAGGTCTTTATCACTTTAAGAAAGTTGTAATATTCCTCGTCGATATCTTGGTCCTGAGCAGTCTGCAGAAGCTCAAACTTGTTCTTAAGTTCCAGTACATACTGCTTTTTCTGCTCTTGTGTTATCTCAAAGATTTTTGTATTATTTACTCGAGTCAGTTTTTTCCTTTCTTTTCTTACATCTATATCAAGTGTGTATCTTACCAGTCTGTGATCACTTCCAACATTTACCTTGTTCAGGACAATAACATCATTCACGATACATCTTCTGTTAGTGAGGATGAAGTCAATTTCATTAGTTGTTAATCCATTTGCTTCCATGTTCACTTTCTGTTCTTCCTATCTTTAAAAAAGTGTTCATTACTGACATTCCACGAGATTCTGCAAATTCCACAAGTCTTTCACCAATTCCAAAATTTCCTATAGTTCCCCTTTCTGTGCTGTTTTGTGTCTTTCCAACCTTAGCATTGAAGTACCCCATAATGATAGTGTAGTGAGTTTTCTGTTCATTGTAGAGAAACAGCGACTTAACAAGTCAATGTTACTCTGGGGTTACCTCTACCTTACATTTGTCAATGTTAAACTTCATCTTTCATTTCTCACCCCATCGACCCAATTTTCTTAGATCTTGTTGCAGTAGCTCACCCTGATGATTGTTTTTAACCATAGTCATATTAACCTTGTGGTTTTCCAGTGATTACTTCATTATTAATTATGAATCCTACAGCATCCCCTGATGCAAGAAGGTAAGCTTAATCAGGTCAGTGCAAATATAGACATGTATAGTATCTTAAGTAGTGTGGCACCTGAACGTCAGTTCAACTCCACCTTGGTAAATTCTGACGATTACAGATCTCTGTAAAAAGCCGGAAATGTCTGTGTAGTGTTATGTTTTTGTAGTGTATGCTGTTTAGTTGTTTCTGACCACTTTCTTAGCAGGAAGGCAATAACATGGAAAGCTTGCTTAGCATCTGTCTTCACCACAAGGAGGTGGGCCACAACTAAGCATGAATTGTTGTGGACCCTAATAATCCTGTACTGAAGGCCCAAACAAAACTTTGGGATGGGATAATTCACATAAAAAATATAACAACAACAAAATAAAATAAATGATTTAAATTATAATAAAAAATAAAATATAAAGAAAGAAAATAAAGTCCACTGGTGCAATGCAAGACCATGGATATTAGCTATATCATATCCAGGGAAACCAAACCCAGGCAGAATCTGAAAAAACGGAAAGTGAAATAAAATAAACAGACCAGCAAAAAAAAAAAAACATGGCTGGAGTGCATGACAAGCGGATGGCAGTCCTGTGCCCAAAAGCCAAACCCGGGCACAGGCAAATCCTACCTCAATAACAACCCAAAAATTAAGAAGAAGAGATAAAAAAAAAAAAAAAAAAAAAAAACAGAAAAGAAAAGGAAACAAGAGGAGGGTTAGGGAGAGGGAATGGGAAGAAAAAGAATAGCTTGGTGGATACTTATCTCTGAACTAGAGTTCCTGAAGTTAGCATTAGCATACACATATTGCACAAGAAAGCACCTTTTCACAGCATCAGCCAAAGAAAAACCTTAACATTTCACCCATCCATTCAATCCAAAAATCTGTCCAGTTCTTCTTTGAATTTATTTAAGGCATTAACTTCCACAGGGACAGATGGAAGTATGTTCCAGCAAACAACCACTCACTGACACATCTACTATACAACTGACCTACCTCAATTTGAATTTAAGCTCCCCTCAAGTGTGTAATCTGAGCAAGAGGAAGAATCCCATCAGCATCGAGCTTTCTCAAACCCTTTAAGGCCTTATGCAAGTCAATCAGATCACCTCACAAGTGCCTAGTTTCCGGAACTGCAATTTGTGGAACTTAAGCCTTTCTTGATAAGAGCAACCCTTTGTTCCGCTCACCAATCTCCCTTCCATGTACCCATTCCAGCATCTCTACATCCACCCTAAAATGAGGGCACCAGACCTGTATGCAGTACTTAATATGTGGCCTGACAATTGTCTTATACAGAGGGATAATCACCTCTTATCCCTGCTAGCAAAATATTCCTTTATATCATTGACAAAACTCCATGAGCTGCTCTGGCGCCTGTCTGCACTGCTCAGAAACCTTCATATATGACTGCACAATTACCCGCAGGTCTTTTTCATTCTCCAATACCAAGACTGTAGTACACAAGAGGTGTCAGAACCTATAGTACTTAGTACCGTGCTGGGGTTGGAGGTTGAAAAGACGAAAGAAGATATTTGTTGACATTGGACTTGAACTTCTGTAGACTCTAATTTTCAGAAAATACGTATGAAGAAAGGTTGTTCCAGAAAACGGCAGTTGAATGAATAAACGAGGAAGATGAAAAGTTGGTTCTGTGAGTTTGAAGTTGGACAGTAAATGGATGTTGGCTGGTGGCGGCATGTGTTCGGACTGTTTTGAAAGAGAGAGGAGGAATTATAGAAGCTAGTTTAGAAGAACAGTGCCCATGGAAGTATCTGTAGAAGAGGCATTCAGCAGAAACAGTACGTCTATGAGACAGCGAGTGCAGAGACTCTGTTAGAGACGAGTCATTAATTAACCTAACTGCCCTCTTCTGAATGGAATCAAGAAACCTGAGAGAGGTTTTGGGGGCAACCACCCCAGATGTGGGAACAATATTCCATGGCAGGGTGGATTTGCGATTTATACAGAGTGAGCAGCTGTTTGGAAGAAGAGTAACGCCGAGAGCGAAAGAGAAAACCAAGTTTTTTAGATGCAGAAGAAGCAATATTTGTAATGTGCTTGTGCCAAGAGAGATTAGAAGTCAGGGTAATCCCCAAAAGAGATATATCATTTTGCCTAGAAATTGGAGTGTCACTAAAGATAAGCATAGGAGCAGAAGAATCCTTTTTGCGAGATATAAGACAAGACTGAGTTTTAGAAGTGTTGAAATCAACTAAGTTCTCTTTGCCCCACTGGAGAATTACCTGAAGATCGGCATTTAAGGAATTAGTAGCAGATTTTCGAGAAGTTAAAGCTGATTGTGCAGGACAAGTTTTCTCAAAACGGAAAGTGGAATGCAATGAGCTATTATCAGCAAAACTATGGATAGGATTTCCAGTCAATGGAAGAAGGTCATTAATATACAAGAGAAAAAGAGTGGGGGAAAGAACTGAACCTTGGGGACACCGGCATTAGTGGAGAAGTTAGAAGAAAGAGCCATTTACCATCACCCTCAGTGAACGATCAGAGAGAAAACTGGATAACCAATTACTAAAAACAGTTGGCAAACCATAAGATGGAAGCTTGTTTAGAAGACCTTTATGCCAAACACGATCGGAAGCCTTTGAGATGTCAAGAGCAACTACTTGTGTTTCACCGAACCTTTCCATTGAATTAGTCCATAAATGGGCAACATAAGCCAGAATATCACCAGTGGATCGACACTGACGGAATCCATACTGGCGATCGTTGATCAGACGGAAAGTTTCTAGGTAGTTTAAAATTTGGCGGTTAATTGATTTCTCCATTACTTTAGAAAGAGTAGAAGTAATTGCAATGGGACGACAATTGGATGGGAGGGATTTGTCACCCTTTTTAGGAACTGGCTGGATATGAACAAATTTCCAAGCAGAAGGAAAAACACCTTTGGAATAAGAAAGTGAAAAAAGGTAGCAAAGAATAGGAGTAAGTTCAGGAGCACAGGTTTTGAGAACAAGTGGAGAAATACCATCGGGACCTGGAGCTTTCTTAGCATCAATATTTGTCAAAATCCTTCTGACATAATTTTGACAGAAGACCATAGGAGGCATTGAATGGAGCATGTTGGGAATAATGGGAGGTGTTTTACCAAGATCGTTAATGCACGAGTTGAAAGAAAAATGGGATGCTAGCAGGTCAGCTTTATCCTTGGCTGAAGTGACAACAGAACCACCTGGTTTGGACAGAGGTGGGAGCAGAAATGGGCAAAAGTTGCAGCCAATAGCTTTGGCAAGAGACCAGAATATTTGGCTACCATTAGGGCAAGAAGCAAGTTTTCTACTCTTAGACTGTTCAAAACGCTCCTTTGGACTGGTTAATAACAATTGTTGTTACAATTGTTGCGAGCTTTGGTGTAGGCAGAAAATGAAACTGAAGAATTAGAAACAAGCCAATTACGATATGCAACATTCTTCTCTTGAACAGCCTTAGCACATTTATTGAAAAACCAAGGTTTAGATAAAGGACGGGATTTTAAAATGCAGTGTGGGATAAAGGATTCCATTCCTGCAAGAATAATTTCACTGACACGATATGAGCAAATGTTGACATCAGAACTTTTGAAACAGTAATCCGACCAAGGAAAAGAAGAAAAGAAGTCTCGCAGGTCATCCCATTTTGCATTCTTGTAATGCCAAACAACACGAGGTTGGGAATAGCCATGAGATAAAGGTTCCATTGGAGAAGAGACAATCACCAAGTTGTGATCTGAAGTGCCTAAAGGACCTCTCACTTCGACCGTGTACTTAGAAGGGTTGTTTGTGAGAAAAAGATCAAGCGTATTGGCTGTATGATTAGGATTGTCCGGTATTCTTGTAGGTAAATGAACAATCTGTGCAAGATCATTAGTAACTGCAAAAGCCTCAGCATCTCGACCAGCTGGGTCGGTGTGACTAGAAAACGGAGCCAGCTGGAGTTGTGAACATTAAAATCACCAAGGAAAATTACCTTACTGTTAGGAAAGTTGGACTGGAGAAAGTCAAGTTGCAAAGAGAGGAAGTCAAAGAGCTCCAAGTGATTAGTGGAGTTGGGAGAACAGTAGAGACAACAGATGAATTTGACACAATGAGGTAGAGAGATTTTAAATCAGAGAAGATCAAAGATAGGAGATTCCAAATTGCCAAGTCTCTGACTGGGAATATCAGAACGGACATATGCACAAGTACTACCTTGGAGGCGAAAAGAATCATACAGCGAATAATTTGAGCATCTGAGATGAGCAGTAGTTGAATCAACCGATAACTGAGATTCTGTCAGAAAAAGTACATGGGGTTTGGCACACTGCAAGTGGAAATGGACATCATTGAGATTAGAATTGAGACCACGTATATTTGTGAAATTAATTAGGAAGTGCTTGGGAGGTTTAGATGTTTTCACAGATAAGCTTGCTCTATTAGTTTGACAATTCATGGTGTATTCAATAGTGAGAAAAAGTGGGTGGGACATGCTGTATGAAGCAATGAAATTTTTGGATATGGCGTACACATGGTAAGAATATACCGAAATCCTTGACATAACGTGGCCTCGACAATGCTCCCCACATATACACTACTCGGACTCCCTCCATTCACTATCTGGCAGAGTAGAGGTAGCAAGATTATACACTAGCTGATCCGGGAGCCTCCTAGTGAGTTTCCAATAGGTTCCGTCTGGTGTACTAACTAGCGGCTGTCCTGCAAACACCGTTTTAGAGCTGTACCCTTGAAATGTAAGGAATATTGGATCTCACAACGATGTTCATCATAACCTCAAAAGTCAATCATACTGCATGATGGAAGAGATGGGGAAGGGTTGACCGGAACTTAGCTCTAGAGACTAAACACAGGTTCCACCACTTCAAGCCTCCAATAGGCAAAGTGGTGGTATTGCGCCGGTTGATGAGAGTCATCTACCACCTAGTACTGCCTGGTAACATAGAGGCGCCTTTGTTCCTCCATGTGCTTACGCTGGTTCACACCTGGATGGTCACTCACCATGTACTTGTGTATGGAGGTTTTACCCAGGATTACTAACAGTCCCACCATCGTGAAGGTGCAAGCAGAGGATTTGGCTGTCACAGACCGTCTGAACTTTGCCAAAATTGGGTCCACTTGACTTGAGTGTTACCCAAATATCAGTTCCATCAGCGTTTTAGACTCACAGGTAGCAAGTACAGCTTGTCTGGCATATCTGAGAGAATGTCTGTGACAACCTCCAGGACCTCAAGTACTGCACAGTTGGTACGTTATTGTGGGGTTACTGCTACCAATATGCAGTACTTTACGGTTGTCAATGTTAAATTTCAGCTGCCACCTTTCAGCTCATCTGCCCAACTTTTTTAAATCCTCTTACAGTAGTGTACTGTCATTATCAAACCCTGCCAACCTTTGTATCATTTGCAAACTTGGACGTTAAGCCTGATATACCTTCATCAGTATCATTGATAAATACAAAAACAACAATGGGCCCAACACAGAAATCTGGGGGACTCCACTGATAACATTAGTCCATGAAGAGCAGCATCCATTGATTACCACTCTGTCTTCTTCCACTCAATCATCCCCTTATCCATAGCAGCAAATTGCCCTTAATGCTATACTGCTTCAACCTTTTGATACAGTGAAACAGTATCAAAAGCTTTCCAAGTATATAATTTCAAAATTATTTTTTGCATCCAGTTTCTTTGTGATCTCATTGCAGTATCTAATCATATTGATCAGACAAGACTTCCTCTTAACAAACCATGCTGTGTCTGAACTGCATGTCATTTAAATGATCCTGAAATGCTTCTTTAACCAGAGACTCCATTATTAACCCCAGAAGAACAGAAGTCAAACTACCAGGTCTGTAATTACTTGTGTCACCCTCTGCTCCCCCTTTGTGAATTGGAGATACCTTTGCACATATCCAGTCCGTGGGAACCTCCCCTGAAATGAAGGATGCTCTCATAATTATGAGAGAATTTGCTTAATTTCTTTGCTGCGTTCTTTAATATAACTGGATAGATCCCATCCACCCGAGGCGTCTTTCTTATATTTTACTTCAACAATTTCCCCTCCACTTTGCTCTCAGTTATTACAAAATCATTTAGCTCTTTGTTAGTGTTTGATAAAGTTCTGCTCTCCACTTTCCTATAGAATTCTACACATGTGAATGTAGATGCAAAATACCCATTCAGTGTCAGCTACCAAGTAGGATCTTCATCAGTCAAACCATCAATATCAAGTGGACCAATCTGATTCTTCTTCTTCCTTCTAGAGTTTACATAAGTAAAGAAATCCGTGCTGTTATGAACAGTTAAAAAGCAGTGATGGGCAGTATAATTGGGAGAAAAACAGCTGGCAGATCAAGAGTTGTTTAATATTTATATTATTTCTGCACAGTTAAGTTACTTGTAGGAAGACATTACTACTGAGTTTAAATGGGGAGGAAGAAAGGGAAGAAACCATGTAAATTGTAAATTTCTTCCTTTTTACATGGTTTACATGTAAAAAGGAAGAAACCATGTAAATTAACAACCCCTGCAGTGGTGCATAGCACCACTGCAGGGGTTGTTAATTTACATGGTTACTAAAATTTCACACATGATAAAATATGATATATTTTATGGTAAAAATGCATAAAACTTTAAAGTCAAAACTTGAGGAGAGTTGAAAATTGGCAAAGAAAAAAATTGTGTGAGTGTGTTTGTGCCAAGCATGCATAGCAGAAGTGGAACTTCTTTATAATATTTTGAAAAGTTTATTATTTTAATGTTAAAGTGGTTTAATATTTTACAATTGTTTTACAAGTTTATTACAAAGTTTTTACAGATCTCTCCTTTGTACTCAATGGAGAGGTGGTTTTGGTCATCACATTGCATGTATATGTGCTCTATACACCTTACAACACTCACTATTAGTCTTCAGCATGTTGAATTATAGATTAAGAATGATGAAATTAATATTTTGGTTTTTAATTTTTAAAATTGGACTGCTAGAAGCTGAGAAATAGCGATTTAAAATGTAACCACGATACGTGCGAATTACAGTTTTTTTTTTGTTAGTTGTTGGTGCATCAGCTTCTGTGGGCATAATGCACCTCCCAAAGTTTTTGCATTTACTCTAATCCAAGCCCGAAGCAGGATTCGAACCCACAACCATTGCGTTGCCAGGCAGGCACTTTACACACCAGGCTAGCCCAGTCGGATGAATTACACTATGGCCATGCTGTAAGGGTAATGATTGTGTCATGCGTCACTGCTACATACAGTGGCATGTCATTCATGCCTGGTACAGAGTGGTAAAATGATGGGAGGTGAATCATTTCATGCCGCATTTTCGTTGCGATTTTTGTCAATCCATGGATGCAGGTTGCTCCCATGTGAAAACTGCCTGGGGTGAACCTAAAGAATTTTCACTTCTAAAGTAATGTCTCCTCTTACCCTTGAGAAAACAAAGAAAATCAAACAACCACATATTAAAGAAATCCTGTTTGTCTATTAATCAAAGTATTTTAAGCTTCAAATAATTATACTTTCATGTGATTGGACAGATTTTCAATAAATACAGTTTTCTCTCCAATCTGCTCAAATACAACAATCCTGTTCTCAGATTTCAAGGACTAATAGATTCTATCATGGATGTTCATTTTCCAAATCAATAAAATTGTGATACTAACTTACTGTATTCCAATAATTTTTATATAATAGAGTTAATGTTACTTCTCAAGATGACTATACATCTGTTTTCTCTAACAAGGATAGAATCGAATATCAATTTCAAACATTTTTATATTCTACCCTAGTGAATGTGTA
Source organism: Mastigoproctus giganteus (assembly GCF_048544385.1). Taxonomy (NCBI): domain Eukaryota; kingdom Metazoa; phylum Arthropoda; class Arachnida; order Uropygi; family Thelyphonidae; genus Mastigoproctus; species Mastigoproctus giganteus. The sequence goes on along the minus strand of NC_143577.1, from coordinate 130,380,201 downwards.
GGTTTATCGTTTTAATAAAATGTGTTGGTGACCATGCGGTCTGTGCATTTCACATACCTAAATCTTTCAATTGTTACCATAAATGGTAATGCAATCATTAATTGTAACATTTTCACTAGATCTAAACATTTTGTAATTATTCCACTCTCCATTTAGTAATTTAAATCTGTCAGATTAATTTAACAGGCAGCATTAATATATGATACTGACTGCTTCATTCAATTCTCCAAAGAAATTCCATTAGCATCATAATTTACGATAATGTGAAGTTCGTTTTTGAATATCAAAGTTTCTTCATTTTTACTGCATCAGCAATCAATCTATTAATAATTAATTAATTTATTTACAGCTATACATTGCAATAACTGCACCATTAAGAGTTTATGTTTACATGATATGAAGAAGCAATTCCACTGTAAAAATATTTCAGAGAAAATGCGGCATCTGTAAAGTTTTATTAATAGTACTAACAAGTAAAAAGTCAACTACACTCGGTATTCCCAGGTGGTCACCCTCCCAAGTACTAACCAGGCCTAATGCTGTTTAACTTTGGTGATCGGATGAGAACCGATGCATTCAGCTTAGTATGATAGTTGTCTGTTCAGAGCACATGTGATGTGTTTGCTTACATCTTAGTTTGCTGTGTCACATTTTCTTTGCAATTTTTTCAATCCTCTCTGAGTCCACGAATGCAAGTTACACCCATCTGAAAACTGCCTGGAATGCACCTAAAGAAGTTTCACTTCAAAATAAAGGAAAAATTTGTTGGCCAATTTGTTTAAAGGAAGTTGAGATCTGGGTGATAAAGTGGCTAATAACTTCTTAGATAATGGATTGTGAATCATGGAAATGATATATACATAAAGATACATATATGTAGAAGATGGTGACAAGGCAGACTGAACACATTTTGGTATTAATAAAATCTCAGAAAAAAGATGTCACATACTGTTATAGTGAACAGTATTTTATAATGGAGAGTCCAATGTAAAGTTATTTGATCATATAGATTCCTGATCGTAAAGTGGTGGTCCGCTGTATATAGAAGAGGAAATAAAGATTCTGAGGAAAAATAAGGATTTCAGAACTAAAAGTAACAGCATGTGCTGATGAGTGATGAAAGGAAATGTAAGAATGAAGTAAATGTAAATAAGCAAATATGGGAATAGAATAATCTTGAAAGATAAAAAAAGACAAGGTTATCGTGAGGGCTAAACAGGGATCGACACAAAAAAATATTGAAGTATTTCATGTGGTTAAAAGAGAACTTAAAAAGGATTTGAAGAAGATAAGGCTAAGAAGAATGAGAAAAATAGTGGACTGTGGTATAATAATAGAGCAGAGTCACAGAAGGATTTAGAATTTACCAGATAAAATGAAAGAATGACGAAACTAGGAATAACTGTACAAAGACCAAGAAAAGCAAGGTAAATAAATCATAATCTTTGATGCCAACAATGATACCACAAAGGAGGATTTCATGTGTGACATGTACGAGAAAAACTTAGGGCATATAGGTATGATGCATGAAGACATAGCTGGTGACGTTGTAAGAAACTTTTTGTGGCAATAAAGACAAAACAAGGAAGAATTGGATATTGGAAGTGGGTTCTAGAGTTCAGGCTATGATGAGGCAGCAAGAGAGAGTTTTCACAGGCTACAGATCTTAGGATTACTTGGACTTGGTAATGATGTGCTATCATTATCAACATTACGGGCACACTTCACAAATGTGTTAGGAGAGTGGTCTGCATTTGTAGTCATTGTGGAATGGAAGGGAATAATTTCAGGGAATGCAATAAACTAAACAAGAAAGCAATATCATTTAACTGTAATAAAAGGGGGAAAATCTGCAAACCATTCAGTAAGGGACAAAGATGTCCAGAATACATACGAGTTTTACATACTTCAATATAATTGAACAGATACAATCTAGTCAAGGTGCCTTTTTTATGTTTAGCCTCAGTAATGTCTTCCACTTCCCTCTCAGTTATCACAAAATCATTTAGCTCCTGTTAGAATTTATAACTTCTGGCTTCCCCTTCTCAAAATAATCCTCATGTGTGAATACAGATTCAAAATACCTATTCAATTTTTCCGCAACCAGAGCAGTATCTTCAACATTTAAATCACTGATATCTAGCAGACCAATGTCTTTCATCCCCTTCTTTCTACTCTTAATACAAGTAAAGAAATATTTGTTCTTTTTATTTGTGTCCATAATCTCATAATCTGCTAAAGCTTACCTTTTTTTTTTTTTTTTTTATGATCACCCCAAAAACGAGATGTCATAGAACCTATAGTACTTTGTACCATGCATGGTTGGAGGTTGAGAAGACATCTGCTGACATTATACTTGAACTTCTGTAAACTGTAATTTTCAGGAAATATGTATGAAGGAAGGTTGTTTAAGACAACGGCAGCTGAATGAATAAACGAGGAAGATGAAAAGTTGGTTCTATGTGTTTGAAGTTGGCCAGTAAATGGATGGGATGTTGGCTGGTGACGGCAAGTGTTTGGACTGTTTTGAAAGAGAGAGTGGGAATTACAGAAGCCAATTCAGAAGAACAGTGCCAATGGAAGTATCTGTAGAAAAGGCAAACAGCAGGAAAAATACGTCTAAGAGACAGAGAGTGGAGAGACTCTGTTAGGAATGAGTCATTAATTACCCCAACTGCCCTCTTCTGAATGGAATCTAGAAACCTGAGAGAGGTTTTGGGGCACCGCCGCAGATGTGGGAACAATATTCCATGGTAGGGCGAATTTCGATTTGTACAGAGTCAACAGCTGTTTGGAAGAAAAGTAACACCAAGAGCAAAAGAGAAAACCAAGTTTTTTAGATGCAGAGGAATAATATTTGTGATGTGCTTGAGCCAAGAAAGATTAGAAGTCGGGATAATCCCCAAAAGAGATATATTATCTTGCCTAGAAACTGGAGTGTCACCAAAGATAAGCATAGGAGTAGAAGAATCCTTTTTTGTGAGATATAAGACAAGACTGAGTTTTAAGAGGATTGAAATGAACCAGGTAATTCTCCTGTGGGGCAAAGACATTGAAATGTCTTTGCCCCACAGGAGAATTACCTGGAGATCAGAATTTAAGGAATTGATAGCAGATATTTGAGAAGTTGAAGCTGATTGAGCAGGACAAGTTTTCTCAAACTAGAAAGTAGAATGCAATGTGCTATCATCAGCAAAACTATGGATAGGATTTCTGGTCAATGGAAGAAGATCATTAATATAAAAGAGGAAAAGAGTGGGGGAAAGAAGTAAACCTCAGGGGACACCAGCATTACTGGAGAATTTAGAACTATCCACCATACCCTCAGTGAGCAGTCAGAAAGGAACATGGATAACCAATTACTAAAAACAGTTGGCAAACCATAAGATGGAACCATGGTTAGAAGACCTTTATGCTAAACACGATCAAAAGCCTTTGAAATGTCAAGAGGAACTGCTTGTGTTTCACCCAACTTTTCCATTGAATTAGTCCAAAAATGGGTAACATAAGCCAGAATATCACCATTGGATCGATACTGATGGAATCCATATTGGCGATCATTGATCAGATGGAAGCTTTCTAGATAGTTTAAGATTTGGCGGTTAATTGATTTCTTATTTACTTTAGGAAGAGTAGAAGTAATTGCAATGGGACAATAATTAGATGGGAGGGATTTGTAACCCTTTTTAGGAACTGGATATGAGCAAATTTCTAAGCAAAATGAAAAACACCTTTGGAATAAGAAAGTTCAAAAGGTGGTGGCAAAGAATTGGAGTAAATTTAGGAGCACAGGTTTTGAGAACAAGTGGAGACATACCACCAGGATCTGGAGCTTTCTGAGCATCAAGATTTGTGAAAATCCTTCTGACATCCTTTGATGAAGACCACAAGAGGCATTGAATGGCGAAAATATTGGAAATGCTTGGAGGAGTTTTACCAAGATCAATAATACATGAGTTGGAAGAAAAATGGGATGCTAGCAGGTCAGCTTTATCCTTGGCTGAAGTGACAACAGAACAATCTGATTTTTACAGAGGTGAGGGAAGAGATGGGCAAAAGTTGCAGCCAATAGTTTTCAACATCATTATCAGCCATTTTCAATCCACTGCAGGATGAAGGCCTCTCCAGAAACTTTCCAGTTCCTTCTGTTTTGTGCAATCGCCATCCATTTACTTCCCACAAACTCATGAATTTCATCTATCCATCTCCGCCGTTGTCTTCCAGGTTTTCTTCTAGCTCCTCATACGTACCATTCTGTTGTTTTCTTCGTCCATCTGTGATCATGTCTTTGGGCTGCCCAAGACCATTGCATGTCCTGCCCAAAACATTTTAGTTTTTTAGTTTTGATAAGAATGTACTTTAACTTGAGTTTGCTACATAATCCCTGTGTTTCTCTTCTTATCTAACAGTCTGACTCCCAATATAATTCCAATATAGCTTTGGTAAGAGACCAGAATGCTTGACTACCATTGGGGCAAGTAGGAAGTTTTCTACTCTCAGACTGTTTAAAATCTAGTTTGGACTGTTGTTGTTATGTGGTTTTCAGGAGCATTAGCAACTAAGGCCATATTGCTCCAGGGATATGCGGTGGTCATTACCTGACCTTTCCGCATCCTCCATATTTGGTGGTCACGGGCTCGAACCCCCGGACTAATCAAGAAGCATGTGCTACGCACTGCTGCTCCTGCCCACCTGGCTACGGAGGCGCCAGTTTGGACTGATTAATAACTGCTTTACAATTGTTGCGAACTTTGGTGTAGGTAGAAAATGAAACTAAAGAATTGTTAACAAGCCAGTTACGAAACGCAACATTCTTCTCTTGAACAGCCTTACCATATTTATCGGAAAACCAAGGTTTAGATAAAGGACAAGATTTTAAAGTGGAGTGTGGAATATGGGATTCCAATCCGGCAAGAATAATTTCACTGATACGATCTGAGCAAACATTGACATCAGAAGTTTTGAAACAGTAATCCAACCAAGGAAAAGAAATCTAGCAGGTAATTCCATTTTGCATTCTTGTAAGGCCAAACGATACAAGGTTGGGAATAACCATGAGGTAAAGGCTCCATTGGAGAAGAGACAATCACCAATTTGTGATCTCAGGTGCCCAAAGGACCACTCACTTCAACTGTGTAATTAGAGGGGTTGTTTGTGAGAAAAAGATCAAGCATGTTGGCTGTATGGTTAGGATTGTTCAGTATTCTGATAGATAAATGAGGTGTGGGAACAAGAGTAGCCTTGTGCAGGCGAAGTTTTTACAGCTTCGGCAAAGGGAGAAATTTTTTAAAATTTTTGCTGTTTTATTGACTTCAATTGATATATTAATTTATTTTCTAGAATTAGCTTTATATTCCTAGTTATGGAACTTAGTTTAATTTTTAACTTCGACAGAGATTTTGTAGGTTATTACTTAGTATCGGTAAGGGTATCCAATCCATGTGTTTAACAAGTTTTTGAAATTCCAGCGAACACAAAGTTTTTAGCTATATTTAGAGGCTTTATTGACTTAACTGTTCTATTAAATTATTTTCTATACGTAGCTTATAGCCCTAGTCAAGATCCTTGGTTTATTCTGAATTTAGATGGCGAGATTTTGGAAGTTAAGTAATACTTAGTGTCCACAGATTTACCGTTCGCAACTTGCCGTCATTGTTATACAATACGGTATATCTCATACTAGATAGCGTTAGCTTAGTATAGTATATAGTCTTCTTCTTCTTCTTTGTCCTCGCCTTCTTCCCACGTTCATATGGAGTTGGCATTCCCTTCCTTAATTTTCTTCCTCCATTCCTTTCTAACCAGGGCTTCCTCTCTCTCTCTCTCTCTCTCTCTCTCTCTCTTTCTTTCAAAGCCTCTGCCACCTTGTCCTTCCATCTCAGCTTAGGTCTCCCCCTCTTCCACTTCCCTATCACCTCCAGCTTTTCACACCTCTTCCCTAAATACTGCTCACTTCTTCGTTCCACATGACCAACCCACCTCAACCTAGATTCCTGTATTTTTTTACTCAGAGGCCCTACCTTAAAAGTACCTCTAATGTAGTCATTTCTTAACCTGTCCTTCCTTGTCACACCACACATCCATCTTAGCATCCTCATCTCCGCCACTTCCATCTTCTTCTCCTGGGCCCTTGTAATCGCCCATGTCTCAGACCCGAGAGCTCTTAAAGCAAAAACTGCATGTATCCCCTTGTATAATGGTCAGCATTTTAAGAAGGATGTAGAGCTGGTGGAACGAGTACGGAGAATGGAACAAAAGGTTACTCTTACGAAGAAACGCTTAAGTTTTGCAAATTACAGTGTCTGGCGACTAGGCACTGGAAAGGTGATCTGATAGAGGGGTATAAAGCCTTGAATGGTTTGAGCATGCTCAATGCCAATGGGATTCTTCCTCTTGCTCAAAATAATCACCTGAGAGGGCATGAATTCAAATTGAGGAAAGACAGATGTAGGAAAGATGTGCGGAAATTTGCCTTTAGCCAGCGTATAGTTGGTTGGTGGAACAGACTTCCATCCCTTGTTGTGGAAGTTGATAGCCTAAATAAATTTAAGGCTCAGCTGGACAGGTATTTCGAACGAACGGAGGGGTGAAATGGGAGTGGTTTTTTTTTTTTTTTTTTTGGCTGATGCTGCATAAAGCTTATACATCATATTCTTCTTGCATCATATGCCTCTACTAATGCTAAATAGAAAGGGTGTAAGAATATTTGCTGATGTTATCGAGGCAGTGTTAGGTGGGTCGGAAAACTTCAGGATTGGGGGATACACAGAATAATAGATTAACAGTAGCCGCTGGCAGAGGCTACTGTTAATCTGGGGTGGATGGAATTTATAAAGTTATATAAAAGGAGGCAGAAAAGGAAGTAAGCAAACCCTTGCCCATAATCATGAGAGCTTCCATGGACACTCAGGGAATGTACCCATTAACTGGAGATGTGCAAATATGACTCCAATTCACAAAGGAGGATCAAAGGACAACACAAGTAATTACAGACTTATTAGTTTAACTTTTGTTTCAGGAAAATTAATGGAGGCACTGGATAAAGAAGCACTGCAGGATCGACTACACAAGACTTCGGTTATAGCTCAGAAACATCATGAGGTTGTTATAGAGAGGTTTTGTCTGACCAATTTAATTGGATACTATGATGTGGTCACAAATCAACTGAATGCCAAAAATAAATTTGATATCATATACTTGTATTTCAGGAAAGCCTTTGATAATGTTACACATGGAAGACTGCTGTACAAATTGGAGACGTAGGGCATTAAGGGTAACCATAACAAACCCATGCTGTTTCTGAGCTATAACTGAAGTCTTGTCTAGTCGATCGTGCAGTGCTTCTTTAACCAGTGCCTCCATTAATTTTCGTGAAACAAAAGTTAAACTAATAGGTTTGCAAGTGGAAGTTGTTGTTTTTTTTTTTTTTTTTTTTTCCTGGCTGATGCTGCATAGCTTGCTTTCTTGCATCATATGCCTCTACTAATGCTAATATTAAAGAAGGTGTATCAGCTTTAAAGTCCAAGTTTTCAGATGACACAAAGGTTGGCAGTGTTGTTAATGACAGTAAAGACAGTATGCTACTCCAACTGGATCTAGGTAAGTTGGGAAAATGGACTGAGAAGTGGCAACTGAAGTGTAACATTGACAAATACAAAGTACTGCCTATGGGTAGTGATAACAGAAGAGAAACATACCAACTCTGTGGTACTACACTCAGGGAAGTGGCAAGTGAAAAAGACCTGGGGGTAACCATGCAGTCAAATATGAAGTTCACTGAGCAGTGCAGATGGGCTGCCAGGGCAGGTCATGGAGTCTTGTCAATGATATATAGGAATTTTGCTAGCAGTGACAGGGAGGTGATTATCCCGTTATACAAGGCAATGGTCAGGCCACACCTAGAGTACTGTGTGCGGGTCTGGAGGCCTCATTTTAGGAAGGATGTAGAGTTGTTAGAACGAGTACAAAGAAGGGCAACAAGATTGTTGAGGGGAACCAAGTGGTGTACTTACCAAGAAAGGCTTAAGTTCTGCCAAATGCAGCACCTGGAGAGTAGGTACCTGCAAGGTGATCTGATTGAGGTGTATAAGGCCGTGAATGGGTTGAGCAAGCTGAATGCTGATGGGATTCTTCCTCTTGTTCAGACTAAGAACCTGAGGGGGCAGAGTTTCAAACTGAAGAAAGATAGTTGTAGAATAGCGGGTAGTTGATTGGCGGAACAGGCTTCCATCTTTCTTTGTGGAAGCTAATAGCCTAAATAAATTTAAGGCTGAGCTTGACAGGCGTTTGAAACGAATGGAGGAGTGAAATGGGAGCGGTTTTTTTTTTTTGGTTTTTTTTTTTGTTGATGCTGCTTTCATGCTGATGCTTGCTTTCTTGCATCATATGCCTCTGCTAATGCTTCAGCATCTCGACCTGCTGATGACTAGACAATGGAAGCAAGCCGGAGTTGTGAACGTTGAAATCACCAAGGAAAATTACCTCATTCTTAGGAAAGTTGGACTGGAAAAAAGTCAAGTTGCAAAGAGGGGAAGTCAAACAGTTCCAAGTGATTAGTGGATTTGGGAGAACAGTAGAGAAAACAGATGAATTTGACAGAATGAGATAGAGAGATTTTAAGCCAGAGAAGATTGAAAAGAGGAGATTTGAAATTACCAATCTCTAACAGAGGATATCAGAATGGACATATGCACAAGTACCACCTTTGAGGTGAAAGGAATAATACAGTGAATAATATAGATAACTGAGATGAGCAGTAGTTGAATCAACTGTTAACTGAGATTCTGTTCAGAAAAAGTACATGCGGTTTGGCAGACTGTAAGTGGAAATGGACATCGTTAAGATTAGAATTGAGACTATGTATATTTGTGAAATGAACTAGGACGTGTTTGGGAGATTTAGATCTTTTCACAGATAAGTTTGCTCTATTGGTTTGACAATTCATGGTGTATTCAATAGTAAGAAAAAGTGTGTGGGGGGGGAGAGACATGCTGTGTGAAGTAATGAAATTTTTCGATATAGCATATGCATGGTAAGAATATAGCCAGATCCTTGACATAACATGACCTCGACAATGCCCCTCCCCTGCATACACACTACTCGGACTCCCTCCAGTCACTATCTGGCAGAATAGAGGCAGCAAGATTATACGCTAGCTGATCCAGAATCCTCCTAGAGAGTTACCAATAGATTTGGTCTGGAGTACGAACTATCAGCCAGCCTATGAACACCGTTTTAGAGCAGTACTCTCGAAATGTAAGGAAGTTTGGATCTCGCCATGGTGTTCATCATAACTTCAAGAGACATCAATCATGGTGGAAGAGATGGGGAAGGGTTGACTGGAACTTAGCTCTGGAGACTAAACATGGGTTCCACCACTTCAAGCCTCCAATAAGCAAAGTGGTGGTATTGCACCAGTTGATGAGAGTCATCTAACACCTAGTATTGCCTGATAACAACAGAGGGGGGGCATTCCTCTGCGTGGTGCGAACATCACACCCATAGGTGTGCTTGCATATGGGGGTTATACCCCGGATTACTAACAGTCTTACCATCGTGAAGGTGCAAGCAGAGGATCTGGCTGTCACAGACCTTCTGGACTTTGTCAAAATTGGGTCCACTTGACTTGAGCGTCATCTGAATATCAGCTGCATCAGCGTTTTAGATTCCCAGGTAGCAAGCACAGCTTGTCTGGCCTATCTAAGAGAATGTCTGCGACAACCTCCAGGACCAAACCTCCTTTGTATGTCAGGTGCTTTGTGATTTGACGGTAGCCCGTTATTTCTGCAAACACTTATATTCGCTGCAAGAATTAAACATGCTAATCAAAAAATATATATTTTTTTAAGCCAGTGGTGTGGCAGCTTACCTGACAGGTGAGCCTCAGAAATATCGTTTCTGCAGTAATGGTTAATCATGATTAAAATTTTAAATTTTTTCTCTTCCTTAATATAGTAAGGAAGAGTAGTAAGGAAAAAAAAACTCCAAAAAACAACTATTCCAGTAAAAGCTTAACTATTAAGCTTTGTTATAAGGTTTGTATGCAAAAACTGTGCACAAGAGTCTGTAAGGTGATCAATGCACTGCAATTATTTAGCTCTTTGGATGAGTGCAACATGGTACTAGCACTCTGTTTATAGTTTCAGGTTACTTATTTTTCTCTTCTCCTACTTGTTTACCCTCATCGTTTTTCAAAGATTTATTATTGCTTTTACAAAAATGGGGCAACACAAAACCCATATTTCTCTATTTACTATGTGAATTCTTGATATTCTCCAAAGATAATTGTTTTATTGTGAAAAATATTTTTATATCGATACATATTTTTAAAATTGTGTATAGTGAAGTGCACAAAACTTAAAATAATTTTAAATAATCTTAGAAATGGAAGTAAGTAAGTAATAGTATGTGACTGATTGACTCTCACACTCACACACCCTTCATAGCCAAGTGGTCAGGAGCAGGAGCTCAATAGCAGACTCACTTTGAGCAGAACAGGGTTCAAGCCCCTGGCTGCTAAATATCAGTCCATCTGCCAACTCGCACTGGACCAGCGTGGCAGACTGTGGTCCATTTTCCTCAACATGACATTCGGGAGGCCTCCATCCTGCAGTGGATTAACAATGGCTGGAGATTTATTTATTTTATTTATATATATTTACAGTTGGTCGTCAACTTACGACTGACTTCTGTTCTGACTGACAGGTCGTAAGTCGATCTGGTTGTATGTCGGCCATATATTTATTAACAGTATTTTTTAACCTTTCTAATCTTTTTATCGTCTTTATAATATATTTTTTTAATCTTTAAAATTTTTATCATCTTTTATTTTTAATTTTAAATACAGTAATGTTTTTATCTTTTACTTAGCGATACTGTACATACCTTTGTTTCTACGCCTAGGCTATCTCTCTCTAGGAGGTTAAATTCAAACGTTCTCTACATTTTAATGGGTTTATTATTCATACTGTTTATAAAAATACAAAACTATGATCTATAATTATATTGTACATAATGTGAAAAATAATACTGTACATAATGTACTGTAAACACAAAAATACAATCTAAAATTAATGTAAAAATTAATACAAATGAAATTTACAAAATCAATTTTTAATCTTTGCTTGTGCTGGGTTGTGGATCATCAGGATCATGTTCTTGGGTTGAGGTAGGAGATGTTTTCTTGTTGAGGAACATGCTGAGCTTTGTTTGAACAGTTTGTTTCTTTTTTTCTTCATATATCTCACGGTAGCAACGCACAGCATCTTGAATGATACGTTCAACCTTTGTAAATCGTTCGATATTAGGGTCCATTTCTTTGAAACTGGCGAGAGCTTTAATCAGTTGCGAAAAAGAATCTGATAAACCCTTTGCAGTGAATTTCTTTTCTGGCTCCTCTTCTTCTTTCTCTTCTTCCTCCCTCGCTTTTTCTTGTGCCACTCTCTGTGCTTCCAATTCAATCAACTGTTCATCCGAAAGTTCTTTTGTCTCACAATCTAGCAACTCCTCTACATCTTCTATTTCACATTCTAATTTAAGATTTTTTTGCAAGTTTAACTATTTTTTCTGTAATCACTTCCAGCTCCTCTCGTTTTTCAGATCCTTCAAATGTAGTATTTGCATAACATTATAGATATTTTTTCCAAATTCCCGATATAGAATTCTTTGTTACACATTCCCATGCAGTCGAAATATTCTTGACACACTGAAGAATGTTGTACTGCTTCCAAAAGTCTCGCAAAGCTAAATCAGCATCAGAATCTATCGCTTCGATGGCTTGTGCGAATGTCGTTCTGAGATAGTGAGCCTTGAATGCTGAAATAGCATCCTGATCCATGGATCGAATAAGAGTGGTTGTGTTAAGTGGCATAAAAACCACCCTAACATCATGATGAAGGTCGTCCAGATGAGGGGGGTGGCCAGGGCCATTGTCCATAATCAATAAAATCTTGAAATCTTTACCTCTCTCTGCACAATATTCACAATCTTGGGGAATAAAGCAGTTCATGACCCAGTCTTCGAACAGTGCTTGAGTCATCCAAGCTTTAGGGTTTGAACGGTAGTAAATGGGCAGTGTGTGCTTAAATGCACGAGGGTTTTCTGAATGATAAATGAGAAAAGGCTTCAGCTTAAAACCCGCGGCATTCCCACAAAGCAACAAAGTTAACCGATCCTTAAAAGCTTTGAATCCTGGCATCCTTTTTGCTTCTTGGTGTATGTATGTACGATTAGGCATGCGTTTCCATTCCAAGCCGGTTTCATCTACGTTGAATATTTGTTCCGGTAGATAACCTTCTTCCTTGATTAAAGAGTCGAAACTATCAACGAATATTTTGGCTCCATCTTCATCTGCTTCTCCTGTGATATGTACATTATGCAAAGCAAATCTTTTTTTAAAACGCTTTACCACCCAGTACTAGCCTGAAAATCTTGTGCATAATCATCTCCGGCGCGTGATTTTAAACTCTGAAACAAACTTCTAGCCTTCGCTTGCACTGTGTGAAGGCTCATGGGTGTATTTTTTTGTATTAAATCTTCCATCCATATAAACAACAATTTCTCCATTTCATGGATGGGTCCCTGTCATTGTTTGGTTAAAATTGTAGACTTAATAGGTGCAGAACCTTTCACAGCTTCCCGAATTCTTTCTTTGCCCTTAAGTACCGTCGATACCGTGGAATGTGATAACTTCAAGTCACGTGCTATCGTATTCACTTTCTTTCCGCCTTCATATTGCTGGATAACTTTCATTTTACACTCTAAATCAATAGTTTTCCTTGACTTCTTAGCTGGCGTATATGTAGATGAAGGCATTTTCCTTCTAAACATTTTATGGGTACAGTATTTCAGTAGAAACTGAATTAATACACCACACGCAACAGATGCTTGAAAAGGACTGAGTGTATGTGAGATAGGAGTCTAGGAAAGTTTATCGCTCGCAATTCACCGCCAGCAGTTTACTGCCATGTCAGTTTATCGCATAAACAATTTATAGCCTACAAATATCGCCAGGCAATACTGTACATATAAAATTTATTTTTAACTTAAGTAGCATGTTTTAGGGGAGTGGGGGTTGGGCGTGCTGATTAGGGAGGTACTTATAATTAATTATACAATGTGACTGATTCTGAAGATTGCATATTCATTTTGAATTTTTGCAGTGTACTATGGCATACCTAATGCTATAATTAGTTTAGTTTAAAATTAACCAATTGTTATATTGTTTAAATAATGGATTTTTTTACTATTTTTGTGATACATGTAACTATGATTTATTATTAATTTATTATTTTTTTTTGTGGTCGTAAGTCGCATAGGTCGTAAGTCGACGACCAAGTGTATTAATATTTCTACACATAAGCAGAAATATATGCTTATGTTCAAAATTGTGCACACTTAACAGTCTTTTAAACTTGAAAAATGGGAGATATCAAGAGACTGATGTTTCTATTTTATGTCGAAAACATTCTTTTTGCAATTTTCAGAATTAATATATTTCATTTTTTTTTTTTTTTTTGACAATAAATGGCGTAAAACATGCTATATGTTTTACATCTTTAATTTTATGCAATGCAGACAAACAATGCCTGATAAGCAATTTGTTGACTAGTGATGAAACACCAAACTTTAATTTGATGATTAAAAAAAAATTCTGAATTTAATGGCAATGCTGCAGATTTACATTTTTTAGGATGTTGAGCAAGAGAACAGGTCAAAAATACAGAACTCCTGTTGTGATTCTGGAGAGTTAGCAGATACATAACATTAAAAAAACAAAGTGAGATATAAAATCTGTCACCTTATTTAAACAATTTAAATTGTTTCTGTAAAAGTTTAAATAAAATATGAAGTGACAAATCAGAATAACTGCAGAAACTGATAAATAAAAAAGCAAATTATTTCACTTATTTCAATATTTATTTGAAATATCTCATAGGTAGATGATGTTCTTAACCAATTGGGTGGTCAGAATTTATTATTGAAAACTTAGCTGCATAATCTACCATCAAGGTTAGTTTAACAATTAGGATTCTAATGCTGGACAAGGCGGTGACCACAGATGAGGCATTGAGAGACAGTGCTTCTTCCTGAGATCTTCCTAAAATCTCCCATTTTAGGAAGAATGAGAGAATAATGGATGCAGTTGTGGGAGACTACATCCATTCCTGCTGTGATATCATTTCCATTTGCTTCTATTCTGATTGGTTAGATTTATTGTTGCCCAAATCCTGAAAAAATTCAAAAACCTTGCATACTTCAAGGTTGTTTGTATTGTTAACCATCTCTAGCTATTAAATGCATAATGCAATCTTACTCACCAACGTTTTTAACAACTAGTGAAATGAGACCATCATCCACAAATACACGACTTCCACTTGATAAAACTTTTACTATATTCTTATAATCAACATGAATTACTTCAGATGAACATTTTTCTTTGTAAGAATCATCAACTGTTATTTTTACTGTGCCACCCTTCATCATTTCAACTTCAGCAGTAGGTCCCTATATTAAAAAAATTATTATTGTATTCAAAATATTTAAGAAATTACACATTTTTCTTAATTTAAATGCATAAAACTATTATGCAACTTACAGTATATGTAGATAAAAAGATCCAAAAAATTTTAAATTAAGTAACCTCACAAGCAATTTATTTAAAGTAAAGTCTGCATGAGTATTTAGTATATGAAAGTATTTAGTTCTCATTTTCTAAACAAAGTCGTGTACTGACAGCAGTGTACTGTCATTAGTGTCATTAATTTTTTCCAAGGAGAAAAAATTAATGACACTAATGACAACAGGATCTACAAAAGTTGAGCAGATGGGCTGAGAGGTGGCAAATGACGTTTAACATTGACAAATGTAAAGTACTACATATGGGAAGCAGTAATCCCAGAGTAACATATCAACTCTGTAGTACAACACTGACAGTGGTAGAGAACAAAAAGGGCCTGGGGGTAATTGTGCAGGCAGATATGAAGTTTTCTGAGCAGTGCAGACAGTCTGCAAGAGCAGCTCATGGTGTCTTGTCAATGATATACAGGAATTATTCTAGCAGGGATAAGGAGGTGATTATTCCCTTGTATAAGGCAATGGTGAGGCCACACCTTGAGTACTGTATACAGGTCTGGAGGCCTCATTTCAAGAAGGATGTAGAGCTGCTGGAACGAGTACAGAGAAGGCCAACAAGATTAGTGAATGGAACAAAGGGTTGCTCTTATGAAGAAAGGCTTAAGTTTTGCAAATTACAGTGTCTGGAGACTAGGCACTGGCGAGGTGATCTGATAGAGGTGTATAAAGCGTTGAATGGTTTGAGCATGCTCAATGCCAATGGGATTCTTCCTCTTGCTCAGAATAATCACCTAAGAGGGCATAAATTCAGATTGAAGAAAGACAGATGTAGGATAGATGCAGTGTTGCCATTTTAGCGGTTTTCCCGCTAGATTTAGCGGAATTGCTTCAGGTTTAGCGGATAAAAATATGAAATAGCGGATAGCGGATTTTTTAGCGGGAAGAGTATAAATGTTTAGCATTTTATGTATTTTGGCAATGTAACATTTATATTAAGAAATATTAAATTAATTGTTCAATTAATTATTTAATTAACAATAAAAATAATTCATAATTGAAATAGTAGGGATATCATATTTCATAGTTTTTTTTTTTATAAAGCGAAGAATCGGTTTTATATTATTCTGGATTTCCCTGAGGAGAACCCCAACAATTTTACGTAGTTACGCTCGCGGTCAAACGACCTGATCATTGGGTCATGGCTTTAAATTGTTGAATCAAATCTAAAAATGTGGAAAAAATTCTAATGACGCCTTTTTTTGAAACAGCGAAGGAATGGCATTGGATAATTTTTCTTCGTCGTATTTGTTTGGCTTCCAAGAAATGCGATCCGAATTACCGACATCTCTTTCAACGTTTCTAATAACCACAGAGCAATAAGTAATAAGAGTAATAAGTAATAATTATTTCTAATAACCACAGTGTAATAATATCTTAGTATAGTTAGTCCTCGTATAACACGATAGTTGTATTCCTAGAAACCCTCGTGCAATGCAAAATCGTGCGTTTAGTAAATCCACCAGCCGACAAAATCAATTCAAATATTTATACAGTGCCATAAACGATGGTGCAGATCCGAAAAAGATAGTGCATTCGTGTCAAACAAGGTGGTTATCCATTGAAGTTGCTATAACAAGAATTTTAGAACAGTATATTGAATTAAAAGCCCATTTTGAAATAACTCGTTTGACTGACAAATGTTATACTGCAGAACTTCTTTATTCAATGTTCAAAGATGAAAGTAATTTAGCGTATCTTTTATTTTAAAACCTATCTTATCTGAAGTACAAAGAGTAAACAAATCTTTTGAATCAAATACTGCCGATCCTACATTATTACTACATGATTTAAACATGCTATTGTCGATGATTGCCAATAAAATGTTTTTACCAAATACACATATTGAAAGGATAGAAGAGGACATTAATAATTATTTAGACCCTAAGCCATATTTAGGTTACCAATTTGAAAGAAAAATAAATGAATTAATAATGAATAAACTTATCACAACAACAACAGATGAAATGGCAATAACAGAGAGAGAGATGCCGTAATTTCTTGATTGATTTGTATCCACAATTAAAACAACGCCTTCCGGGCAACATAAAAGAATTAAAAAAAATGTCTCAGTTAACAATATATTAAAGCAACAAAACGAACCACTGATAAATTTATTACAAAATTTAAAATTGTCTGAAGTAGAAATTGAAAAAATTGAGCAACAGTATATAAACATTACTCTCGTTAAATGGGAAAACATCTACAATACAATGAAGTTTTGGTCAGAAGTTTCGAAATATCGAGATGCAAGCGGTAAAAATCCATTTAAAGAAATTAGCGAATTTGCATTGGGTATTTTAATTTTGCCATTATCCAATGCAGATGTGGAAAGAATATTCAGCAACTTAAATCTAGTAAAAAACAAAACACGCAACAGAATGAGTGTTGGCACGGTTAATGCAATCTTATTAGTACGATACGGGCTCAAAAGAGTTGAAAAGTGTTGTAAAAATTATGTTTTACCTGAAGAAGTGCTTCGCAAAATAGGTACACAAGAAGCATATGATGAGGAGGTATTGAATTTCGAAATTAATTTAGATTTTTAGATATTGATTTTATATTAAAAACAGAAAAATAAATAACTATTTATATATACTATTTGTTTGTTTGTTTTATTCACTACAAAGTACAAACAAATAAAAATTTAAAAAATTTGGCGGGTCAAGTGCTAAAAATAGCGGATTTTGAGTATGCGGCTAGCGGGAAATATTATTAAGAGTTGGCAACACTGGATAGATGTGCGGAAATTTGCCTTTAGCCAGCGGGTGGTTAGGATAGATGTGCGGAAATTTGCCTTTAGCCAGCGGGTGGTTAGGATAGATGTGCGGAAATTTGCCTTTAGCCAGCGAGTGGTTGATTGCTGGAACAAACTTCCATCTGTCGTTGTAGAAGTTGATAGCTTACAGAGATTCAAGGCAGAACTTGACAAACATTTGGAGTGAGTTGATGAGTGAAATAAGGGTTTTTTTTTTTTTTTTTTTGACTGATGCTATAGAAGCTTGCCTTCTTGCATCATGTGCCTTTGCTAATTCTGCTCTTAAAGAAGTGAAATTAATTTTTGTTTGTATTGTTCCTAAATAGTCTGTTAGGTTTATGACAGATATTCTTCCAGTGATGAAACTAGGGCTGTTACTTGTAAATTTAAATGGAGCAAATATTCAAGCCATATACTTGTGACTGAACTGGGCTAAATTTCAGATAAACTAAATAGCCATCAAATTATTGTCTCCAATGATACTGAAGCAATCTCCTGGCATAATACTATCAACTCCAGTTTAGACTCCTTATTTCCTGATGATAACGCCCTCCTTTTACTCTGCTGAGTACTCAGAAATCAGAAACTTGAACATAGAATATCACTCAGAAGACCCCATAGAATTAATTATTCTCCCTTGACTTAAGGTTAAAATGGCTGTAGACAAAATACAACCCAACAAAGTCAAGTTCTGAGGGCAGGTTTATCTCTAAGCTCTTCTCAACAATGCTCATCAACATGTACAACAAATGCTTATCTCAAGGCTCCTTTCTCATCTTCTGAAAATATGCACTCAAGATTATTCAAAAACTTGGAAAACCACTCAACTCTCCAGTCATACAAACCAGTTGCCTTACTTTCTGTATTAGGGAAGGTCTCCAAAAGACTTCTGTCCTACAGAATCAATTCACTACTTGAAAACTCTGGTTCAGTAGTATCTAACTGATTTGGCTTTACTCCTGGACTTAACACTTAAGGTGCCCTGGTTGAATTTATTTGTTTCATTCACCTCACAACCCATAAATACCCTTGGTTGTTTTGTTGACTTTGAAGGCATCTTTGATTCCCTTTGGTGGGAGAGTTTCCTAGAACAACTGAGACTCCTAAGATGTTCTCAGAAACTTTTAAACACCATTAGAAACTAATTCTGCAACAGGTATGTCACTGTGGCCTTGAATTATCATTCTGTTACTCAGCAAGTTTGTTTGTGGATGTTGCTGCCAGGTCTTAGGACCTAGTAGACCTCCAAATTATTGCTGGCTGTCTACCCCCTGGACTTATTCTTAATATTACAGGGTGTTCAGAAAGTCACTGTGCACTTTTCTAATAATATTTTGTTTATATTTCAGATTTTGATCCCAATATGGTTTTAACAACTGAAGAACGTTATAGCTCATCGAACACGTATTCCGAGAAAGTGGTAGATACGCAGATGTGGTGCGACAGCGATTTGCTGACAAATTCCCAGATACACCTGTTCCACATCGCAATACACTTCGTAACCAAGTTTCGGGAAACAGGAGCAGTGGATGAGGTCAAACGCTGTGGAAGGAGAAACTGTTGGAGAAACTGTTGGATATTTCTGACAGTATGCTGCAGAGTCCATCAAAATCATTATGAAAGTTAGCTCAGCAGCATGATATTGGTCTTGGAACTGCTCATAAAGCCGTCAGAAAAATTAAAGCTCTTCCCATACAAAATAATGGCGGTACATGAACTGAAAGCAACTGATCGTGGAAAATGAATACGCTATTTCAGATGGTTTAACCGATTTATCGAAGAGAATACAGCTAATGTGTTGGATGTGACCTTTTTCACCGACGAAGCACGGTTCCATCTCTTGGGTTATGTTAATTCGCAAAATTCAAGATTGTGTCATCCGATAATCCTCACACTTTACACGAAACATAGCAACCATTGCTATGTTTCGAAACATTGCAGGATTTCAAGGTTGGTGTGTGGGTTGCGATTTCTAGACATCGAATTGTTGGCCCTATTTTCTTTATGAACACAATAAACAGCGAGTGCTATTGTTTGCAGATTCTTCATACCTTCATTGGTCAGATGACAAGTGATGAAATCAATTACTCATGGTTTCAACAGGATGGTGCTACTGTCCACACATCTAACAGATCTATGCAGTTGTTAAAGGAATGTTTGGAGACCGCATTATTTCGACAGACGTGTGGCCCCCACGCTCACCAGATCTAAATCCACCAGACTTATCTATGTGGAGCAGCAAAATCTGCAGTGTATCGAGCTTTTCCGCGCACGCTGGATGACTTGAAAGCAGCGATAACAGCATTCATTCATGTCTATTTATTTACTGATAGCGGTGTTTAGAAACAAAATATGAAGGCTCCAAGCCTGTATTGATGCTAAGGGGGGGGGGGGATCACTTTCAACATTGTTTATAATTGTCATTCATATTTACCTCCTGTATTCTATATTGAAACACGTCTGTTAATAAATATATGTATATAAGAGCACACTGACTTTCCGAACACCTTGTATCATTATTAGCATATTGTGCAAGGAAGC